>NW_026542595.1:40867661-41366849 GCF_028750875.1 Macrosteles quadrilineatus
GATGATTAGGGACAGCTGGGTCCAGTTTTGAACCATCAAAAACCTAATACAGAGAAAAACTGTCCTTGTAGCACCTTATGAGTCTACCTTATGATCTATAGTGAGCCAAACTAGTTGCCATGGCAACCAATTGGATTGCGGTACTCCCTGGGTGGATTAACATCCGCACGAGTGAGTACTATGACTATCCGCAGTACTATCCTGATAATTAGACCAATTCGTATATACCAAGCCAAAAATGTGGTTCAGATTCAACTATAAACTGTAGGTCCCTTAGTTGCCATTAGCTGTAGGCCTATGGGCTATTAATTAACAGCTGTGTCTAAGGAATGTCGGCCTTAGTCACTAACAAGACTACAAGATCGCGCCACTCATCCTACACTCATCTCCATTCATACTTGGCTTAAAATACCTACTTTGTAAGGTCGCCATTTCATTGAAAAGTATTAAAGTACCGGTACCTTTTAAGATTACAGGTACTCAAACCAATGAAACCAATGAACCCTGAAACCTGAACCCAAACCTGAACCTGAACCCAATGAAGCACAATGCCTTTGTTAATAATTTAGTCTGGGAATATTTGAATTTCGGATAGATCCCGCCGCGGCCGCTAGGTAGACTATCGTAATCCTGCAGCCAAGTTAGCTGACCGAGTGAGACAAAGAATCGGACGGCTGCTGCACGAATCTCATTTCAGCGGCAAAATTCCAGTCAGGCTATTCTCCATAAGCTGAAACATTTCACTTCCTAAAGGGTTTGTATTCATTGCTCAAACCACTTGAGTAGACTTTTGACTATTGATAGAACAAGATAATTACATCCCCATGTTAAAGTTGTCACCAGTCAGTTTTTAAATCAAAATGGACATAGTTTAGCCACCAAAAGATCATACTGATTTAAATTACTAATGTCTGTTAAATATGCAGACTTTTTAACCAAGTAAACTTATGACTTTTTGTAAGCTATAGCATCTTACATACCAAATATAAACTCTTAACTTAGTATTTAACTGACAACAAATTAGGTAGAAGAAAATAGAATTTTAGAGCAATCTGCTAATAAAAAATAGACAACATCTAAAACTTAATCCATAGGGTAGGCTATAGATAGAACGTCTACTTCATTATTCAAAAGTCAATAGTTAGAGTAAACCTTTCTTATTGTCAACTGTAGGTATAAGATTTCCTACTCTATCTTAATTATCGGTTGTAGCAATCAATAACTTAACTTAAACAAGTGAAGTTAGAAGTTTGGTGTTCAGCTAGCAATTGAATAGACTGAGGCATGTATGTTCGATAATATTATTAAGTGGGGTATTAGTGTTGCCGAAGCTTCAAATAAAATTCTCATTTTATCTAATGAAATACATCTTTATTGATGATTTAGGTAGTTTTTTAAATCATACACACCCTACATTATGCCTACTTATCTTTAATACACTACAGATAAGTATCAACAATATGTCCAGTTATCCTAATACGAGAAGTCAACGATTAACAATTTACCTACAATCTTAGCCTATGGTCCTTTGTATGGCAATGAGCAACTCCAATAATCTGGCGGAGGTGAGATACGTATTAATTTTCTTAATGGTCTTCGTTCAATTTCACTTTGGGAAACTGTATCGCATTCCAGTTCTTTGAAATAACGGCAAGGACGTGGACCAACTCCAGGGATATCTGTGTTATAAGATGGAGATAAAACATCTAAAAATGCAGCTGGTCCATTAACACTATGGATCTCATGTAAGTTGCCAACAAGAGGGGACAAAACACAAGCACTGTCTTTTTCACCTATCAATGATGCTGGTTCCTTCTTAGCAAGTAAAACCACTGGCCTATACAGTGTATCTTTGGTCAATCCAACTTCACTAGGATGCAAATCAGATTTAGATGCACTCAGTGTTTCTTGTTCTCTAACGTCTGGATTTGTTAGTATAGAATAGCTTTGAATGTGCACAGTGCCACGAATTACTTTTAAAATTCCATACATCAATGGATGGTCATGAAGAGGAAGTCTAGCACCTTTTTTCAAAACAAATACACCAATGGACAGGTTAGGATCGTCATGAATGTTTATGTACGCGACTGGCGCATTTGCATCTTCTGAATAATCACTTGATAAACATTCATCTAAATTGACGTCATCACTGGTTACCTTATTCATTAAACCTGTAAGTTTAGACAGATTATCCTCAAAATTAGATGATATTCCTCCAGCAAGTTTAGTGAAAGTCGCTATTGCTTGCCGTTTCACTACTTCGATTAGAGATGATCCAGCCATAGTTTGTGGCACGAATATTAGTGGTCTGTGGTGTCACAATAATCCTACGATCTTCAGAGTGAAAGAACAGCTAACTATCTAACAGACTATTGCTAATAAAACTACTCTGTAAAATTTAATAAACAATAAAATTTTGCTATGCGAGACATGATATGTCCAGTGTCCAATCCACTACTTTACTTAGCATAAAGACTTGACTTTTGACAAGTGAGTGAAGGAGAAGAAGTAGCTTGTCTTGTCCTTCTTCTTTCTTACGTGCAGCTGTAAGTGTGAAAACTGCTGTGCTGGGGCACGGCCAGTGAGCTATAACTATTATATCCATTTATTTCAAAGGGCACGGCCACTTAAGAGTCTTCCTTAGTGGAAGCCATGTTGGATTTCTTCCCCATAAGAACAATGTTAAACATTACATCATTTGTGGACACGTAACGGCGTTATTTGTTAAGATATAGCTTTGAAATTTATAATTTGTATTTTTAACATAATAGACTCGTGACTGAGGTTTTTGAATTTCGAAAATCCGTTTTCATTTCCTTTCAATAATTAGCTTAATTTTAAGCTAATTAATAATCAATTATTCATTATAAAAATTAAAAATTGTGAAATAAAAAACGTCAATCTCTAGAGGACCGCAATTCCTTAAATTTAACTCCTTATCCATAATTATATGACAATTTGCTGATGAGATATTTGGACCCAAAGTTAACATTGTTCTTATGGGGAAGAAATCCAACATGGCTTCCACTAAGGAAGACTCTTAAGGGTGACCGTGGCTGGGGTTGGAAACTTTTTTCCATTGTCTGCTGAGCATTGAAAAGATACTGGTGGTATTGTTCTTTTTTATTATCTGATAAAATTGTGTGTATATTAAATGGTTTGTGAGAGTATGTATGAGTGTGTGAGTTTTATTTATTATAACTTATGTTGCTAAAATATTGACTACAGCTGTTTCGTGTTTAAATTAACACATCTTCAGGTCAACATGTTGCATTGGTTTATTCCATAGAATGGTCGTCATAAGGTTTAAAGTTCACAGAAATAACACATACACGTACACGGAACATTTAACATTAATTGGCCAAAACAAAAATACATTTTAAAGACATGTTTTTTTAATTCAAAATACAAAATTCGTACAGTTTTCAAAAGTAAAGATACAATACGTAGCCGTCTCACCAAACTAAAACATGAAAATGAACAACAAAACACAAAAAATATTGTCTATAAAATTCCTTGTTCATGTGGTAGAAACTACTATACGTAGGGCAAACGTCAAGGCCAGTGACGGTGAGGATTAATGAACACATTAAAAAGGTTAAAAATAAAGATAGGTATGGCTCGAGAATCTGTGAACATGCATTAGAGACAAATCATACAGTAAAATGGGATTCCAGCAAAATTCTATACAAAGAACCGGATTGGAGGAAACGGAACATGGCAGAGTCGCTATTTATGGCTATTGAAGACGAGCCTCTATCACGACCATCGGTGGATATTAGTACTGTTTATTTACAAGTAATTAAAGAAGAACTAGAACAGCTGAGGGACAATGCCAAGGATGTCAAAGGCTTATCTACAATAACCAGTATGTCCACCGACCCCCCTGCCCTCCCACCCTCCACAGGAACAGCTGATGCGGCACCGGCAGTCGTGGTTAGGCGTTCGGGCTCGGGGGGCCACCAGTTGACCGACAAGATACTTGGTCGTCTTGCCACTAGACCGTCTTTTTTAATTAAATAGATAAATACTGAAAACCAGTACGTCGACAAGTTATTTCATCGTCAGTCCAGTTGACCGGCCTGTAAATCTAAATTATTATATACGAGAAACCAACTTGTCGTCAATCCTCCCGACCGACTTACCACTTGCTCGTCTTTTAGGTGGGGATGTGTTGAGCGGCAGTGCCAGCGGCGCGCGCAGCTGTGGAGGGCACTGCAGGCGTACCAACTTCTGTATCTTGTAGCGGCGGTTTTCATTCCGACGATTTTCAGCTATCACAATGCAGCGGACTAGCGACGTTCTTATTACGTGTAATTGTTTGTTTCTCAATCGATATTTTGTTATACACAGTACAGTGAATATAAATAGGCCTATATTAGTTTACTTCAATGAAATAAATGTTTTATTTAGCTAAATAAATAAAAATACGCCGATTGAACAAATAAAATTGTTACAGACAACAGGAAGTCCTTAATATGATCAAAAAAGTGTTTATCTTTATTAAAAAATTACTGAAATTTGTAAACTTACTGCTGGCGACAAGGGTGGTGCCATACATAGGTTTATCAATAAATAAGATAAACATGGACAACCTTATGCAGTTATAAGTCAGGAAACATTTGTAGAAACATTAAAAAGCAATACCAATTTATGAAATATGATAAAATATTTACAGGAAATGTTGATTACTGTATATACATCGTGAGTATCTCCAGCAGTTACACACTGGTGATCTTTGAGTTGACTCTTTTAAACTCATTGATTATTACTTTTTTTCGTTTTGAAATAAATTCTGTATTACTTTGAAATTGCTCGAATTCGAGCAACATGTACACGAGTTTGAATATTAAATTAACTAACATATTTATGTAATAGGAGGGTCAAATATTGTTAACAGTGGTGAGGTAACTACCGTTACATTTATTCAATTGAGAGATAAATACAAATTGATAATACCGGTTATTTAAAGCTTTGTTGTCTATTTTTCCCTCTCTTAAAAAATAAAATAGAGAATGAATTTAGACTTTTGGTGACATTAGTTTGTACTATTTCTCCTTAAATGACACTGCTGTCTTGGTAAGCAATAGTTATCTCGTTAAACTATTTATTTGCTGAAGTGCACAGTGTGCTACTTAGCCTGAGAAACATCTTTTGTTTTATGATTTTGTTGTAGGCCTATTGAAAACCTTGTCTAGAAGGAATTCCCATTGCCTGTGTTACCGGGGAGAAGTTTTTCTTAGTAAAGTCTGTAGACGTCTTCGGTTTTACACAGAAACATGTAATTATAATTGAAGAAGTACATGTTTTATCCTCTCACGTTGTTGCGTGGACAATGCTATGGTGATTCAATTCTGTGTACTTCAATTGTCTAACTGGCCCTAACTGACGCATCCTTGTTTTTTTTTTACTAAATAATGTAGTCTTTACTTCCGTGGATCTTTGCGTTTTATTGTTTAACTGTCCTCAAGTAAGTCTGTGTTCTGAGTAAGTACTTCAAATGCACGGCACTACTGTATATTCAGATTTTCTAATGAACTAGCCTATCATAGATAAAAGAAGTATAGACATGTATGTATGACAGAGTATGTCTACTCCTTTTATCTATGGTACTATTTCCAAGTTCATCTGGACGACCCTGCAAATCGTTTCTATTAAAAAAAAATTGTATTTGGTTTATGTTTATGAACTTGTATGAGTGTTGTTAACTAAAGCTAAATTCACATCAAATTAATTAATTTAATTTATTTTAATAGTATTTCTAATTAATTTCAGTTTTAAGAACATATAGTAAATAAATCCTTGTTGAAATGGCTGTACTATCCATGCAATTATTGTCAAACTATATGTTCAAAGATTCCTGGACGGCAATGTTATAATACTAGTTGGAGCAGAGGTACTGGATCTAGGGTTAATACAGTTTTGTGACGTGTAAGGTATATCACTGCAGAAGTAGTTAGCTCAAGAATTATGACGCGGATGACAAAGATTGGTAGCTTTTGCTATAATTATAAAAAAAACCAAGTACATAAAATCATTCACAGTTTTTTTTTTCACAGTCTATTGAATAGCCTGCAGTTAAGTTCACTCTAACGTGGCCAGAGTTCCAAACGATTTAAGCAACAACTGTTTACATGAACTATCCTATATGTAAGTTTTTTTTTTTTTAGTGTGCAATGTACTTATTGAATTTTCATTAGTAATATATCATGGCTATATCGTTTATGTAAAAGTATCAAAAGATAGTAAAACGAAAACGAAACAATCAACCAAGACCAGTGACCGAAACAAGTGTCGAGCTGGCGGCGCCGCGCCTACCTCGGGATTCCCCGAGGGCAATAATTCATCTTTGAAGTAACACCGGTAACACTGACTCACTGGCCGACACGGATACCCGCCTACCACCCCCTTTGTGTCGTCACCCTATGACCACCGGTCGGTCGGCCACCCATCCAAGGAAACTCTAGACATCGGCGGCTCTTTGTCGTTCGTTGACCAGCGTATTTTCTAGAGTTGAATGTATACCCTCACTCACACCAGGGAATAAGTAAACTGTAGTAGTTTTCTTGTTTATGAAAATATTTGCATAAAATTAGAAAAAATCATTTATTTATTTATAAAATGTTATTAATTTTACAAAAAAAAAACACACTTTTACCCTCCCTGTTGCAGCAAACCTAAGTACTTGTTAAACTTATTCTATTTAAATATGGAATAACTGTGATATTTTCAAAAAGTCATTTTAGTGTAAATCCAATCAGGCAAATAGAAATTTGCTTAGTCTGCAGGTTTGTTGCGGTGGGGGTATATTTCGTCATAAACTCTTTTGCCACTTAAGAATCTTCAATAGTAAAGTGGCAACTAAAACGCGACTCCAGCGACCCAATTCTGGCGGCGCTCTAGAACTACCCGAAGGCCGTTTCCGGTATTACGCGTGCCGCATCACACAAGTAGTTTTCCCGCGCCCCTATTCAAACGCTTGTAGGCGAAGAAAAAGAAAGCGAGTTGACGACCGAGGCTAGGTCGACCCGATCGACTTCGACAGCTGTTTTACTGTCTCTCTCCCTCTCTCTCTCTCTGTCTTTGGATGTGTAGGGTTGGCGAGGGTTGTAAAATTGCTGAAAGTGAAAGGGACGTGGCTGGCGCTACGTTCCTAGTTTTTGGCCTCTTGATGCTAACACTGGGTCGGCTACTCGAGATCAAACAACAGCGTGTGTTTAGTACAAAATTGGGTCCACAGTCACATCTATACTTATTTAATACGCAAGCAGGATTTTTGTGACAATTATTCCTCCGAAACTACTGAACCGATTGACATGTTTTTGGTGTCATTGGAAAGAGCGTAACGTGAAGTTGTGCAGGAAACTTTCTTTTTAGGTAAATAATTAGAGAGTGAGGCCCTGGGACCCTTTAAAGTTTCGTATTTCTCCATAAGATTAACACGGGAAACAAACATTGTTTTGAAACTCCAGCTGTTGTCAGGAATTAAATATTAATAATTAGTTGCTCCCCATGGAAGCATGAGAGTTCTGTAGAGTTTGTAGCCTACACCTTATTGTCTACAAATTGGCTAAATAACTTAGGTACAGTACATTATAAAAGCTGACAGACTTTTTATTTTGACTTAAATTGTAAGCTTACCATTTCCCGTCCATGGGCAGTTTGATAGTTAAAATACCCCCGCCGCAGCAAACCTGCAGACTAAGCGAATTTCCATTTGCCTGATTGGATTTACACTAAAATGTCTCCTTAAAAATATCACATTTATCCCTATTTAAATAGAATCAGTTTAACACATACTTAGGTTTGCTGCAACAGGGAGGGTAAAAGTGTTTTTTTATGTAAAATGTTAATTGTTAGTAAGAAATAAAAACATGTTCCAAATTTGGGCAAAATATGTTAATAAACAAGCAAACTACAACAGTTTACTTATTCTCCATAAGAATAACATGGGAATTTTAAATTTGCAATTTTTTGGAATTTTCTCCGTAACCATTAGGTGCATTATAACGCTTCAATATACTAAATTATTTGTTTTTTTAAGCTCTACAAAATAGTTTAGAAAGAAATTGCAAAATTTGATGTTTTTTGGGTCAAAAATGGGAAAAACCCATTTTTACCCCATAAAACCCCCCATAAACCCCCGTTCCCATGGTCTGATCATGCTGGTTCGCGAACTCGTTCGAATAAACGTAGGTTTACACGTTTGTACCAAATTTAATCAAAATCGGATCATTTTTGCTCGAGTTATCGCGCTAACGGACACATATATATATATAAATATATATATATAAATATATATATATATATATGAATTTGAACGGATGGTGTTTTTGGCCTCTAGGGACCTCAAAACGAAAAAAAAAATCGGTCCCGGGTCCAGGTCTTACCATGAGTACTACGGTAATAGCTTATTCCCTATATGGGAAATTCGCTAAAATAACCCTTTAAACTGGAATAGGACTGTTATGTAAATTGTGAGTATTTCCATTAGTTAATAATCTTTTAGTTGACTCTTTTAAAATCATCGGAAATTATGACTGTTATTAGTTTTTTAACAAGTCATTTGTTTATATGCAACTCCAGTACTTCTTTGCAATTGCTCGATTTCGAGCAACATGTACACTAGTTAAGCTATAATTTTATACAATAGCTAAGATATTCCACATTCCAACCAAATATCTGGCCGAAAGTAGTTTTTGATTGCATTTTAATTGAATAATTTGTAACGAATCGAATTAAACCACGAATCGGACATACCATGATCCGTATGTCGAAATGTATGTTTTAATAGGTGAGGAATCCGATTATGGTATTTTTAAACTTTCGAAAATGTATGGTTTAGGCTGTAGAGATAAAATTACGGTGAAAATCAAATATATAATTTAAACGATTTTTTGTGTTGAAATTCTAAAATAAAATTCTTAACTCCTACCCCAAAATATACCGATTCATAATGTTTATTACAACTATGATCGATGATGTAGCCATAAGGTCGATACAAATTCTTATATTTCGCGCGACGAATATGAAAATATATAGATTTTTATTAAGGAACGGATTGTACAAATATATTGATCCGTATGTCGAAATGTATGTTTTAGTAGGTGAGGAATACGATTTTGGTATTTTCAAAGTTTCGAAAATGTATGGTTTAAGCTGTAGAGAGAAAATTACGGAGAAAATCAAATATTGATTTTAAAAGATTTTTTTGTGTTGAAATTCAAATATAAAATTCTTAACTCCTACCCCAAAGTATGCCGATTCATAATGTTTATTACAACTATGATCGAAAATGTAGCCATAAGGTCGATACAAATTCTTATATTTCGCGCGACGATTATGACAATATATAGGTTTTTATTAAGGAACGGATTGTACAAATATATTGATCCGTATGTCAAAATGTATGTTTTAATAGGTGAGGAATCCGATTATGGTATTTTCAAACTTTCGAAAATGTATGGTTTAAGCTGTAGAGAGAAAATTACGGAGAAAATGAAATATTGATTTTAAAAGATTTTTTGTGTTGAAATTCAAATATAAAATTCTTAACTCCTACCCCAAAATATGCCGATTCATAATGTTTATTACAACTATGATCGATAATGTAGCCATAAGGTCGATACAAATTCTTATATTTCGCGCGACGATTATGACAATATATAGGTTTTTATTAAGGAACGGATTGTACAAATATATTGATCCGTATGTCAAAATGTATGTTTTAATAGGTGAGGAATCCGATTATGGTATTTTCAAACTTTCGAAAATGTATGGTTTAAGCTGTAGAGAGAAAATTACGGAGAAAATGAAATATTGATTTTAAAAGATTTTTTGCGTTGAAATTCAAATATAAAATTCTTAACTCCTACACCAAAATATGCCGATTCATAATGTTTATTACAACTAACTGTGATGCTGTCATCACTATATATAGATATATATTCAAATTTTAGTTGGAATTTATTTAGATTGGTTTTAATATAAATTATATTTTTCTAAAGTTTAATTGTTTAAATAATTTTATTTAAAAGGATAGTTGGTCCAGTTATGATTATCAGTCGTCACGCGCTTACTTACAGATATGAGCATCCTGTTGTTGTCCTCGAATAGACTAACCAATAGGAATCGTTTATTTCAAGGATTTACCAAATATGGCAATGTAGATTATAGTGAAACTAAGAGAGGGGATTTTTGCAACTCATAGGTTTTTAGCTGAAGAAGAGATCATTCTCTTCTACAGACTCCTGCTGGCAGCACTCACCTTCTGAGTTGTAAGTAGTCCCTCGGGTTACTGCTAAATCAGCCAAGTTCACTAATACTTGTTGTAATGTTTTAACTTATGAATTTTTAGTTACAGACAAAACTTAGGACTTATTCACAAACCTTTCTCGAATATCAGAGAGCTCACTCAGCCATGATGCTGTTGGTTTATTTTAAAGTAACAATAATAAAGTATGATAATTTAGTGTAATTATGTAACACTGTGAAAATATTTGAATTTATTGAAAAGTATGATAATACAACTTGTGTTTAATAAAGAATAGTATTCATAATTGTTGTTCGTCATTGCCCACCATCCTGGCGCACGACATAACTATGATCGAAATTTAAACTGTGTCTATTTAAACTGTGCGTGACACAATGATGATAATATCTTACTTTTGTCATTTTTGGCTAAGCCACTACGGATGATTATTGTCATGATTGTAATACTCTGTTTATTTCTTATGTACTGTACTGTAAAATATTTATGGCTGCTTCACCGCAGGTGAAGCCTTGGGTTGTATTTACTATGCCATTAGATAAGCTAATACGATAAAAATCAATGGCAGCGTTATTAAGAAATGTAAGCATTTCAAGTTGATCGAATAGTGGAACTAATTATGTGGAATGTTTGCTGAATAGCATTAGACACTGTGACGTTTGACTTATTTCCAAAGTCAACGAACACTGATAACCAGTGCAAATTTTAATCCAATATACCATGTGGTCCTATTGTGGTTTAATGTCAAATGCTCTTTCATTTTCAAGATGAGCTCGCTCGCATCAATCAAACACGTCCTGGTTGATGTTCGTTTACTACGCTCAATCCGGATATTGTGGCTACACAAATACCAATAAAAATAATCAATTATAATCAGCTATTCGCTTAGTTAATTTTGAAATATTTAAATTGTTCAGATCAGACAAATTGACAACAAAAATTGCGTTGTAAAAAGTCACTATGAGATATTGCTGATGAAGGTATGCGAAGGGGTGGCAAGGTCATCCAACGCGGCTTCTCTTTCATCTACGCAGTTCTAGGCTTCTCTGGACTTCCCCAATACTTTCGTTCTCACGCCGATGAAGGACAGGTCAGGTTGATTGGAAATGGAAAGAAGTTGTAAAAGGTGCTTGTCATATTTATGATAGTCTCTATTCATTTAGGGCTTATAAGGGTGTTGTTAAGTTAGGGAAAGCAGACGCGGTGGCGTTCTTTTGAAGATATTGACCGCCCTAGTGGCGAGTCCTGCACCCGTGGACTTTCCCCAAGACTACGGTTCTCACAGTGATGTACGTCCAGAGAATTGTAAATTAAAACTGATTTATATAAGTTCCTCGTTATTTTTACGATAGTACCTTACCTATTCGGTGAAGGTTTTTAGGGGTGTTCTTAAGTAAGAGAATAGGGATGACAGACACGGTGGCGTTCTTTAGAAGTGGTAGGTCCCGCTCCCGTCAACTTAAATATTTGAAGGGTTTGGTATTTTTTTTGGAGCAAATATAAGCATTTGTCAATTATATAAGGCAAGGACTATACAGATCTTAGCATACACAGCATATACAGCATATACAGACATTATTTTCTTCCGCGTTCTCTTCCCATTGCGATTACTTATATAGTTAAGTCTTTTTTGTTTTACTTGCGATATCAGTAATGCTCCATATTTATTATGTTGCCAATTTATTGTTAATTTGTATTTTTCAAGTTTCTATGTTAGTTTTACCTGATATTCTCACAGCAATGGCCTTTTCGAACAGAAACAAGTAATATTGGCACGGGCTTGGAAATATGTTTCAAATCAGGCGAAAGTACTTGGAATCACACGATTAGCCGACATTTATGTTATAGAAAGGATTTCATGTGTTCTAAATAACAATCTCTCTAGACATCGCCAGAAGTTATTTTACCATCCATGCGATTCGGGCAACTTTGTCTAGCGATCCTTTAAGCTCGTGATACCCAACATCTGTTGACCGTTATTAAGTCACTGGTATCGCGGTTGGTTAGTAAGTATTCCTTTGGTTAGTAATACATCATAAAACCCAAATACATTAAATAATCAATGCTCAATAGCATTCATAGGAATGCCCTTTTCCTTTGTATTGTATTTTGTAATTTGTTACTCTAGTATAGACTAGTTGTTTCCAGTTAATATTAACTATACAGTACCTATTTAAAAATCATTAAAAAAATTTAATTACCTTTTAACTTCTCAATACAAAAAAAGGAAGAATTTTAAGCGCTTAACTTTTAACTAACCGTAAATAAAAATCTTAAGCTCAATACTGTTTTAATAAAGGTTTTAACAGAGTAGGCTTAGAATACTGACTGACAGACCAGTTAAAATGTTTATCTTACTTTTAAAATGTTAAATAAGAAACTCTTCACATACCATGTCTTTTTGTAAACTTTCTAACGCCTTCAGCCAAATGACCTTGGTTTCGTTGTTCTTTAACCATTATTTTTAGATCATCAAAAGCGCGGCATCTTGAAATTGTTACGTACAATTCCCCATGCTGTAAGCAGGGGATGCAGCTCTAGCAGATAAAGACCAACTTTTCGAGGACGAATTTTAGAGGAACACTCGTTTTCCAGCTGAACTTCAAGTAATAATTTCAAGACTTCATCATTCATAACTTTCGCCATTAATCTGGTTCTATTAACCAGTCCTTTTTTTGGATTTAATTTTCTTAGTAAAATTACAATTACACCTTTTTTGACATAACTTGCGAGGAGGTAAACCCTTATCGAGGAGGAAAATATGTCATTCTGAACAGTGTACAGACAAAACTCTAATTTTATTTGCAGATATTTTATATACAGCACCATTTGATTAACTGTATTTTTTCACTTCTATAACAGATTTCGTTTCTCATGACGCTTGATGAACGACTTCTACACCTAATAACAACTTACTTAAATAGGCAATCCTAACGAACTACTGTTGCAGTAAACTTAACTGTTACACATGTTTGAAATTTACAACATCTTGCATAATTACAATACTTTGTGCCTGTTGGCTACTATGAATCGTTTGGATTAATTTAAGATATTAAACTTTTTTGATATAGGCCTACACAAGGTAAATTGACCTCCATGTTACCCAAAATTATACACAGGTCCTATATATATACTAGTGTACATGTTGCTCAAATTCAAGCAATTGCAAAGTATTACAGGGGTTATTTCAAAACCAATAACAGTCATATTTAAAAAAGTTTAACTCAAAGTTTAAAAAGAGTCAACTCAAATATTACCATTCTGTAACTCAGACCCTGATTACCTAAATCCCTGATCTTCGTTATTGATAAACCTTAAGCATTCCGGCTGGTTTTCTCCTTCTCAAAATGCCTCGCTGTACAGGCAACACATGTCATTGATAGAGGGTCAAATTGAGAACGAAAAGTCTTTTAGGGGTAGTGTTAGCTCGCATTCGTAACCTAATAGTTGAGATTGTCCAGGGTCAGGTGCTGACGTGTACGCCTCCTTTCTATGTTTCGTTGTTGTCGCGTCGGAGGCATTTAAAAGAAAAAAACAACAAATAAACAAATTATAGCTACACAAAACAACGATAAATGCACAAATTTAAGTTACAATCATGCTAACACGATCTGTCATAGCGACACAAAGCAACGATAAATATAAAAATTCAAGATACAACCATACTAACACGGTCCGTTTTCGTTTTGGGGGTTATGTTTACACAAACTCAAATAGTAAATAAATTTACTCAATGCGTTTCATTGAATCGAAAAATAAATAACAGTAATTAAATTATACAGCTGATCAAAATGTAAACAATTATGTTCTTCATAAGGATAACATGGGAACTTTCAAAGCCACTGGGGCAGAACCCAAGGGACTTTGTAAAAAATGTAAGGCCAGTTGGCAAATCTACGCGACACGCTCTTTCCAATGAGATGTCAATGGATAAAATCGGTTAAGAAATGGCGGAGGAGTTCAACCGACAAAGTTTCATGTAGCGTATTAATTATATATATATACACCATATTACCACACTACAAATGTAATTCTACAATATACGGTACGTAGTTTTATCCAAACAAACGATCAAAACCCCCTAATGATATTGTTATTTGATTCAATAGTCAATGCACATAAGCGAGTCTTATCTTTCAAAGCAGATTAAATAATACAAAGGCAGAGGAATGCGCGAGAACGAGGTCACTTCACGGTTGCTATAGAAACGACGAAACTATCCATTAGAATTGCGCGCCAACGTCAACTAAACTCCAGACTGTATAAACACGCCGAGTGTGTAGTGTTCGACGGAGCTAGGCTACTTTCAGTTGGCAAGACTGGCTTCTAGCCTCGAGCGACGTGGTTCAACCACGAGAAGCGCCTCAAACTCCTGGGTAATCCCCGGTTAGCTCCTCCCACTCTGCCCCCTATCCCCACCTAAAAGACGAGCAAGTGGTAAGTCGGTCGGGTCGATTGACGACAAGTAGGTTTCTCGTATATAATAATTTAGTTTTACAGGCCGGTCAACTGGAATGACGATGAAATAACTTGTCGACGTACTGGTTTTCAGTATTTATCTATTTAATTAAAAAAGACGGTCTAGTGGCCAGACGACCAAGTATCTTGTCGGTCTACTGGTAGGCTCCCGTTCGGCTCGTGTACGCGAGAAAAATAAAGTTTTATTTCCCTGAGGAAGCGGGACGTTGTTTTGGTTCCGCGAAACGTCGGACAAATCCAAGGACGATTTTTTATGTGCATGTATGTGTGTGTTGTGTGTCTTCGTGTATTACATTTTGACGAGTCCTGGATTAACAAATAAGGTGAGTGAAGCCCACAAGCTGATCAATACAGTAAAACAAAAATACGAAAAACGCGTAATAAACATCGGACGGATCACCGGAATTTTATCCCCCTGGAATTTTACCCCCTGGGAAAAATTCCACTGACGTCACTATGACGTAGTAACCTGAGTGGCTAAAAGTTTGTTCGCGGCCGGAATTTTACCCCCGCGGATTTGGAAGTCTAATGAAAATAGCCAGAGCGTGATTAATTAGAACAGGGATAAAAACCGGAATTTTACCCCCTGTCCATATAACTAGCGTTTAGACAACTAAAGATGTACGGGCCGGATTTTTACCACCAGATTTTCGCCCCCCGGAGTTTCACCCCCCCGGATTTTCACCCCCACGGAATTTCACCCCCGGAATTTTACCCCCTCGCCAATTTTAGAAATTGAATGACTGATTTTCTTATTTCTGTTTTTAATTAATTTTAAACATTTCAATATTTAGTAGTATCTTTATTTATTTATTTTGTAACCTCAACTAAGTAAACAGAATTCTCTGTTTTGTTTTGATCATATTAACCAACAGTCAGTGGTCAGTTGGCTTCAAAGATCGAATCCTGATACTCGAATCTCAAAATTAAAAACCTGTTAGATTTGTTAATGTTACAAAAAAAATTAAGATAGACTAATTAATAATAAAATGTTTACTATTAATTTAAAATCGAATGAAGATAATTAATCATTCTCACTAATTTATATATCTGGCCAGGGGGTAAAATTCCGTAGGTAAAATTCCGGGGTAAAAATCCGGGCCGTACATTCTAGGTCTTTATAATTTGATGTGTTCTGATTAAATTCACAACCATGAAAATATATGTTTAATTCCGCGTTTAATCCATCGAGCTGATGTCGCGAAACTCAAAAGTTCGCGGCCGGAATTTTACCCCCTGGTTTGTGTCGTCACGTTTGCCCAGGGGGTAAAATTCCATGGGGATAAAAATCCGCTACCCCCATCGGACACGTAGAAAGAAGGTCCGATGGAAGGTAGGCCACGACTGCCGTGTGCCGGAAGTGATAGCCCTCCACCCATTATCATTTGTTATATATTGTGGTCTAAGATGCGTATGGTGGCATTGTAAATAATGTTCGACTCGAATGAGATTTTTTCATTTAATATGTTTTCAGGCTGTTTTTTGAAGCACGATATATTTCAAATTCTTGTTATGTGTCCGGTGTATTTTCCTTTGTTGCATAAATTGAGAACATTAAAATTATTGTTTATATCTGTCTGTATAATTGTGGTTGGAATTAATTAATTGTTGGAAAATGCCGACTTTGGAGGATATTTTAGGCAGGTGTTCTTTGAATCGGGTGGTAAATGATCGTGACGTCTGGCCGATGTAGAAGCTTGGGCAGTCATCGTTGCAAGACAATTTATAGGCTCAATAGATAAGAAACAAATTACGTTCCGTTGTCGGAAACAATGATGGTGGATATTCCAAAATGTTGAAAAAGATGGGTACGAAGGATTTGACGGTGAGCTGTGCAGTGGCATTTCTTAAGGGAAAAGCCATCAGAAGTCGGAGAAGGCATCCACACAAACCAGTAAAAAGTTATTTCCTGACTTTCTATGTGGGAGAGCCCCATTATAGTAGATGAAAACCTTCTTCAAAGGTCTCTCCACCATCTCAGATGACAACAAACCAAACTTGGTATTCTGAGCGGGCTTACTGAGCGAGGACGTTTGGCAAGAACGTATCCATGTAGTGATGTCCCGATCCATACCCTTCCAGATGAACATTTCCCTAACCTTTGCGATGGTCTTATGGATCTTATGGCCTTAATGCCCACCCACAGGGGAAGAATGAAAGTAACCATCGGTATGAGAAGACCAGGCAGCACAACTGTTGGTTTACATCGCTGCCGAGCACGACAGCAAAGCTGCACCCTGAGAAAGACAATATGGGGGTGGGCTCCCCACTATGAAGCTCACCAATGATCTTAGTCAGCTCGGGATCTTTTATCTGGTGGGAAATAAATTCTGTATAATCGCAAGGGGAAACTCCAGGAGCACGGCACACCAAGTTTGCGCCTGATCAGAAGGGTGGTCGTCAGATGAGTGATAACGCGTGTCGGCAATCACATTATGCATGCCTCGAACATGTTGCACTAGGAATAATTACTGGCTCGCTACCACTATCAATTTCATCAGCAAAAGGAATTAACACCCACCTCGCAAATCGGAAGAAACACTTGCCCCTACCTAAATCCAATATTAGGCCAGTGTGCTTGATGAAGTACGCTCCCAAAATGAAGGGAGAGGAAACAAAGGTCCTTGCCACCCAAAACCTCCACACCCAAGAAAAATGCTCAATTTTGAATTTGGAACGGGCTTCTTAGACGATTGGATGAGGAGAATTTATTGATGCAGTCCAGCAAATACGGGAGCTTCATTCAACCAGCTTGATTAGCCCGCATGTTAAGGTTTCGAAAAGGGACAAGGAATTGATACAACGGAGTGGCCGAGAGTCCACAAGGGCCTTCGGCACCGTATCGCCTATCAAGATATGTTTGAGTCGTGGGCAAAACACGACTAGCGACCAGGAAAACGAGATTCTATAGCAAAACACGTACTATACATTATCAATGAACAACTGAACAATGAGTAGTGACATTCGTAGGTGGAACGCAATCACGGCTTACAGTAAAGCACTTAATAATATATCGTGAAATTAACCCTAAAATAATAAACAAAATTTCGTCAGCACTAGCATTCAGTGTTACCAACTTTAGACACAAAAAACGAGTTACAAAATTTACAATGTAATGAGAACTGAGAAGTCGACTTGTGTTGGTTAGTGTTGGACATAGTATAGATAAAAGGGGTTTATAGCATAGACTACCAACCAACACAAGTAGACTTATCATCCCATTGTAAATGTTGAAGCTCGTTTTTCGTGTCTAGTTCATGTCCGGTGGCAATGGGTACTAGAGTCGATGAAATTCTTTTTATAATATTTTAGGGTTGATTTAATGAATTGTGCTTTACTGGTCGGTTATATAACTAGAAGATGAGTTATTGTTTATGATTAGATAGTTTTATTTGGTTAAACGAGGTTTTAAATTCCTGGAATAACAAGATTCAAATTGTAAACAAAACACGACCTCTACAGTGCACCGAACAGACGATCGTGAAGACAGCTATCGCCAGCTAACGGCGGGCGGAGAATTCCATATCCCCACTACCCAACCTGAGTACAATCCAATAAAACGGTAATAGACCTCGATTGTATTAAAAATGTTAAAACCTTAATTTTAACGAAATAACACATGTTGTAACGTTTTCCGGCACATTTTCACAAATTAAATGGGGGGAAATACTTACATTCATAACATATAAAATAATATATACATAAAATCTTAAGTAAATTTGAGTCTGAAGTCCATCGTTCGGCGTACTAAGAATGTTCGGACATACATTTACCAATGTTGTGACAATATTCCCCACAATTTTATCATTTAAAATTAAAGTATATATTTGTATGTACAACATATTTAAAAATCATTGAAATCTAATCATATATATTTAGGTTAATTTTAGCTTAAAGTCTAGCTAACGAATTGGCGCTCAGCGTACTAAGAATGTTCGGACAAACATTTACCTTAGCTGTGACGATATTCCCCGAAATTTTATCATTTTAAATTGAAGTATACACTTGAATGTACAACATATTAAAAAATCATTGAAATCTAATCATATATATTTAGGTTAATTTTAGCTTAAAGTCTAGCTAACGAATTGGCGCTCAGCGTACTAAGAATGGTCGGACAAACATTTACCTATGCTGTGACGATATTCCCCAAAATTTTATCATTTTAAGATGAAGTATATATTTGAATGTACAACATATTAAAAAATCATTGAAATCTAAACATATATATTTAGGTTAATTTTAACTTAAAGTCTAGCTAACGAACCTGTTCTCAGCGTACTTAATAATGTTCGGACGAACATTTACCAATGTTGTGATGATATTCCCCAAATTTTTATCATTTTAAATTAAAGTATATATTTGTATGTACAACATATTAAAAAATCATTAAAATCTAAACATATATATTTAGGTTAATTTTAGCCTAAAGTCTAGCTAACAAACTTGTTCTCAGCGTACTAATAATGTTCGGACGAACATTTACCTATGTTGTGACGATATTCCTCAAATTTTTTTCATTTTAAATTGAAGTATACACTTGAATGTACAACATATTAAAAAATCATTGAAATCTAAACATATATATTTAGGTTAATTTTAACTTAAAGTCTAGCTAACGAACCTGTTCTCAGCGTACTTAATAATGTTCGGACGAACATTTACCAATGTTGTGACGATATTCCCCAAATTTTTATCATTTTAAATTAAAGTATATATTTGTATGTACAACATATTAAAAAATCATTAAAATCTAAACATATATATTTAGGTTAATTTTAGCTTAAAGTCTAGCTAACAAACTTGTTCTCAGCGTACTAATAATGATCGGACGAACATTTACCTATGTTGTGACGATATTCCCCAAATTTTTATCATTTTAAATTGAAGTATACACTTGAATGTACAACATATTAAAAAATCATTGAAATCTAAACATATATATTTAGGTTAATTTTAGCTTAAAGTCCAGCTTACGAATTGGCGCTCAGCGTACTAAGAATGTTCGGACAAACATTTATCTATGTTCTGACAGTATTCCCCAAAAGTTTATCATTTTACATTAAAAGAAACACTTGAATGTACAAGATATTAAAAAATCATTAAAATCTAAATATATATATTTAGGTTAATTTTAGCCTAAAGTCTAGCTAACAAACTTGTTCTCAGCGTACTAATAATGTTCGGACAAACATTTACCTATGTTGTGACGATATTCCCCAAATTTTTTTCATTTTAAATTGAAGAATACACTTGAATGTACAACATATTAAAAAATCATTGAAACCTAAACATATATATTTAGGTTAATTTTAACTTAAAGTCTAGCTAACGAACCTGTTCTCAGCGTACTTAATAATGTTCGGACGAACATTTACCAATGTTGTGACGATATTCCCCAAAATTTTATCATTTTAAATTGAAGTATATATTTGTATGTACAACATATTAAAAAATCATTAAAATCTAAACATATATATGTAGGTTAATTTTAGCCTAAAGTCTAGCTAACGGATTTGTGCTCAGCGTACTAAGAATGTTCGGACAAACATTTACCTATGCTGTGACGATATTCCCCAAAATTTTATCATTTTAAATTGAAGTATACACTTGAATGTACAACATGTTAAAAAATCATTCAAATCTAAACATACATTTTTAGGTTAATTTTAGCCTAAAGTCTAGCTAACAAACTTGTTATCAGCGTACTAATAATGTTCGGACGAACATTTACCTATGTTGTGACGATATTCCCCAAATTTTTTTCATTTTAAATTGAAGTATACACTTGAATGTACAACATGTTAAAAAATCATTAAAATCTAAACATATATATTTAGGTTAATTTTAGCTTAAAGTCTAGCTAACAAACTTGTTCTCAGCGTACTAATAATGTTCGGACGAACATTTACCTATGTTGTGACGATATTCCCCAAATTTGTATCATTTTAAATTGAAGTATACACTTGAATGTACAACATATTAAAAAATCATTGAAATAATAAACATATATATTTAGGTTAATTTTAGCTTAAAGTCCAGCTAACGAATTGGCGCTCAGCGTACTAAGAATGTTTGGACAAACATTTACCTATGCTGTGACGATATTCCCCAAGATTTTATCATTTTAAATTAAAGTATACACTTGAATGTACAACATATTAAAGAATCATTGAAATCTAAACATATATATTTAGGTTAATTTTAGCCTAAAGTCTAGCTAACAAACTTGTTCTCAGCGTACTAATAATGTTCGGACGAACATTTACCTATGTTGTGACGATATTCCCCAAATTTATATCATTTTAAATTGAAGTATACACTTGAATGTACAACATATTAAAAAATCATTGAAATCTAAACATATATATTTAGGTTATTTTAGCTTAAAGTCCAGCTAACGAATTGGCGCTCAGCGTACTAAGAATGTTCTGACAAACGTTTACCTATGCTGTGACGATATTCCCCAAAATTTTATCATTTTAAATTGAAGTATACACTTGAATGTACAACATATTAAAAAATCATTGAAATCTAAACATATATATTTAGGTTAATTTTAGCTTAAAGTCCAGCTAACGAATTGGCGCTCAACGTACTAAGAATGTTCGGACAAACATTTACCTATGCTGTGACGATATTCCCCAAAATTTTATCATTTTAAATTGAAGTATACACTTGAATGTACAACATGTTAAAAAATCATTCAAATCTAAACATATATATTTAGGTTAATTTTAGCCTAAAGTCAGCTAACAAACTTGTTATCAGCGTACTAATAATGTGTTAAATATAATATAAAAATAAACGGTATCAGCATTCTGACACATACTTTCTCCCATAAGTTTGTCAAAAACCTTTATCATATGTATGTGGTGAGAGTAAATATACGCAAATGGGATTTGTACAATTTTGTTAAGAATTTAAAGGACTATAACATGCTAAATTTTTATCAAAATCGTTCGGGCCATTTTTGGGAAAATCCTATTTTTCTGTTATTTTATGGGGGTTTTATGGGAAAATGACATAATTTACAATAACCGTAATTTTTACAGAAATGGGATTTGTACCATTTTGTTCAGAATATAAAGGACTATAACATACTAAATGTTTATCAAAATCGTTTGGGCCATTTTTGGGAAAATCATATGTTTCCGATATTTTATGGGGTTTTATGGGAAAATCCCCATTAAAAATAAAAATTTATAAAAAATAAAAAAAACTATAAAACTATAAGGACTATAACATACTATGTTAAATCAAAACCGGATTTTTTTCTAAAATCCTATTTTTCGTTAATTTATGGGGTTTTTATGGGAAAATAACATATTTGACTATAACTTTTGAACCGTAATTTTTACAGATATGGGATTTGTACCATTTTATTCAGAATTTAAAGGGCTACAACATACTAAATTTTTATCAAAATCGTTCGGGCCATTTTCGAGAAAATCCGATTTTTCCGGTTTTTTATGGGTTTTTATGGGAAAATTTCCATTAAAAATAAAAATTTCAAAAAAATGAAAAAAACGCCTGGAGATACCATGGATTAGAACCTACATACCAAATTTCATCGAAATCGGACTACAGGTGTGGTCTCTAGCTCTGTACACATCCAGACACACAGACACACACACACACACACACACACACACACACACACACACACACAGACATCACTTCGAAAACCACTTTTTTGGGTCCAGGGGGACCCAAAACGAATATATCCACTCAAAACTCAAACTCGAAAATTTTGACGAAAACAATACTTTCTCCATATACTATGGTATAGGGGGAGAAAGTAATAAAATGTTTGTTTAAGCCTGCCTTTATTAGAAAAAGAACAGCTGTAATGAAATTATTAAAATAACATCACAACAATTTAATGGTGTAAATAAAAACTATTAGTGGAATGTGTTTGAGAATCTTGTTGTTGGTTTTGTGAATAATAATTTTGTTTAATGTAAAAAGTGAGTATTTATTTAAATATAAAAAAGTAAGAAAACTTTTCAGGTTATGGGCCCAGCACGCTTCTCATGCCATAAAACTAAGAAATAACAACCAGGGCTGCTCATGCCATAAAACTAAGAAATAACAATCAGGACTGCTAATGCCATAAAATAAAACCAAGTAAGAACAGGGCTATTAATGCCATAAAACTAAAACTAGAAGAACAAAGTTTGAAGTTGTATATTAACGTGAATATATCAACATTTATTAATAATGACCAGTGAAAATGATTATAACACTATTCAAAGACTTAAAAACGTGGAAACATTTGCTATGTGGGAATTTGAGATTAGTGTGTTGTTCAAAGCACGAGAACTGATAGATGTAGTAAACGGAACTGAAACCTTAGATGAACAAGGTGATGACGCATCAAAAATAAAAAAGTGGAAGGTAAAGGATGCCAAGGCTCAACATTATATATTGCTAACAATTGATAACCAAATTAAACCTCATATTTTAACTTGTAAAAACGCCCATGAAATGTTTCAAACACTAAAAAGACTTTTTCAAAAAGATACTGAAACCCAAAAGTGTGCATTACTTCAGGACTTTTACAACTTCAAGTACAATAGAGAAATTGATATGATGAGTAACCTTTGCCTAATACAGAACCTAACTTATAAACTAAACCAACTCGACCAGAAAATAGATGACACAATGGTGATAACGAAGATACTGACGATACTACCAGAAAGCTTCAGACATTTCAACAGTGCCTGGGACTCGTCATCAGCTACGGAAAGGACACTCGAAAATCTGAAAGCTCGACTCGTTCAAGAGGAAAGTAAGATGAAATCTATGGACAGCAGTAGTGGTAATGAAAGTACAGTTTTTAAGGCTAGCTCTACTCAATATGAACAAGGTATGACTAAATTTAATAAGCCTAATAATGTAAAATGTTTCACTTGTCAAAAGATAGGTCACATTCAAAAGAATTGTCCTAGTAAAAAGTTTTGCTCTTTTTGTAAAAAGAATAACCATTATGAGTCAAACTGTTATCTTAAAAATAAAGTTAAGGAAAATAGGCCAATGATGTGTACTATTTGTAAGAAAAGTAACCATGATACTAAGAATTGTTTTTTTAGAGATAGGTCTAGTAAAAATAACAATAACAAAGATCCTAAAAACACCCATAAAACTGTTTTTCTGACCAAGGTTAAGGAGGAACAGGTAGGGCTAATCCTTGAAACAAGTATGCCTAAGCATATAAATGAAGAAAGTGAAGTTAACAAGGCTTTTGTTGTTGACAGTGGTTGCACCCCAAACCATATGACCAACTGCAGTAATATTTTAAATAACCTTACAGAGTTCAAACAGGAAATATCAGTCGCTAAGAAAAACCACTCAATGTTTTGTCTGGGTATTGGTAGCATTGAAACAGACAAGTGTATTTTAAATCATGTCTATTACGTACCAGAACTTAAAAATAATTTAATGTCTGTAAATGCCATTACGGAAAAAGGTGGCACAGTTGTTTTCACTAAAAATAAAGTAAAAGTCATTAAAAATGATGAAATGATACTTGAAGGTAATAAAAATAGTCAGGGATTGTATGTAGTCAATTTAAGAAGCAGCATTTGTAGTGAGAATAGTCTCTCTAATAGTAATACCAGCGTCACAATTCAGTCAGGTGAGGTGGTAAATAACAACAGTCAACAAGAAGACAATAGTGAAAACAATGAAGTCTGTAAAGGAAATGATGACCGTGATAAAAACGAACCTAAAAATCAAGAAAATTCTAGGGAATTAATGAAAATATGGCATAAAAAGTTAGGACACCTAAATAATGAGAGCATCAAGAAACTAACTAAAATGTCAAGTGGAATGCCATCTGATATAACAAAATGTGAGAACATATTTTGTACAGCTTGCATTGAAGCAAAACATACCAGATTGCCTTTTAATACTGTTAGGGAACGAGGATCAAAGCCCTTACATATAATCCATTCAGATGTGTGTGGAAAAATAGAACCCTCTACACATGACGGAAAAAGTTACTTCCTTACTTGCATTGATGATTACACTCATTTCTGTAAAGTATATTTATTGAAAACTAAAGATGAAGCCAATCAATACATTAAAGAATACATCAATGAAGCAGAAGCATACTTTAACCTTAAAGCACATAAAATAAGATGTGATAATGGAGGCGAATATGTTTCGACAAACCTAAAAAATTGGTGCAAGGAAAAAGGGATTGTGCTGGATTACACTATTCCTCATACACCACAACTGAACGGAACTGCAGAACGAATGAACAGAACTCTGTTAAATAAAGCTAGAGCAATGCTCTTTGATACAAATCTGTCAAAAGACATGTGGGGAGAGGCAGTGTTAACAGCTGCATATCTGTTAAATAGAAGCCCATCTATAACTGTCGATAGAACTCCAGCTGAAAAATGGTATAACAAGAAACCAGATCTCTCTAGACTACAAGTATTCGGAACGGAAGCATACTGTAAGACACTAGGTCGACTAAAGAAACTCGACAAAAGAAGCAAGAAAATGATATTTGTTGGTTATGCTTTAAATGGATACCGAATGTGGGATGAAGAGAAAAGAAAGATAATCATTTCAAGAGATGTGATTTTTGTAAAGAACAGTGTTACTACTAAACCTAAAACCGATGATCGACAAGACGTTAAAGAAGAAGCTGTACTAGATGAAAGTGAAGAACTAGAAGAAGAAGACACTATACTTGAACACGAAGAAGAACATGAACAGGAACCAGAAGACCTATATCAAGACGAAAATGGACATACTGATGAAGAAGAACCTGGAATAAGAAACGAAAGATATAATCTTCGACAAAGAAACAACATAAAAAGACCCGTAAGATATGAAGACTATGATCTTAACGCACTTTTGACATACAATGAATGTATCAATGGAGATGAAAAAGAAAAATGGAAAATTGCAATAAATAATGAAAAAGAATCTCTGAAGAAAAATGAAACTTGGGAAATTGTTGACAGAAAAGACACTTTAGGAAAGCAAATTTTAACAACTCAATGGATTTTCAAAGTCAAAGATGATGGAACCTATAAGGCGAGACTTGTTGTTAAAGGATGTCAGCAAAAAGGGAAAATAGATTTCAAAGATACATTTAGTCCTGTAGTGGACAGTACTTCACTAAGATTACTTCTTGCTATAGCAGCACAAGAAAACATGCATATACAAACATTTGACATAAAAACAGCATTTCTATATGGTCTAATGGAAGAAGACGTGTATATGTTGATACCAGAAGGTTTTGAAGAACAAGGTCAAGTCTGTAAACTAAATAAATCATTGTATGGTTTAAAACAGGCACCATGCTTGTGGAACAAGAAATTTACTTCATTTCTTAAAAGTCAAGGATTGACACAACTGGAGTCAGATCAGTGTATTTTTAAGAATCTCGATAACGATCTCTACTTAGCTATCCATGTAGATGATGGTATTTTGATTGGTAAAAATGAAGGAAAAATTGCAAACCTACTAAAACAACTTGAAGATGAATTTGAGATGACGATAAGTCCAAATCCAACAGTTTATATAGGGATGGAGATCAAACGTAACAGGGACGGAATTTTACTCAGCCAAGAAAAGTATGCAAAACAAATTCTTGAAAGATTCAATATGAAGAACTGCAAAGAAGCAAAGACACCAATTAACCTGAAAGATACAACTGTAACTCCAGATGAAAATACTAAAGGAGCTTTTCCTTACAGAGAAGCAGTAGGAAGTTTGCTTTACCTCACTAACAAAACCAGACCTGATATGAGTTTTTCAGTCAGTTATGAAAGTAGACACTTGGAAAATCCTGATAAAAATGATATCCAAAATGTAAAGAGAACCCTTAGATATCTAAAAGGAACACAAACCCATGGAATAAGATTCTCTTCAATTAAACGTGACAAAATTGAGCTGAACGCTTATTGTGATTCTGATTTTGCAGGAGACACTCAAGACAGAAAAAGTACAAGTGGTTATGTAATAATGTTCGCAGGTGGACCTGTGACTTGGAGCTCAAGAAAACAGCCCATTGTAGCACTTTCAACAGCTGAAGCAGAATATATTTCCGCTGCTGAATGCTGCAAGGAACTAAAATATTTGAAAACTCTAATTAGTGAACTTACTAACAAGCCAGTGAAAATAACGCTCAACATAGACAATCAAAGCGCAATGAAAATGATTCAATCCGGCCAAATGAACCGCAGAAGCAAACACATCGATGTACGCTATTACTTCATAAGTGAACAATTTCATGAAGGTCTGTTTGCACTCCAATACTGTAGGTCTGATGAACAGTTAGGTGACATTTTCACAAAATCTCTTACTTACCCTAAATTTCAAAAGTTCAAAGAAATCCTCATTAAAAGCTTTGCCTAATTTTGAGTTGAAACTTAGAAATAAGATGATGAGGTAAACAATGTACTGTAAATATAATGTAAATATTATTCATTAAATTAAATGGACAATAAATAGACAATCTAATAAAAACATTGTATTTTCAAATGTTAAAACTGTTTTTCAACTTTGTAAAACACAAACAATATTATTAACTAAGCTAGCAGTATGGGTTTACAAGAATCTAGCGTTGAGAAATATATAAAACATTTTATTCTTAAGGGGGAGTGTTAAATATAATATAAAAATAAAATGTTTGTTTAAGCCTGCCTTTATTAGAAAAAGAACAGCTGTAATGAAATTATTAAAATAACATCACAACAATTTAATGGTGTAAATAAAAACTATTAGTGGAATGTGTTTGAGAATCTTGTTGTTGGTTTTGTGAATAATAATTTTGTTTAATGTAAAAAGTGAGTATTTATTTAAATATAAAAAAGTAAGAAAACTTTTCATAATGTTCGGACGAACATTTACCTATGTTGTGACGATATTCCCCAAATTTTTATCATTTTAAATTGAAGTATACACTTGAATGTACAACATATTAAAAAATCATTGAAATCTAAACATATATATTTAGGTTAATTTTAGCTTAAAGTCCAGCTAACGAATTGGCGCTCAGCGTACTAAGAATGTTTGGACAAACATTTACCTATGCTGTGACGATATTCCCCAAGATTTTATCATTTTAAATTAAAGTATACACTTGAATGTACAACATATTAAAGAATCATTCAATTCTAGACATATATATTTAGGTTAATTTTAGCTTAAATTCCAGCTAGAATTTGCGCTCAGCGTACTAAGAATGTTCGGACAAACATTTATCTATGTTCTGACAGTATTCCCCAAAATTTTATCATTTTACATTAAAGTATACACTTGAATGTACAACATATTAAAAAAATCATTAAAATCCAAACATATATATTTAGGTTAACTTAGCCTTACCTCAGGACTTTATGTTAAAGTCTGACTTCTAGTTTTTTGTTATCTCCCTCCAGTTATTAAACAGCCTTACTTCCTGACCGTTTTTGTACAATGGTGATTTTTATTGTAATTAACCTGAAACATACCTAAAAAATAGTAACAGTCGTTGTTCATTTAGCGTTACCCGGAAGACACGTGCCAAACAATATCTATCTATATATATAATTCCGTAAGTCAAATTTTTGTAAAGAAATTGTGAGTGACTGGATGGCCGTAGAAGGATGGGAGGGGTCTTATTTTAAAGGTCTTGACGTGAATTTTGAGGGAAAACTATTCATTTTTCTTATTTTTTTACCATAAATTCGCAACATGCTACGCACCATAAAGCTTTCTATAGGCTATTCATTAACTTAGGCCTACAAAATTCCTTTGGCTACTAAGTTAGCCCACATTGAACTGAAAGTCATTTTTATTTCTTAATAAAGATAATTCCTAATTTGTGTTTTGTTTCTGTCTAATAAGGTAAGTCTTTGTCTTAATCTTATAATTATGAATTATATTAAGAATAAATAGATTTGGTAAGTTACAATATAAAATTTATTAATGAAATACAAATATAAGATAAGTTATTGGTTGAATTTAGTTACAGGGTAAGTTAACAATGGTAAATTTTCAAAATGGTGGGGGTTCCAAAGTGGATCAAAAGATTCTAGGCTTATATTGGGCTGGTTTCTTCTAAAGTACACTAATTAATATTTAAATAGGCTATGAGCTCTTAATCCAGGGAGGGGTGGTCGTGCCGGTTCGAATGATATATTAGGCTTCTTTAAAATGCAAATAATTTAATTTAGTTATTGTTCTGAAATAAGTTAAGCTAGGTTCATGATGCTATTAATATAGGCTAATAATGTTAATGTCCAAAGAAAGATTCCAAATGGTTTCACTGAATTTAATGAAATAAAATAGAATTTGAAGGTTAAATTTTGAATAAAAGTTCAATTTGAAATATGTATATCTTGATGAGTTGAGTTTTTGGGCCTAGTAGGCTGTACTGATTAAAGGTCCAATGAAGATTAAATTTGTCCTTAGTTAAATAAGATGGATGATGGTTACCAAATTTGGAGTGTCTGTCTTCTTATAAATTGGTACTCTTCAATGCACTTGTCCAATACTTTTGGATGATGAGAAATTTAAATTTTAGGTTTTACTTTGGGATTATGAATTTTAGTTTAAATTAAACACAATTTCCAATAGAATGATGTTCACACTGTGAAGAGTTTGCAGGATCTGGGGAGAGGCAATGGTAGAAGCTCAGGAAGTCCATGTCCATTGTTGCAATGATGCACAGCTGGTTAAATTTACATGAATGACACTTGCCACAGTAATTTTGATTTTCTTTGGATAATTTTGAAAAAATAATACTATATTTAAGATGTTATTACTATATTGCAATTTTCTTACAATTATATATTATTCTAAATAAATGATTATTGTTGGTTTTTGATGAGTACTTAATAGGTATGGAGAGAATTTGCATAAATATTTTATTGTAACATGAAATAGGATGATGTTTCTGTGGGGTGATGGGATATTATATAACATTGAACAAAATTTGATAAAATAACATATTAACAAGGAGAAACATATTAAATAACTGATAATACATTATCAGGGGCATTAACAGACATTATGAGAGAAAATATACAAAATAATAGAGAAATTAATGTTAATGATGAATGAATGACATGTAATATTACAAACAGAATAAAACTTTTCCCATTAAAACAACATGGGGTTTAATTTGTTTACATCTTTTGAAATTAAAACAGCTGTGCCACAGATTTGAAAACAGTGATCAATACACGCATTTGGTTTACTTTTAGCCAGTCAACTATAAAATGTATACTATAATAAAACTGAAATATTGAAGATTAGTCGGAAAAACGTCTGCATTCTTTGTTTATATTTAAATCATATACTCAAGTTTCATTTTTTCATGCTTTTACGTTATTGTCGTGTTAAAGGAATAAACGACATAGAATAAAGATTCTGTATAAATAATCAAAGAGTCGAAATTAAATCTAACTTCTGTTTTGTTTTTATTTTTAAATCATATGTTCAAGTTTATTTTAAATGATGTTGTTTTCTTTATATTTCTATTTCTACACATTTTAAGGTTAAGGTTGTGTAAATATATACAACTAAAATAACCTATAAATGTTATTGGTTCTAAAATGGTGTATTTGCATTCCTTCGTTAGCTGAAATTCTATTAGAAAATCTATTTTCACAAATTTACAAAAGAGCTTCGGAAGAAATGGTTGTACAAGGTGACAGTGAATTAGAACTTAGGTTTGTAGACAGGATAAATATGGATCGTCGTAGGTATAATAAGCCTACTGCAGATGAAATTGCAGGCGTCTTCAATTCATCTGAAGGCGAACCTCCAATGAATTTTTAAAATTCCAAACAGGGAAGCTTTTATTTATCCTCATTAACCACAAGACCAAAGCTACCTTAGTAAACCAGTATTTATTCACAAGCAATGATATGTTTGCTGCCTTTTCATGTTAAACCACTGGAGTGATTCAAATTATTTATTGAAAATGACATCAACAAAAGCAAACAAAGAAGAACAACAAACTGGTTTTTACACAAAATATATGGTGTAGGGATGCCTATTCTGACACATAGATAATGTTATTCTGAGTTTGTTTAAATACCGGTATTGCAAAAGTTGTTTTACATTTGAGATTTTTAGGGACTTATGTCCCTACAAGCCACTAGTAGAAACATTATTTCTATACCGTTTGACGGACGCGAACAACAGTTATCTCCCATATTGCAGCCATTTTAGGCGCATAGTAAGTTATTGTTAAAATTTTTATGATTGCAGCCATTCTAGGCGCAGAAAATATTATTATTATGATTGCAGCCATTATAGGCGCAGAACAAATTGTAAAACGATTTGTATAAATTATGATTGCTGCCATTGTAGGCGCATAACAAATTGAAACCAATTTGTATCATTATGGTTGCAGCCATTGTAGGCGCAGAACAAGTTGTAAAACAATTTGTATTAATTATGATTGCTGCCATTGTAGGCGCATAACAAATTGAAACCAATTTGTATCATTATGGTTGCAGCCATTGTAGGCGCAGAACAAATTGAAAAACAATTTGTAATTATTATGATTGCAGCCATTATAGGCGCAGAACAAATTGAAAAACAATTTGTAATTATTATGATTGCAGCCATTGTAGGCGCAGAACCGATTGAAAAACAAATCGTAATTATAATAATTGCAGCCATAGGAGGCGCAGAAAAAATTGCAAAAACAATATGTTATTATTATGATTGCGGCCATTGTAGGCGCAGAACAAATTGGGTGCATAATTAAATTAAACACTTTTAAGAATACATTAAGTTTACAATATGAATTTGGGAATACTATTTTACCCACATAAACTATAGAGAACAATTAAGTTGCTTTATATAAAGTACAAAGTAAACATCGAAATGAAATGCTTCTTCTTTTAAGACATTCGTAGGATTGCTGTGTTTCCATGCAGAGGTAATGTAGCCATCTTTTGCATGTTTGACACTGGCACCACTGATGACGACGTTGATCAGACCCTTTTCCGCATACTAAGCAAATGTCTACCATACGCTCGGATAATCGTAGACACCGTAGTTGAAGTTTCTCTCTAAATTCCGTGCTGTCAAATATCATGTCTATATTGTCAATCATGTTCTTTTCGCTTAATACTGATATGTAATAAATTACGTAAACACCACAGCTGTTGCCATCAGTTTGCAGGGGATAGTTTATTTTAATGAAGTTTAATTCGTCAACATTTATTGATTCCTTTGTAGATAAACGGTTTCTAATTTTTAGGAATTCCTTGATTTTCTCACATTTTCTTTCATTTGTTGTTGGACTATCATCATTCATTGGGTCTAGATGGGCCAACAATTTATTCTTCAGATCTACAACATACAAACAAAAGTGACTGCATTCGTTGTATGGGACAAAGACTAAACTTAGTTTCTTGAATTCAGTTGAAATTGGTTTGAAAACCTGGGTGTAGCGAGGTCTTCCCTCTTTGAGAGCAAATGTAGCCTCCCCAATGGCGAAACAGAACTGTCCATCTTTTACATATGTAGCATTGCAGTAATCAACTATGATAGAAGTCAGCCAGTGTCCTTTTGTGAGTGATGCAAAATCATTTTGTGAAATATGTTCCAAGTATCTTCCCATGTTCTTGTTTTTCATCCGTGCTACGGTTAATCGCTGGACTATTTCCTTTTCTTTTGAGTTCATCTGTGTTGTTTCTGGAGTGTAATACTTTGATAATGCAATCAAGCCGTTTGCCATCGATGGAAGAATCAAACTTTGTGTTGGATCTTCTAATATCCTTAAGCATATTATTCTAAACTCGTGTGTATCAAATTCTTCAAATGGCTTATTACTCTCTAATCCCATTTCAACAGTTTTCATCATGTAATATATGACAAAGATTCCACAGTTGTAATCGTCATTTTGTTTTGGGTATGTTATTGTATCAGATTTGTCAGTCCAGTCTATCAGATCGATTTTTGCACCCACTTCAGACATAAGATTCACACTGTCCAGAAACTTAAGTACTCTTCCAAGAATGTTATTATTATTTCGTCATTTTGAGTCCAACGAATCGAAATTATAAACAAACTTGTTTTTAAGTCAACTACAACCAAGCACCAATGTGAGTCCATCATTGCTGTGGAGTACGGAAGCAGCACATACTGACTGTGATTGAAGTCGTCAATGTTAATGCAAGAGGCGTCGTATATTTTCTCTCCATGAAATATTCTTGTCGCTATATCAAAACTGACGTAAACGTATGTGCAATTCGCCTTGAAACGTAATAAAGTTTCTGCCACTGCGTCTATTGCTGCGCCTGTCACCCAGTTGCTTCCTCGGAGAGACTCGTAGTCATTGGGTTCAAGTTCAAGTTGCAGCGGACCATACTTGACAATTCTATTGGATTTTCTAACGTCTGAGTCGCAATCTCTCACATTTTCCCATCCTTGCTTAGTTTGATTCAGATTATCTTTTACATGTATTTGGCATTTCTCATATATTTCATTACAATACGTTTCCATGCGTTGTCCTTCCTGTATTTCATCCTTAACCAATAATCTTTGGGCCATCTGTTCAGTTTGATCTTCTATAAGCTCAATAGCTGTGCTTTCCATTATATTTCTCGCATAAATATTTTTCTTTTCCGTCTGTTTAACTGCAACTTCATTCCGCGCGGTTTCTGGGAATTTCATTGTGAAGTATGTGGCTGGTTTTTTTACAGGTCGTTTTACCCATTTTTCTTCAACTTCTTCATCATTCCCACTAATGATAGAACACATACCGGTATCAAAACTATTACTTTTCAGTTTAGTCATCTTTCTAGTTTTATTTCCCTTCTTCTTATTTTTTATTCGAAGCTTTTTTGATAGGGAGTCTGATTGTATCATTTTCAAGCGATTAAAAATAGGCATAAAATCGCTTGGCGCGGTGTTGGCGCTAGGAGCTCGGCCGGCTCCTAGCGCCGGCTATGTTGCAAAGTAATCACTGTAGGTGATCTTTAGCTCTTTCTACGTTAAAACTCTCAATTCTTGCGTATACTATAGGACTTTTGGGCGCGAAATACGTTGGCAGCACTGGCTGTAAATGAGCTGGTCAGCTGCTGTACTGTTGTATCATTAGATGTCATATTAAAAGTGCACTTCTGTGTAAAAATATGTCACGTTCCTTTACCAATTTATTTGTTTTATGGTACCTGTTGAAAAAATATAATGTGCAACTCGAGTTGTGAGCATTATTAGTTATCCTATATCTTGATCAATTTATTAATGAATTATTAATTGGTATCTAATGTTTTATCAAGATTATTCAGTCTTAAAAAATAACGTAGCAGTCGCCAATGACTACAAGACTACGGCAGTATTGTTGTATTGTATACGTAATTTGTTGCTGAACAATGTTTGTTTGTGTAAACGTTTCAGTTGGCTATTATTTTAAATTATACATTGTTTAAAGCGGTGTTTACACTGCCGTATTACCACGTCCGTAAACAGGCGTGGTGTCCACGCCAATGGACAACGCAAATGCCTTGGCGCCACGGTACCGTACCACGGCCACAAGTAGTCGTGTAGTGTAAACAGTTTTCTGGTAGAAGCGTATTCATTAAAGGCGTGTTCATTTTTATTTACGGGTACGTTATAGATTGTGCCTAAAAATTAATTATTGAGGGTTTTGCAGCAATGAGTGTTATTTTAGCTCAAGAAATAGCGCGATTAACAAAAAGGAACCAAGCTGTAGCTTTCAATATTTATATGAAATAAACAAGGTTAACTTTGATACAGTTTAAGCATTCGATTTGTTTGACCTTCCGTTAATTTTAAAGGATGCTTTGTTTTCACCGTTTCAATTGATTCAACTTGTGGCCACGCCTCCAACTGAAGCCACCAAACACGTTTTGGTTAATTTAAAAGGCGTGGGGAACAGGCGTATTGTGTTGCCACGTCTGTTGCTCCCACGTCTCTACTGTTTACACAAGCCGTGGCCACGCGTCTCAAGAAATTGACACAACTTTTCACCGCCACGCCTGACTTTAGCCGTGGACCCACGACAGTGTAAACACCGCTTTACTGAACCAAGGTTAATAGCAACTTATCATGATTGCGCAGGTGTATTTGTATAATGTGGAGTTTATATGTTTTTATAGGCCAAATCCGTTATTGATCAATTGATGGATAAAAATGTCTCATTGAAAATCATTAGTCAATAATATTCATGGTGTAATATGAAATCTATCACTGTATTTAAACAACATTCTTATTGTTCTGTATTTAAACAACATATTCTTTTTTCTCAATTATAGGAACCGAATTGACGACCCTGGCCAAGATGGCTGCCACCGAAATCCATATCCGCCGGAATTCAGGAATAAATAGTACCTACATAAAACACATTATTCTATAAATAAAAATGTATAATTAAATATATGTGTCGTCCATCTAAATTGTTTTCCTGTAATGATCCTATAATAATATAATATATTGAATGTTATACATTCAATTCTATAGTTTTATTTTAGTTTAAATACTATTTATAAATAGTTAGCTAGACTTTAAGCTAAAATTAACCTAAATATATATGTCTAGAATTGAATGATTTTTTAATATGTTGTACATTCAAGTGTATATTTTAATTTAAAATGATAAAATCTTGGGGAATATCGTCACAACATAGGTAAATGTTTGTCCGAACATTCTTAGTACGCTGAGCGCTAATTCGTTAGCTGGACTTTAAGCTAAAATTAACCTAAATATATATGTTTAGATTTTAATGATTTTTTAATATGTTGTACATCCAAGTGTATACTTTAATTTTAAATGATAAAATTTTAGGGAATATCCTCACAACATAGGTAAATGTTCGTCCGAACATTATTAGTCCGCTGAGAACAAGTTCGTAAGCTGGACTTTAAGCTAAAATTAACCTAAATATATATGTTTAGATTTTAATGATTTTTTAATATGTTGTACATTCAAGTGTATACTTCAAATTAAAATGATAAAATTTTGGGGAATATCGTCACAACATAGGTAAATGTTTGTCCGAACATTCTTAGTACGCTGAGCGCAAATTCGTTAGCTAGACTTTAGGGTAAAATTAACCTAAATATATATTTTTAGATATTAATGATTTTTTAATATGTTGTACATTCAAGTGTAAACTTCAATTTAAAATGATAAAATTTCGGGGAATATCGTATCAACATAGGTAAATGTTCGTCCGAACATTCTTAGTACGCTGAGCGCTAATTCGTTAGCTGGACTTTAAGCTAAAATTAACCTAAATATATATGTCTAGATTTTAATGATTTTTTAATATGTTGTACATCTAAGTGTATACTTTAATTTAAAATGATAAAATTTTGGGGAATACCGTCACAACATAGGTAAATGTTCGTTCGAAAATTCTTAGTACGCTGAGCGCTAATTCGTTAGGTGGACTTTAAGCTAAAATTAACCTAAATATATATGTCTAGAATTGAATGATTTTTTAATATGTTGTACATTCAAGTGTATACTTCAAAGTAAAATGATAAAATTTTGGGGAATATCGTCACAACATAGGTAAATGTTCGTCCGAACATTCTTAGTACGCTGAGCTCTAATTCGTTAGCTGGACTTTAAGCTAAAATTAACCTAAATATATATGTCTAGACTTGAATGATTTTTTAATATGTTGTACATTCAAGTGTATACTTTAATTTAAAATGATAAAATTTTGGGGAATACTGTCACAACATAGGTAAATGTTCGTCCGAACATTCTTAGTACGCTGAGCGCTAATTCGTTAGCTGGACTTTAAGCTAAAATTAACCTAAATATATATGTCTAGAATTGAATGATTTTTTTATATGTTGTACATTCAAGTGTATACTTCAAATTAAAATGATAAAATTTTGGGGAATATCGTCACAACATAAGTAAATGTTCGTCCGAACATTATTAGTACGCTGAACGCTAATTCGTTAGCTGGACTTTAAGCTAAAATTAACCTAAATATATATGTCTAGATTTTAATGATTTTTAATATGTTGTACATTCAATTGTATAATTTAATTTAAAATGATAAAATTTTGGGGAATACAATCACAACATAGGTAAATGTTTGTCCGAACATTCTTAGTACGCTGAGCGCTAATTCGTTAGCTGGACTTTAAGCTTAAATTAACCTAAATATTTATGTCTAGAATTGAATGATTTTTTAATATGTTGTACATTCAAGTGTATACTTTAATTTAAAATGATAAAATTTTGGGGAATACCGTCACAACATAGGTAAATGTTTGTCCGAACATTCTTAGTACGCTGAGCGCCAATTCGTTAGCTGGATTTTAAGCTAAAATTAACCTAAATATATATGTTTAGATTTTAATGATTTTTTAATATGTTGTACATCCAAGTGTATACTTTAATTTTAAATGATAAAATTTTGGGGAATATCCTCACAACATAGGTAAATGTTCGTCCGAACATTATTAGTACGCTGAGAACAAGTTCGTTAGCTGGACTTTAAGCTAAAATTAACCTAAATATATATGTTTAGATTTTAATGATTTTTTAATATGTTGTACATTCAAGTGTATACTTCAAATTAAAATGATAAAATTTTGGGGAATATCGTCACAACATAGGTAAATGTTTGTCCGAACATTCTTAGTACGCTGAGCGCAAATTCGTTAGCTAGACTTTAGGCTAAAATTTACCTACATATATATGTTTAGATTTTAATGATTTTTTAATATGTTGTACATACAAATATATACTTCAATTTAAAATGATAAAAGTTTGGGGAATATCGTCACAACATAGGTAAATGTTCGTCCGAACATTATAAGTACGCTGAGAACAAGTTCGTTAGCTGCAATTTAAGCTAAAATTAACCTAAATATATATGTTTAGATTATAATGATTTTTTAATATGTGGTACATTCAAGTGTATACTTTAATTTAAAATGATAAAATCTTGGGGAATATCGTCACAACATAGGTAAATATTTGTCCGAACTTTTTTATTACGCTGAGTGCTAATTCGTTAGCTGGACTTCAGGCTGAAATTAACTTAAATATATTATATATGGTTTTTAATAATTCTTTAACATGTATTTAAAGCAATTATATTTGGTCGAATATTGTTTCAACATAGTTTCAAGTACGTCAAAACACTCCTTGTATGCTGAGAACATATATAGGCTCTATATATATATGTGTGTGTTTAATATATATGTTAAAATTTATATGTTTCGATTTATTTATACTTGTTGGTGCGTATATGTGCTATATTACATATGCACAGTTATTAGTTTTAGTTCGGAAAACTATTAATTATCCATAGAAGGTAAATTCAAATGCGAGGTCTTTTTTTTGTGCATCGACTGTACTGCTCAAACCTAGGCGGTATCTGATTGGTCGAGAGGGCGAAGAGGGGAAATCGTTGTGGGAGGGGGGGAAATGTAGGGTCGACCAACGTCGACAGCTGGCGATAGCTGTCTTCACGATCGTACCGAACAGAACTAACAATAGAATTGGCTTCAGATGTTCCATGAGTATGAGCATAGACTAACCAACTAAGGGAGTATGTTTTATCTATGGTATGAGAAATCTACTAAGAGAGCGTGTTTTATCATAGAAAAAAATAATTATTTTTTTTTCTACGGTTTTATCTTTGGCCATAGATGAACCAATATAATACTTCATCCATGCTATGGTCTTAATCTATGGTTTCACCGTACTATGTTTTATCTATGGTTTCACTGTACTGAACACCGCGAACAAAAAAGGTGGCCGTGAGTCAATTTGGTACTTCTCAGTAATTTTAGGGTTACATGATACTATGTCATTTTGTTTCTGTGCCTGTATTTAAGTCTTGTCGTCATGTCAGTCATCATAGTCATACGTTCATACTCGAGTTGTGCCAAGCAGTTACTTGGGCGAAACAGCTGCAGCTAGTTCCAAGGTCGCCGTGGAACTCGTTCCAAAAGCAGTTCCAGCTGCAGCTGGTTTTGCCCGCTGCAGCTGGTTTTCCCGCTGCAGCGGAGCTATGGCTGTAGTAAACGAGGCAAAAGGGCGGATGAATAACTCAGTTTATTGCCATAATAATTTGAGACGGATTAGTTTAAGCTGTTCTTGAATTAGAATATTGATTGAAATAATGCAAAATAGCAGCTGAAAAGAAATCAATATCGTGTTTTGGAAATGTTATACTAGTAATTAATTATTTTAGTTTGTCTATCTAGGGTCTAAAAATAATACGTGACAAGGCCGGTGTAAATTATTTTAGAGGTTCTTCATATTATGCATTTATTCTTATTATACATTTTTTTATTGTTAAAATAATATTATTCAAACACCACTTACACTAATTCTTAATATAAAATTCTAAAGTTAATAGCGAAAAAATCCTGAATTAAGTTAAACACAAACAATTATTACGGTACTGATTACTGAGGAAGAGATAATTAAATTTGTATATATTATGAGCACGACTTAACTGGGACTGATGTACTTTTATTTAATCCTGCCTAAAAAAATAGAAAATGATTCATTTCTTTTAAGGCATGTCAACCATATCCGCTAATCAAACCTTTGTTTACAATAGACCAAATAAGTCAAAACGCATCAGCTGCACAGGCTAGAACTTAATGTTTAGTGAGAGTATTAATAAACCAGCTGCAGCTGTTTTGTTGTAACTGTATGTGTTTACAAATCCAGTTACTCCGGAACTTATCTTTAAAAATTTACAAAAAGGCTGCAGCTGTTTGTGCGGAACTACATTCAAATCGTTCCACCGAGCTGCAGCTGAAAAAGTAGTTCCAGTGGAACTGGAACTGGATTGTGGTTCCGCTTGGAACGGTGGAACGAGTTCCACTCTCGGAACGGTGGATAAATGTAGTTCCAGCTGCAGCGACACATCTCTAGTTCATACGTTTGTTGTAGTTTGTATGGTTGGTTTTGGTTATGCCATTTTAGTATGAGATGAGCTGTCTGCACTGCAGAGCAGAAGCAGTGTTGTTAATACTTTTACTCCTAGGCTAGTGGAATTTCTGTGCTAAACTGATGTTCACTTATCTGTCTCGCGATTTATACACCTGATAGGATTTCATTTATGTTCACTAAAAAATTTTGGCTCATTACATTGTTAAGATTTATTCATTTGATGGATAATGTTTAGGCCTAGGTAGTTAAAAATTTAAACCTCAGTAGGCCCTAGTCCTATTGAGTCTCTAAGAGTGAGTGTAGGTCCTTTACCTTCAACAATGGGAACTCTTGACAAACTTGTCAAAGCTTTGGAAGCTCTTAAAATAAGTAAAGAACCTCCATCAACTATAGAAGATGAAACACTTGTAAGGTAAGTCTTAACAGCAAGGAAAACCCTACTGTAAGGCCTTTAACATTACCAGAGAACACATTTGAAAGATGTGGGTTTGTATTTTATTTTGTTGGGATGAGATAAAACTCAGGAATTGTTACTGTCAAACGTTGACCTTTTGTCAGATAGCATCATTCATCAGGAGCCATAGCCTCCACTAAAACAAGGCCGCAGTGATACGAAATAAGTTATAAACAAATAGATAGATGAATAGCTTATTACAGTAGAACCTTGATAACAAGACTCTCATAGTTATTTTTAAATGAGACTTGTTATCAAGCTAGACTCGTTATTGAGGTTTGCAATAACATGTGATTTGGGGTAAAATAAATTCAAGGGGATTTGAAAATGACAAAGATGACTTATATAGGCTTACCTCCGTCAGTAGTCCAAAATTGTGTCTTTTTCAACTAATGTTGTTCAAAGCTTACATGTTTCGTTGCACTGCAACATCGTCAGAGCTTTTTGTCAAAAACATCAAATGATTTATACATAAAACAAAACACGGAACACGAAACATTTAAACACGTAATAACACGATAGCGCTATCGACACGTCACGGCAGCGGTTGTAGGTAGACTGAACACGGGTTAAGTAACTTCGTCCCGTCCTTCTATAATAATATGACAAGGATGACTTGTTAATAGAGGGCCTTCTTATCAAGGTTCCACTGTATAAACAATGATATCGTCATTCTGGATACAGTTGTTGCACTAATTTATATTGGAGCATATGAGCAATGTTTGTTTACATGTTTGTTATTTCCATTTCTAAAAGCGTCTCATTTTTCTGGTCCGGACCCGATAAGAACCTTTTCTGCAAAGAAGTGGGGGATTATGGAAGAGCCCCTCACGTCGATTTAAGAAAAGTTTTTTGGTTAGGCTATAATCATATAAATAACAATTAAAAATAGTTGAGGGCAATAAATTAAACTTCTAGGTAATTTAGGCCTAACTTTCAATAAAATATTTATCTTAACACGTTCGCTACTGAGCGTCGCACCGCGGTCATTGCCATAGACCGAGGTATACATTTGAATCTTACACATAGACCAGCTGTCACTTGGTTAACAGTGCACTACACATAGACCACAGGCGAAAACCTGTAAAACAGTGATCATTTACATTGTAATACGCTGCAATCGTGTTTATAAATAATTTATTCTTTTTTTTTTCATAACCTTTGGCAATGTCACATATTTGCGACGCCCGGTCTTCAGCGAAGACAATACCTAACTAGTGAAAATTATCATAGTTTTCTTGAAATAGCCTAAACGCCACATATATGCAACAGTTCATTTTTGTTTGTGTTTTGAAGTGAAAGTAAGTAAAAAAACAGATTATTCAAGAACAGATTAGCCTATAACTGAGCAAATATAAAAGCAACAGGATAATGTTGGTATAGGCCTAATGTTGGTACAGTAGGATTGGATACATACTGCATACCTACATACAGTGATACAGAAAAGTAAAGACCAGTTTTTCCAACTATCATATGACGTCACCAATCATAATATCCACAGACCAAGCGACACAGTTGTGCGTCAGACATCTCTGTAGACCACTGAAGGGAATTCAGTGCCTTCTAATAGACTGTTACAAAGATATAAGCATTTTAATAACATTAGAACCCCGACGCAAATATGCGACGGCAGTCCATTTTAATGTGACTAGCCCTTGCATATGCGACGTCGGTCTATGGGTAGAAACCAGCCGTCGTATATGTGTGTCGCTGGTCCATGTAAATGAAAAATGTTGTAGCCTACTATTGCAGTAGCGAACATGTTAAAATAATGTTTTCTAAGCATAAACAATCTCTAAACCCCGTGTGCAATTTTGTTACAGAAGGAAGAAGAAAGTAGAATTATGCAATTTTGTAGCAGATACCATGTGTTCTCCAAATGTCAAAGGGGCTGCAAACTTTCCGTCGTTACTGTCATTCTCCATGGAGACGCTGTTGCAACTCTGTGATGATTCAGATTCTAACATTCGTTTGGTGGCTGATGAAAGCCTCAATAGGATCATCAGGGTGAGTAAACTTTGCTGTTAAATCATCACCAATAATATCTGTACTAAAAGGTGATAGAAGTAGCATAATATTATAGATTTAACAAAGTTGAGCTTCCATTGTACCAATTGAATTTTTACATTGTATGAGATTGTATTTTGGACAACCTTGGATTTATCGGGGCAATGATTGATAACTTAGCCCATAGGCCTACAGTAAATTCACTTCTAATAGGTACAACATTTGTTGTGTCCTCAAATAGGCCTTGTTACTGGTGTTGTCACACAATATTAATTTATAGACCTCAAACTCATTTGTAAAATTGTCTTGATATTTGTCTCACTCAATGAACCTTACTCAAAATAAAAGTACCAGGGAACCGAGCATTGCTCGGTGGTCTTTAATTTTTGTAGGAGGTTAACAAAATAACGCATACATTTTTATGATTTCAAAATGATTTTGGTTTTCTTTCAAACAATAATATTATTATAAAATACTGTCTAAAATATGTAATAAAACAAATGTTATGAAACATTTGATCATACTGTGTTGGTGCTGTCTGGATTTAATAGTTCACAATTTTCTCATCTCCTAAGTCCCCAAAAAAAATATTTTCAATCAATTCGCATTAATAATTTCTGAGTCATTAAAAAAATACTAAAATAAACCATAAGAAATCAATGTGACGTTCGCCTGTGCTATGCAAAAGAAACATTTAAAAGTAATTAGTGTATCTAAGAAATGTGTTTTAGATGCACCAGAAAAAGCTTTTCACAAAAATAAGGGTTTAGGCTATATGTTGTTAAATAACGAGTAGTTCAAATTTCCTGGTGTAACAAGAGAGTAGATGTTACGGTTGAAGAAGTTCTCGCTTAGTTTAACTTGGGTAGTCATGTTTGTTTAGGTACTTAACTTTGGTAATTATACAGGTTGCGGAAAACCGATCTATTTTTTTTTTGCAGCGCACTGTTCAGCGACAATTCGTCTGAGAGTGGTGGAGTTAGGCTTGTTGGAAAGTCTACACGATGCCATTATCTTAGATCATAGAGCATTGGTCACCTGAGCAACGTTGGTTTGTTATCAAGTTGAATTAAAAAGTAATGATTCAGTCATTGCAACTCAGCGGCAGTTCCGTGCATTCTTTTAATCTGGACAACCAAATTCTGTCAAGTAGCACTATCATGTGGGTGGGTTAATAACTTTAGAACAATGGCTTCTGCGTTCAAAAAGAAGTTGACAGGCCGTCCAAAGTCAGATCGGACTCAAGACAACTAACTAGAGCTCGGGCTGCTGTGGAAAACAGTCCTCGTAGGCCCGCCTGAAAACAAACATCTGCTCTGAACATGGCTGACCACTCGGTTACACTAACTTTGAGGTCCGATCTTAATTCCTATCCATACAGATAATCGGGACGGAACCTCTCCAAGTCTCCATGTCAACTTAGTTTACAGAATGCATGGAAATGCCGCTGAGTTGCAATGACTGAATCATTACTATTTTAAAATGACTCGATAAAAATTGCACGTTGCTAGGTGACCAATGCTCTATGACTACAAATAATGGCATCGTGTAGAATCGCCAACGAGCCTACCCCCACCACCCTCAGACCTGTCTCTAAACAATGCGCTGCAGAAAATAGATCATTTTTTCATCCTGTATATAAATGGATTTAATTCTTATAACTCTTATTAGATAGAAAATTAATACAAAAGGTCATGTTAGCCTGTAGTGAAGTCAGGGCTTCAGTGGGTTCATTGTAGTTAATAAAACACGAAATTATGTTGAGCAATGCCGATGGAGAACGGCTAGTGAATAATTTAAATCAATTGTCAACTATCAACTATAAAATAAGTGATATAAAGATTTGTGACTTTTCTCTGGGTCTCCCCAAAGCAGAATGGTTCCTACGTGTCTGCAACGGCCTGTGAAAACCTCAAAATGTGTCCGCAAGCGCTAAAACTAAAAAGCTAAATAATGACTTATATACCGGTATAGGCCTATATATATATATATATATTCACTCTTTAGGGCTACTAGTAATATAGTTAAATAAAATAAGTAAATTTCAATAACTTGTATAGCCTACTTTTAAAACAAAAAACTAAAACACTATTAAGGGGTAGGCATAATCAGGTTATTTAAATTTACTTTTTTTTAAATACGTATATATATATATACACATACCTTAACAAGTGTTAACAAGGTCTTCAGAAGTAAAACTTTAAATGTACTATAGTTTCTTTATATAAACACACTAGGGATGGACGGGATTGAAATTTTAGTTCGGGACGGGACGGGACGGGATTTTTATTTCCTTCCCGATTTTCGGGACGGGATGGGACAGGATTTTTTTCTGTGCATAAAAAAAGTACTGTATTGCAGTTACCAAAAAAGACATACGAAATCAATTTTTACCATTTGTGGCACTGATCTATAAAAACAAAAAAATGGGTAACAATTTACAAGTACCTATAGAAACTTGTGACTCGCGGGTCACGGGGTGATCGTCTGTAGAACTCACGGTCACGGCGCGATCGTCGTCATGACTCGCGGTCACGGTGCGATCGTCGGTATGACTCCGCGGTCAAGGGGTTATCGTCGGTATGACTCCACGGTCACGGCGCGATCGTCGGTTTGACTCCACGGTCACGGCGCGATCGTCGGTATGACTCCGCGGTCACGGCATGATCGTCAGTATGACTCCGCGGTCACGGCGCGATCGTCGGTAGGACTCTGCGGTCACGGCGCGATCGTCGGTAGGACTCTGCGGTCACGGCGCGATCGTCGGTAGGACTCCGCGGTCACGGCGCGATCGTCGGTATGACTCGCGGTCACGGCGCGATCGTCGGTAGGACTCCGTGGTCACGTCGTGATCGTCGGTATGACTCGCCATCATGGCATGATCGTCAGAATGACTCCGCGGTAACGGCGCGATCGTCGGTAGGACTCCGCGGTCACGGCGCGATCGTCGGTATGACTCGCGGTCACGGCGTGATCGTCGGTATGACTCGTGGTCACAGCGTGATCGTCGGTAGGACTTCGCGGTCACGGCGCGATCGTCGTTATGACTCCGCGGTCAAGCGTGACTGTCGGTATGACTCCACAGTCACAGCCCGATCGTCGTTATGACTCGCGGTCACGGTGCGATCGTCGGTCCAATAATCGCGGCCACGGCGCGATCGTCGTTATGACTCCGTAAATGTGTCCGCAGGCCCGCGTTTCTCGGCGTTTCGTGTCCGCGACAATGTCGCAGCGTCGCTCGTTGTTCTGCTTTGGGGCTGGGTCTAATTGGCAACCTTCTGATGAGAATCCGAGCACTATGGTTACTCAGCAGCCCCACAACAAACAACCAAACAAAAATACGTATGTTGTATGTTGTTTCACAGGCTATGATGGACAACAACATAGTCAAGGTGCATGTTGAGCTACACAAGGAGATTAAGAAGAATGGAAGTGTTCGCTCCTTGCGTGCTGCACTTTGGAGATTTGCTCAGCTGGCTCATATGATAAGGTGAATGATTGTGATTTTGTTTGCAATGGATTACAAATACCCGTCTAGTGGTGAATCTGGTAATGTGATTGCAGTAGTGGATGGTTTTATTGCAATTGCAGTAAAAATAGTTTTGTTTTTTTGTCATTACTAAGATAAAAAATTGTTTAACTTCTATCAAAACATTTCCTTTTATATTCACCAATAAATTATATTCCGATTAATTTTATTTTGGTCAAATGAAGATGCATTGATTTTTACAAAGCATAAGGGAACACATAACACACTAACATTTTACATGTAGGCCTTCACTAAATACTAGGCCTAAGAAGACTGAAACGGGTGGCGTCGTCCTGTAATCCAGCTACTTGGAGGTCACGAATTGTGGATATTTATAGGCATGCACTGTGGATGGGATACTCCCTGGTGTGGATTAACGTCCGCACGGGTGAGTACTACGACTATCCGCAGTACTATCCTGATAATTAGACCAATTCGTATATACCAAAGGCAAAAATGTGGTTCGGATTCCACTATAAACTGTAGGTCCCTTAGTTGTCATTAGCTGTATGGGCAATTAATTAACAGCTGTTTCTATGGAATATGTCGGCCTTAGTCACTAACAAGACTACAAGATCGCGCCACTCATCCTACACTCATCTCCATTCATACTTGGCTTTAAATACCTACTTTGTATGGTCGCCATTTCACTAAAAAGTATAAAAAAAGTATTTTTAGTCTGGGCCAGTTAATGCATTTTAACTTTTGCTCTGTTTTTTTTTTACTTAATTTTTATAATTTAAATCATTTTGTCCCACATAGATGGAAGTTAAGTTGTCATTCAATATACCTTTACTATTTTCTAAAACATTCTTGAATGAATCAGTGTAATATTTTCTCAAGACTTTCATTCTTGTTTACTTTTTTTACATTTCTTAATGAAAACTATGTCGATTATGAGACGGTTAACAAAATAATTATTTATTTTGAAACTGCACTAAAGCATTGTTTGACAATAGTTATATAAAAATCACATTACAATTGTACCATCCAAGAATTATATTTTAGGTTGTGAATTAATTAGTTACTAAGAGGTGTTTATTAAGAGTGTTCGTTGCATTCATAACTTGTAATAATATTCACCATTTAGAATAATACAGGGTGTCCACAAAGTAATGCATCCCTGTAACCACAAATTTGGACGCAGAACACTGATAATAATTTTTTTGTTAAGAACTCCAAGTTTTGTTTTAGAAAAATTTTTGTTTATTGTGAAGCAGTTGGTGGCACTGTTTGTTATTACGTATTGTTAACAAATTTACACGTGTTTTTACGCAGAAGCGATGGCGACGCTTCAGCAGAAAGCACAATGTATAGTTTGGCTGGTTGAAAGTCGTTCAATTATTACTGTTCAACGTTATTTTCGCCATTTGTTTGGTGGCAGTGCACCGCTACCATTTGTCGTTGGTTAAAGAGATTTAAAGAAACAAGAAATGTTCAAAAGAAAACGGAAGGCCTTGGGTTTCCGAAGACACTGTTGAAGAAATTCACATTTTGTGTTTACGTAATTTGTGAGTTTGTTTTCGGGATACGTTAAAAACATTGTTTACTTTGAGAAAATCAGGGATGTCGTCCACCTAAGGCAGAGAGTGATCCAGGCTGTTGGGTCTGTGACTCCGGACATTAATGTTGTCAAAAGTGTGGGAAGAGATAGAATTTCAATTTGATCTATGCCGAGCAAGGAACGGAGCTCTCATCAAACTTTTCTTATGTGCAGAAATCTTGAGAAAATTCTCTGTCTTGAGATGTATTTGTATATAATGTAAGTATAACCATGAATAAAAAAATATTTGACTTTAAAATGGGAGCATTACTTTGTGGACACCCGGTACTTGTAACATTTAACCTTTTACTGACTCTATCTTTTATACTATATAAATAACGTTTTTGACAAATGTTAGCTAGTAAACAAATTTTTTTAGCATAGAGTTTTTGTTTAGTGAAGCAATGTCCAATAAAGTGGCCTGACTGCAAAACTCAGAAGAAAGTAATATATTTCAGCAGTTGTGATGGAACTTAGTTGTCCTGTTCCAGTTAACAGCGGCTTCACAATTCATCAGTGGAGGAGATTACGTTCTAGATCTTCATGTCTTATAGTTGTCATGTTTTCTACATCTTCTATAAGCGTTCAGAATTTCACCTTTTAAAAATATCTGTCTAATCATTTTTCCGATCTAATATCTAATAACTAGGTACCAGCACAGTATCCAAACACCCAAAATGAAATATTTGTTTATCACTTACAGGCCCCAAAAAGGCAAGGCCTATATCCAGAACCTAGTGCCTAGCCTGATAGAGATTGCCAAACGTAGAGAGGAACCTGTGCTAGAGACTCTAGCTGCATCCCTGCCTAGAATACTGTCTGCTCTGGGCAACTTCACAACGGATAACAACATCAGGGTTAGTACAACATTACAGCATAGACCAACCAACACAAGTAGACTACTCATCCCATTTTAAATTTTGAAGCTTGTTTGTTCTTGTTTTGTCTAGTTCATGTACGTCGACACTGATTAGTGATTGCTAGTGTAGACAACATTTTGTTTCTAGTATTTTAGGGTTATTTTTATGATTTGTGCTCTACTGTTTGGTTATATAACTAGAAGACCAGTTATTGTTTATGATTAAACCGTTTTATTTGATTTTATTTGTTTTTTTTTTAGTCATACAAAAGAAGTTAGTTAGAATCATATCTTGTGAACCCCTACAGGAACACTGTAAACCCCGGTTCATTTAGCTACAAATTCCAACAGTAATTAACATTTATGTATTTGATTTTGTATCATACATTCTAAAAAAATCCCAACCTTATCAAACAAAATTCTCATGTTCATAATACAAGGAATAAAAACATTGCTACCATAGATTTTGTTAACTGTCTAAAACTCAAGCCATATTGTAATCTCACTAAAAATATACAACAAGCTAATACATTTGATATCAAAATATTCTGAAAATACTTTTAAATCTAAACGAGGTGTTAGCCCGTCCTACGTACGGAAATTCAGTAGTCAGTTAAAACCGTGTACAATTCAGATCAGCTAGTTTACACATATAAAGACAAAGTTTCTTGCAGTTTTAATGTGAAAAATCATCTTGTAAACAAATGTTGTGTGACCAAATATGATTTTATTCCATCATAGGCTTATACGATATGCATTTTAAATCCGATAATTTTACAATAAAACAGCAATTCTCCAATTTTTACGGTGTGAAAAGCGTTGAAGTGAGATTTGCAGCCGATTCGCACAGACGCAGACTGATTAAGTAGCCTACAGTAGAGAGAGTTAATAGTCAATTGGGAAGTGTATAGACCTAGTCAACGATACCACCTTCCATAGCATACCTGCCTCTTCCATAATTATTATAGCCACAATACAACTACTATACACAATTTCCAGTAGGTCTGAATAGAAACGACCTAAAATAAAACAATAATATCCAATAAAATTCATAGTACACATAATTTAACTTTGGTGTCCTAACATCAAAACTAATCGTCACACCTATCCTTTATATCAATTTCACTGCATTAATTGCTGAATAAATAAGCGTAAATAAAAAAAAGTAAAAACAATAACAGTTTGTTTTGAAACAGCTGTTTGGTTCAAATAACATTCATTTGAAAAAAAGAACTGGTCACATGTAGCAGGAATATAAAAAGTAAACATGCTAGTAAAGCTAATGACGTAATTGTCAATGTTTATTATCCATACTGTTATCAGTTCTATCCTTGATAATTACCCACCCTCATTGAATAAATGTACATCGTAATTTCCCATATCAGTTAATTTAAACTACAATATATTCATAGCTGAAATAAAAGTGATATTTTCACGTTTGATTACGTCACAACTGAACACGATTTCATAAAAGGGTGGTTTGTCTAATGGGGTTTGTCTGAGGTTGTCTAATTGCAGTATCCTAGGTCAATGTTGACGTTGTGTTCAATCTATGTCATCCATCTGTTTATCTTTGTATAAAACCCGGCTGAGGTTATGGTGGTAATTTAAAAATCGTGATTCCTGATTATTCTTGATCTTCTTTTTATGACATCAATATTTCCAGGCCTAATCCAAACAAAGTTAAAGCAGACAAACATTAATTGTAAACAAAAAGCTACCATGAAGAATTAAAACAATATGTAAACATTGTTATTTTTCTATTCCTTCCTTGAAAAGTGGAGTAGTAAAATAATTTGCATTTATCCTTTTTTATTAAGACTCGTGTACAGAGCCTCGATTTGTACTGTGGTTTAATTAATTTTGGTCTAAACTATTTTAAACTGTGGTCTAATTATCTCTACTAATCTTACTTATTTCCTATAATCAATGACAAAATAAGAGTAAATAAAATAACCTCATTGTTCCATAGTTTATATTTAACCAGCTGTTAGTTAAAACAAATAATTATATTGCTCTAAAACAAATCGAAGATTACAAAGATTGCTTTAAAAAATAATTTGAACATCCTAGTATTTTACTATGTATAATTTAATTAATCTGTCATCCTCTTACAGAAGAATTGAACGTATCAATGATTAGCATTACACATAATATAAATAAGTCAACCCTAAGTATGTCTTTACATTTTTATCCAAATGCTGAATTTGTGACACAAAAGCTGAATGCTTACAGCTGTTATGTTAAGCAAATTATTTTATGCCAACAGCTAGTTTAGAATCTTAGCGTCGGCTGCTAGACTTTTTAAAAATTTAAACTTAATTTCTAAAAAACTGGGACCCTTAACTAAAATTATGGCTTCGACATTCCCTAGTTCTCAAAATTATCTTTCTTTCAACACAAAAATCATGAAAATCCGTCGAGTGGTTGATTCAGAATCGTGAAATAAAAAAACACTGTTTCGTTTTAATATTATAGATTCTACAAATAGCTTTTGAACAACCCTTTTTATTCTTTAAAAGATTCTTTTGAAATGCCTTTTATTAATTTCTAAGTAGAGTTAGTAAATTTACCAAATTACTGTTGGATTTACTTGGTTATGGGGTTTAATAACTTCTATTATTCAAAATGCCTTGAATTTTTCTTAAAAATAAGATTATTTGGTTGTAATATTTAAAATATGTAATGCACCATGCCTCTTTGTGTGTAGTTAGCTATATTGTATTCATTAAATGACTATGCTAATTTTAGCAGTTTTATGACATTGTCAATTAACAAGACAATAAACACATTTCATTTAATTTCATAAACAAGGTTTTAATTACAATACAATACAATACAATATTCTTTATTGTTAATTCATTAAGAATTACAATAGTGTCAATACAATAGTGAATTGTACATGTTAATTTCCATAATTTTCATAAAATTCCTTTATTGAGTAGAAGGGTCTTGCGATTAGCCACTTCTTCAACTCCTGGTGTAGCTTGTTGCCAGTCAGGTCTCTCAGGTAGTCAGGTAGATGGTTCCTCAGCTTGCAGCCGGTGTAGGAAGGTTTTTTTCTCCCAAAGAGTTGTTCGGTGAACTGGTAGTTCAAATTTGGAGCCATGACGGGTGTTGTAGTGGTGCAGGTCTTGGTTTCTTGGGGGGTTTATTTCATTCACATACTTTATGGTTTCAAGTATGTAGAGAGACACCACTGTGAGGATTCCTAGGTTTGCGAATGCTAATCTGCAAGTCTGTGGTGGGACAAGGTTGGCGAGGGCTCTTATGGCTTTCTTTTGAAGGACAAGAATTCAATTCATATTTTTTGTTGAAGTTCCTCCCCACACTGTCAAGCCATATCTAAGATGCGACTCTACCAGTGCGAAGTAAGCTGTTTTGGCCACAGAGAGTCCGCCTATGTAGTTTATTCTTCTGACGACATATATTCCAGTACTGATTTTTTTGCTTAGGTGGTTGATGTGCTCTTTCCATGTTAGTTTGTTATCAAGGATAACACCGAGAAATTTTGTGTGGTTTTCTATTGTTACATCCTCTAATTGAGGGACTATGTCTTTTTTCTTACTGAAATTCAGAGTTGTAGTTTTTGTGGGGTTTATTGCTAAGTGATTGTGTGGTTGTTCTTTGAGTATAGGATAGCTTTATTTAAGATCGATTTTGAATTAAGGTCAAGGCTTTGGGCTGTGTTGTCCTTGATCAAAATGGTTGTGTCATCTGCATACATGATTGCAACAGCATTTTCACTCTCAATTTGTTTGGGGAAGTCATTAGTCAATAAGATGAATAGAATCGGGCCTAATACAGAGCCTTGTGGAACTCCTCTCGTCAGCTTGCTTTTTGAAGATTTGAAACTTTCTGTGACTTCATTTGATGAGTTTTTCAGTTCCGCGTCTTGTAAACGTCCCGTTAGGTAGCTTTTGAACCTTTCTAGCGCAGAGTTTCTTATACCGAGTCTTTCGAGTTTCTTGCATATCATATAATTGACTGGAATAACAAGAAACAAATTGTAAACAAAACACAACCTTTACAGAACTAACAATCACATTGGCTTCAGCCTTCAGCTGTTCCATAAGGATGAGAAATCTACTAAGGGAGTGTGTTTTATAATGGTTTTATCTATGATTACAGTCTCTACACAAGTGTTAGATCTATTAACACCTGACTGAAAACAGGAAAAAATAATAGTAGGCTATGAACTGGTGACATACCAGATTTTTTTTCAAAGTAGAATAATACTGTATAAAGTACCTTAATTTAATTGTGGCCATTAAATTACTAGACTGGCTTTCTACTAGACAAAATATGTGTATCTGGAGGACAAACACTATATAACTGAGTTACCTGACATCAAACCTCCACATTTAAATTTTTTGGCCTTGAGACTTATTTGTCTTTTGGAAAAACGAGCCTTGCCATGGTGTATCCACACCTTTATATCTTTGAACTAATTTAAAATTCCATCTGAAACAGTGAAATATTGTAACTATTGTGTACATTGTAAAGATTTTGTATTTCTTGGGCCAGGAGAAATACAACAGAGTGTTTCCCTTTCAGGTTAGGTTGCTATCTCAACAACAATGCTTTTAGTTGATACATTGGCAAATTCCTTCTTGGTTTTGGGATGTCATAAAAATAGATAATGGGTGATGTTACAGCACCCCTGCCAGAATTATTGGGAATGAGTGGCTTAATCTCAGGTGGTGAATTAATTATAGTGAAAACTTTAATTGACATTACTTAACATTAAAACCCATAAAAGGGTAATAGAAGATCAAACGAATTTTCTGTGTAGTAACTTCTGGTTTTCTGTGTCCACTGATTTAGATTATCTGAGTAATACCTTCTCTATTGAACTTACGTTATAATTATTTTAAACTAAACAATAAATTTGAATAACAACTAACCTATATTCATTGTGTTGTACAGGATCTTTTGAAGAGTTTGTTGGTCAACCTGAGTAGTGATATCACGGTAGTTCGCCGAACTGCAGCTACTAGTATTGTCAGTGTTTGCCTCCACAGCCGCAAACCAAGTGTCTTCTTCTCATACACTCTCAATTCCTTGTTGGGTAAGACAGTAGGAGAATTAATTTAGTTAATTAAGTTAAATGTTTGTGAGTAATTTTTAGCAACCGAAGGACCATTTAAAAATACCTGTACAATTAAATCATGAGTAGAGAGTTCCATGCTGAGACGTCGCTGCGAAGTGAGGGCCCTCAATCAGTCTGGTAGTCTTCATGGTGTAGTGGAAGAGGTGTTGAGATGATCACAATAATTACACTGAATTTAGTGGCATTAACTATACAAGAGTAAAAGAGTAAAAAAGATAATATTTTCCCGACACGAGCGGTGAGAGAAAGACGTGGTCACTACCATGTCCAAGGCACATCTAACCCGACGCTGCTCACTATCTTGTCAGTCAGGGGAGGGGAACAACCCGATCAAAGTCCAAATTCTACAGGTGAGCGGATTGAAAATGAAAACTCAAAGGATTGGATTGCTCACAATAAAATAAAATCTTGACCTCGATTCTAATAACTCTAGTAATAACTAAAAATATATAATTTGTTTGGTTACAGAAATATAAAATAAAATACCTTGTAATGTGCAAATAAAAACCTTTTAAATCTTACATATTGTACTTAAATATCCAACACATGTCAATCCCAACTAGATTGCCTGAGTTTAGGTTTTTTAGCAAATTTTAGTAACTTTTATACTGTACATTTTTAAAATTCGTAAACCATCACTCTCCTACAGGCAAAAGCCACATTCTCTTTCTGAGATGGTAGGTTTTTGTTAAAATTAAGTGTAATTACTTTATTGTTTGTTGTATATTAATGTAAAAAGGTTGGCGTGAATTATAAAAAGGTAAAATATAGGTCTACCTGGTACTGCCTTGTTATTCCTACGTGTTTCAATGCCGACACATAATCTTCAATTCACATGAAGATGAGACTTTAAAATTAAACCATCATTAGGATGGTCACTTCATAGTAAACAAAATTTACATCATTAAAACATGGCTGACAAATTGTAAGCTAACACTAATGCAGTGGGCACATGCCAAGTCACAATTCATGTAGGTCTACACTTTTTTCTGTGTTTTAATTTTTTGTGTTGTGTATTTTTTATGTAACATGAGCATCCTAATGATAGTTTTTAAAGTTCATTTTTTGTGATACCTGAAAATGATGTGTGAGCATAAAAACGCATAGTTTGTTCACGGCGGAGAAGGATCACAAGACAAGGATGTAACACGTATTGATTGATTGATTGAATCATGCAAACCTAGTCCCAGTGTTCCATAGGTACAATTTAGCCACCATATTGGAAAATGGTGGCCATTAAAAAAGTGCAATTAATATTATAAACTTCTCCTTTTAATGTTTAATCTAAATCTGATAGTTTCTGAGTTACCAATGTTCTGTGTTTCTAGATGGTATTGTACCAGTCAAGGAGGGGGAGGAGTTGACTGTACAGGGAACACTAAACTGTGTGAGACTGCTACTACCACATCTGACCCAGGCCACAGCTGGTGATCATGACTGTCTCTTTAGTGTTGATAGGTTCATACAAGTAAGTACAGCCTATACTTTGTTTACATTGTCCATTATATCCAAATTATCAACCATTAGGTTGGCCACAGATCGACAAAGCAGGATTTATGCAGGAATGTTGAAATTGAATTTATAAGTTTTGCATATTTACTTATTTTATGCATAAGCTATTAACATCTATTTATACTTATTTAATACGCAAGCAGATTTTTTGTGACAAATACTCCTCCGAAACTACTGAACCGACTGTCATGTTTTTGGTGTCATTGGAAAGAGCGTAACGTGAAGTTGTGCAGGAAACTTTCTTTTTAGGGAAATAATGAGAGAGTGAGGCCCTGGAGCCCTTTAAAGTTTCGTATTTTTCCATAAGATTAACATTGGAAACAAAAATTGTTATGAAACTCCAGCTGTTGTCAGAAATCAAAAGTGAGAAGAATAACATATAATGTTAATTGTAAACAGTCAATAAGTTTGTTAATTTAACAGTTTGCTACAAATATTTGCTTACTTGGTTAATATTCGTTTTAAAATAACTCCTGCAATACTTAGCAATTGCTCGAATTCGAGCAACAGGGACACTAGTATATTTTAAAACACTACTTAACACATCCCTTGTGCCTGCCAACAAAGCTACTCTCATTTAACCTAAAGTTATTTAAATATATAATGATTCTGACATGTATAAAAACAAAGACGTATTTAAGTGAAAATTCAACCAGGCAAATATTATTTAGTTAGTTATTTTAGTTATTTTTTAGTTGTTTCTGAGACATTACATCAGTTGTTGTGTATGATGTTGCAGATATACGAGTTGTGTCTACACCTGAGTAGTCACCCAAACCACAACATGGTGACTATAGCATTAGAGACATTACATCAGTTGTTGTGTATGATGTTGCAGATATACGAGTTGTGTCTACACCTGAGTAGTCACCCGGACCACAACATGGTGACTACAGCATTAGAGACATTACATCAGTTGTTGTGTATGATGTTGCAGATATACGAGTTGTGTCTACACCTGAGTAGTCACCCGGACCACAACATGGTGACTACAGCATTAGAGACATTACATCAGTTGTTGTGTATGATGTTGCAGATATACGAGTTGTGTCTACACCTGAGTAGTCACCCGGACCACAACATGGTGACTACAGCATTAGAGACATTACATCAGTTGTTGTGTATGATGTTGCAGATATACGAGTTGTGTCTACACCTGAGTAGTCACCCGGACCACAACATGGTGACTACAGCATTAGAGACATTACATCAGTTGTTGACATCAGCTCCTAGACAACTGTTGGACACTCTCCTGTCTCCTCAAGGCATCAGCAGATCTCACATACACACCCAGGCTGCTGATACTGAAAAACTGTCTCGCAGATCACTCAGTAAGATCCTAAACATTTCTCATATCATAGAAATTTAGCTAACATTAGTTTAGTTTTGTTTCATACTTTTTTTTGCAAATGCTCAGAGTGTAATTAATATTTGAGTGTAAGATTATTAATTTCTGCTGAATGTAATGTTAAGGATGTAATGTAGCATGCAATGCAAATATAATTAATGAAAAGAAACAAAATAAACTAAGCTATTGTGTGTCTAGGTGAGATGAGTGTGGCCTCAGTGACAGCAGATTCTCCTCTGCTGGATACACAAGAGGAGACAATACAAGATGGCAGACTGGTGCAATGGATACACTCCTCCTCCACCTCCTCCCAGATAGACTCAGCCTCAGGTGTGTTACAAACCTCTATAAAGTATAATCAATAATCATATCCATCCAAGGCCTTATGTCTTCAAACAAATTGTCTTACAAAAACATGATCTATAAGTATAAAAGAGGATGTTTGTATATTTGTTTGGCAGTGATAAACTCAGACACTGCTGAACCGATTACCACGAAACTTGGTACATACGTGTAGAATTTCATGGAATAGGTTTATACACCATCAATTTCGTGATCCGTCCAATCGGCTCCGCCCCAGTGGCTCTGGAGTATCCCATGTTAACCTTATGAGAAATGGAATTAATGAATCTTAACAGCTGTTTCAATTAAACAAGTTGGTTCTGTTCTATGATGTTCAATAGCATTAAAGTTACAAGGATTACCAACAGGGTGCAGCACTATTATTTCTTTTACATTTATGACAACAGCTAATTTGCAACCAAAAGGTGAGTGAGCGTAGCGAACGAACTTCAAACTGGAGGCGAGTTAGCGTAGCGAACGAGCTAACCTGAAGGCAAGTGAGCGTAGCGAACGAGCTAACCTGAAGGCAAGTGAGCGCAGCGAACGAGCTCCAACCTAAAGGTGAGTGAGCGTAGCGAACGAGCTCCAACCTAAAGGTGAGTGAGCGTAGTGAACGAACTTCAACCAGGACGTGATTGAGCCATGCGAACGAGATCATCTTGAAAATTAAGAAGTTAAACGGGGCAAAGCCCGCGGGTTACAGCTAGTACTATAACAAAACAACTAGCTTGAACTATTCATGTGCAGAATATTTAAAATTGGCTTTTTGTCCAATATACACATGAAGAACACAAAACAATTGCACTGTTACCAATCGTCGTGGATCATTCATGTTTGATTAATATTTTCTATAGTAAATCTTGGCCTATTTTTTGTATTATAACTTGCTGTTATGTGTTTTTGTATTAACTGTGATGAACAATTCAGGCTGTAAACAAACAACTCTTAACTCTTTGTTATTCCCGCTCTTCTTGGCCTTAGACTATTATGTTTAGTTACAATGATCATATCTGTTGTCATTGCAGAAGAAAGTGATACAGAGAATATAGGAAGTAGGAGAGAAGTTTTACCAATTCTAGTTGGACCTTCTATAGAGCGAGCTCCTAGTCTAGAAGCAGATATGTTGTTGGCTCGAGACACACCTTCGCCAGAAGCTACAGATAATCAACAAAGTCAATCAGTCGCTAATGTTCAGGTAACTGACATATTAAATACATCAACTTTAGGTATTCTTGGTAAAGGGCTCTAGGCCTAACCTAAATACATACAAAACTTTGTTACTTTGCTAATGATGATATCCAAATTAAACTAAATTATGTATACAATCTGGGCCAAATCAAAAAACTACCTATTGTTTGTTCATTACAGGTGTGGGAGGTAGGGTCTACACTAGATGCTGGCCAGCCAGCTCTATTACACTGTTGTCGTCGTCTAGTCACAGGGTTCCTGCTACCAGAGGGCAATTCAGGGCCCAGAATGCGTGTCAGTGTTAGAGCCTTGGCGTTACAATGTCTAACTCAGTTAGTCCGTGTACAACCGTCTTTCTTCTTCTGCACTATTGATGTCAACAGCCAAGCTACCGCTGATGGTAAGGTGTCTTATTTACTACAGCTAACTAAAACCACCAATAAATGTTTTTTTTTGGGGGGGGGGGGGCTGTTATTTCGATTTGGGTTTTTTTCCAGTGGAGATTTGTTCCATTTGCCAGCGATTTTATTTAGGATTGCAGGAGAGGATGGTTTTGTCCCTGTAATCGTAGGAGAATAGTACAGAGCGACTGTGAGATTTTTTGCCCTTAGGTGTAAAAATTTGAGAAATATAGAGGTCTGGGTGGGGCCTTGGCTGGGTTTAATGGTTTTATTCAAGTGAACAAAATTCCAGGGGTCAATGTAGAAACAATCTCATTTAAAATTTAAGTTTAATTTGAGAGTAATTTTGAGTCGAGTAAGACGTGTTCTCATCTCATGAGAGCCAGTGTGAGAGCTATTCAAAGCTACGCTTACTAAACAGTATTACATACAGAACTAAGCAGACTTAGACTCAAGCTTACCATCATCATGGCAGACTGAGAGCGAGGGTTGAGCAGTGGCCGCTGACATCACACAAAATTAAGAATCCATAATTATCCTATTGAGTTAGTTCTCATGACAATCAATCAATCAATCAAATCACTTTATTTGTCCTTGTACATGTCATTACAAGAAATGGAATGGCGTCAAATATAAAACTAAAAAACAATACAATTATAAACTAAAAAAAAAAAAAAAAAAAAAACTACCACTACTGCTTCATAATTTTGTTGTATACATAAAATTCCTCTATTGAGTAAATGTTTGTTGATCAAATATTTTTTCAATTTACATTTTAGTTTGTTATTATTTTTTTCTGATCTTAGTTCATTCGGAAGTGCTTTAAAGAATTTATTGCCAATGTATGTCGTCTTTTTTTTAAAAAAAATCCCAATCTATGTTTTTCAAAATGTTTTTCGGTCTGTCTTCTTGTATTATATTTATGACCTATTGGTTGTACATAAGTTTTTGTTATAAAAAATAAGATACATTCAAAAATATACAGACCATACACAGTTAAAATTTTAAGATTTTTGAAGTGTTCTCTTGCGGAGTCATCATCTTCAAGTTTGAGCATACATCTAATTGCTTTTTTCTGTAGGTTTAGAATTGTATTCAGATTATTTATTGTTGTTGCACCATACAAGCCAATTCCATAAGAAATATTAGAGTGAATCAGAGCAAAATATATTTGTTTTAGTACAGGCAATGAGCATAGGCTGGCCATACGCCTTAAGGCGAATAAACCGGAGTTAATTTTTCTCGATATATGTTCGACATGTTTGTCCCAGCATAAGTTTTCATCAATATATAGACCTAAAAATTTAGCCTCATCCACTTGTTCAATAATTTCCTCTTCAATCATTATATTTGGAGATATTTTTTTACGATTTTGCTTTGTGGAAAATGTAATAAATTTAGTTTTATTTGGATTTAACAAAAGACTATTATTATTGAAGTATTGCTTTAAATTAGCTAGTTCTATAAAACTTAAATATTCAATTTCATTTTGGTTCTTTGCTGAGATTTTTAAATTTGCGTCGTCTGCATATAAACATAAATTACTATGGGGAACAGTCTGTAGCACTTCAGGAAGTCCGGTTATGTAACATAAGAACAGCAAAGGACCCAGAATCGATCCCTGTGGGACGCCACTTGAGACCAAACATAAGTCCAATGCTGCGCCCGTGATCCTATTTGAAATGGTTTGGTTAATTTCAACATACTGATATCGGTCGGAAAGGTATGACTTAAACCAATTGTATGCAACTCCCTTGACACCAAAGTTCAATAATTTATCAAGTAATAGATGATGATTTACGCTTTCAAAAGCTTTTGTTAAATCCATAAATATGCCCACTACGTTCTCCCCTTTATCTATGGACTCTATGATGGATTCATAAAAGAAACGGCTGCAGTGAAAACCTATTTTCCGGGCCGAAAACCCTGCTGGGACATATCTAGAATGTTTGAATTTTCTAAGAATTGGGATAATCAACATGACTTAACACATACACATGACTTTTTCATAAATTTTTGAAAAGGATGGCAGAATCGAAATTGGACGATAATTGGACATGTCTTTTGTAGAATCTTTTTTATGTATAGGTACAACTTTGGATATTTTTAATTTTTTTTGGAAAAATGCCAGATATTAAAGAAGAGTTAACCAGATGAACTAAGATTTTACATAGGTGTATTTTTGCAGATTTTATTATAGTTACAGGAATTTCATCAAACCCATATGATTGCTTATTTTTTAAAGAATCTAATATTTTAATAATTTTGTTTTCACCTGTGGGCTCACATCGAAAAGTCTGATTATGAGGAGTGAGACTACTTGAAAGACTATTTTTCTGTACACTAGGTTCTATATCTGATTTTGTTTGAAGATCTTTTATACAGTTTATAAAATAATTGTTTAACAAATTACTTATAACTAAAACATCAGATACAGTCAATTCTAGATTTTGTTTGTTTTCAAGTCACCAATATGAACTAGACACAAAAACTTTATAATTATTTGAGTTGAGATGCATTTATTTGAGTAGTTTACTTATCATACCTAGTTTATTATTTTCTGTACTTAGCAGGTTTCTTCGGTGATTGAATTACTTATCCGTATTACACAACTAGGAAATATTAGAGAAGAGAATATTAATTTATGGAAGTTTTCCCTTAAATTTGAATAATGGAATAAAAGCTTACCTTTTTCTAATTACTTAAAATGTTATTCAAACATTTTTTTTTTCTTTTGTTGCTTTAATACATTTATTGATTGTAGGTTTTTCTCATGTGAGTGATGTGTTGTGCTTTGCGACCCACTCTGACCAGCAGTTGAGGGGTTTGTGTTGTGTTCTGGTTGGAACATTTATCTGCTCTTCAATCACCACTGCTGCTACAACGTTTGATCAGTGGGTCAACACTTGTCAACCGACCAAACCAGTCACCCTCCCCTCCCTAGTGTCACTTCTAACCACGGTCAGTCAAACAGTCAAATTCTCTAATAAATGCAATTATTTTACTATTTTTTGTTCGTCTTTATAAACAACATGAGAGGTTTTTAGAAGTCAAGTCAAATAGTTCATATAATCCAAGCAGCCTGTTTGCTATTGGGAAAAAATTTAGGCTCGCATGTTTTAGAAAGGGAAATTTTGATTTTTGGAAAGATAAGTTTTAAATATCCTCCTACGAACCATTGTAAATATAATGCAAACCAATTTTTCTTATGGAGGTTGATGAAGAATTAGCATCTAATGAAGTGATAGATTTTTATTGTTTGTGATGATTTAGTAAAATTAGATTAATTTAAATCTCGTGGCCCCAAACTTTACTTGATATAGATTATTAATATAGGCAATTAATGTTGCATAATAGAGTGAATGCATGAACATATAAAGCCACTAGGGCGGTGACGTTGTTCTGTAATCCAGCTACTAGGAGGTCACAAATTGTGGATATTTATAGGCATGCACTGTGGATGCGATACTCCCTGGTGTGGATTAACGTCGGCACTAGTGAGTACTACGACTATCCGCAGTGCTGTCCTGATAATTAGACCAATTCGTTAATTACAAGGCAAAAATGTGGTTCTAATTTTCAAGCTGTAACACGAATATAGTAATTTAACGTTTGATGTTACTGTGCAGGGTCTACAGGACGAGTCCTCCACATGTGTGAGGCATGCTCTGACCAGCCTCTGTGTCTGTCTAGGACCTCTGTTGTGTAGTCATGACCACCAGACTGCTCTACCTATACTGCCTGCGCTACTGAGAGTGGCAGACAACTCTTACTGGCTGGTCAAGGTAAACCAAGCCTTTTGATTACAGGTGACTGGCTGCATACCAAACTCTCCTAATAACTCAACCCCTATCATGTGTCATTGTCTTTAACAGGAAGGTTGACAACTTAACCGAGCCTACCTGTTAAACTAACAACCTCAAGTTGAAAATTTAATTATTATAAATAACGATTTCCTAAACATTTGGTAATCAAACTTGATTTGTTGTGAGAGCCAACAATCACATTTATCACGGAAGTCATGCTGAATTGTGAATAAACTGAAAATATTTTAAATGGCCCATGGCTACCCGCTTGGTACTGTTCTGGTGCTCACTCGACCGTTCAGGTAGGGAAAAATTAAAAATTACAGGTCCATATAAAATTTGTTTAATGTTTGATCTCTTCCCGACCCATAAAAATTGCTCTCTCATCCATAGTTTGGGAACCAATGTGTTAAGGTATTCATACTTTAAAATATAACTTCTATTTCCATACGTAAATATAACACATGTTAACATGCTCACATTTAAAACGTCAAACTGTAAATTGTCTTTGATTTTACATTCCAATCATAATCAGACACTATTGTTCAATGACATGCAAAATTGAATTGTGTTCTCAGGTGAAACTACTGGAACTGCTGGGATATTTGTCGTACCTGCATATCCACCATGTGACAGGCAACAGTGAGTTCCAGTCCCAGGTGCTGCACTCTGTCATGTTGGCACTGCTTGGGGACGAGGATGCTCGAGTCAGGAAAGCTGCCTCTGAAGCAATCACTAGGTGAGCAGTTACTGGCAGAAAGCAATATTACATCGTAGACTTGTAAGTTTAAAAAAAATTTGGTGATCTGATGAGGCATTTTATTGAGTAGTAAACCCACCGACTGACCCCTAGAACCAACTACAGTAGTGTTGTTCATAGGTCCTCATCAGCTTAGAATAGGACAGGAACATGACAGTGTATATTACAAATTAGAGATCTGTTGCAGCTACTGGAGTGTTGCAGGTGACTGGTCAGTATCTGTTCATTGTAGTTGGTGGAGCTTTTGGTGTGGCAAGTTGGTGAGGTGGTGTAGGGGAAATTCACACGGTTTTTGCAATAGGGATATAAAGAAGGTTTAAGCATTTAAACTATTTGGAGAAAAAGAGGTAAAACATAAACTTGACTGACAGAAACAAACCAATTGATACCTTCATCATACTGGTCAATGTGTCCATTAAATATTGCGCAAGAAGTGGATTGTGTGTCGAGTCAAATAAACACCAACAATTCAAGTATGAAAGTAATTAATAGAAAGTACAATTAATTATAATATATATAAAAAAAAAACTATTTGTTTAACTTCTTCTCTTAGTAAAATGTAGATTATTTATTTATTTATTATCTAGTGACTACAATTTGTTTCACTTGCTCCCGTTGTGTTTGTACCCAGAGCATGTGAAAACATGTTTCACCCGGTGGACTGGAACAGACTGGACATTGTTAACTGTGCTGCGGCCTGTCTCAGAGACATCTACCTCACTGGGCTGTTTGATAGAGACTGTGGTGAGTTGACTAAACAGGGGCCTAAAAACTAACAAATTCCATGGATGAATCTACTCTTAGAAATATGTTTAAGTGTAAACATAAAATTAAAAACTGCAAAATAGTTAGTAAAAACTTCAAATAAACATTCTGAATACTCTAAGATGTGTTTTTTCTAAGCTGTATAATTTAGTTTCAAAGGCTGAATTTAAGGGTTTGCGAGTCAAAAATGTCATAGCCTTTACTTTATGAGTCTAGAGCATATTTATACGAGTGTGAAGAGGTAGATATGGTCTAAATTCTATATCAGTAATTGGCATAATGATTGGTGCAAGAGGGACTATAATTTTTTTTTGTTGAATTAACAAAAAAATCTTTTATCAAAACTAAAAAATGAAATAGTCATTAAAGGGTTAAAAGAATCATGTAAAATCATTCAAAATCATTAGGAATAAAACTTCGGAAACAGGGGAATAATCGGACAAAATTGGGTTTTTGAACGTCCCGTCATTTTATTTACAAAGTAGTGAGGCCATATTTTAATTGAAAAGACACTCTCGCCAATCCCGTGAATACATTAAAATGATTTGAATCTTGATAGGTATTCTCGTTTTTCAGGAGAAGGCCGCATAAAATGCCTTCTGGGTCGTGACAGACGGACAGAAATTGAGATAAGCCTTGTTTCCGCTTCTTTAATGTATAAAACGTAAAAATAACCAAAAAATATATTATTCTACGCAAAGGACAGACAAAACTCTACATTTATTTATATAGATAAAGTTAAAAAAAAACAAACTCATGATAATATTTAACATATTAATTGTTGATCAGCATTGTTGCGTATTGCAAAAATCATGCGCTCTCTGGTTGCGACATGTTATTATTGGATCGCAGAACATCGCAACAATGGGATCGTCCACAGATATTAGAACAGAAACGGTATGGATCAAAAACATAAAAGAATGTCATTGGATGGAATCTTATACTAATAATGTCCACATGTGTTTCAGATGTGTTTTGACAGTTGCATTGTGTTAAAAGCATTTAATTTTATCCCTTGGTCTGTAATTTTTTTTTGTCGTGTCTTTTTATAGTATTTTATTTCCTACTGAAAAGTTGTGTGTATTTTCAGAAAAGGCTGTGAGTTCTTCTGTAGAAGGTTCTTTATCACGTGTTATTTATCTTCTTTCAAGACAACTACTACAATCTTCCTCGAAACACCTAACGGTAACTATTATATTCAAAACATTAAAAACTACGCATAGATAAGTATATATAAAGTAAATATTTATACATCTTAAAAGATTCCAAACCAAATACAACTGCTAAAGAAATAATTTTCTACGTCTATTTTTGAGTTACCTTTTTTTGTGTTACCCTCTGCTTTTAAGTGTTCATCACATTTTGCCAAGGAGGGTGGGATGTTATTTTTTTACACTTTGTCCACTGGTTTTTTATTTTATTTTTTTATTATATATTTTAGTTATATTACATACTTGATACTAACACTTTTGATAGTACACTTGATACTAAGTTTGTGGCAAAGCAGTCTAAAGCTTTGCAAAGCAGCTTTTTAGCAAAGCTGAGCATAGTCGCCGATGCACCCAATGTTCTGGTCAATCACTGAGGTTTATAAATAATTATAATAAACAGTAGAGATGTGCAAGCAGCTCGATTTTTGAGCCAAGTTTAGCCTCGATTATTAGCTAGAGGGATCGAGCACCAAGTCAGAAAATCAAGCTCAAGTTGCGCAATGTTTACGCAATTGCAGAACGCGTCAGTGACTAAACTCATGATAGTTTAAACTAGTGGTTTGGTTGTTAAATAATCAGATCAGTTGCTTCAATTTGTAAACGTTAAACTTTCTATCCAAACTTTTTAGGCATTAATTAAGGTATTAAGAGGTACTGGCCTTTACATTTTTATAATAATAAAACTACTGTTCCTTTTCAAACAAATCTTTAAATATAAAATGTGTAACTCTCTTATTTTAACACTCCTAATAAGTTTAGGGCTTAAAGTTTGTGTGGTATGACTGTTCTCCATAGCATCTCCTAGATAAATAGAATCTCGTTTTTTTCATTGAGCAGAGCGAGCGAAGCTCTTATACATCGACTCTTATGCATTTTGTAATACGCAAACTCCTCCTAGATGGCTGAATCAATCGTTTTCAAATTTTGCATGGTGATAAAGACCATGTCGAGTGCCAACATCTATATGGCGTTAAAAAAATCTCTCAGGAATCCGCCCCACTGGGTCTCAAAGTTTCAATGTAATCCTTATAGAAGCAGTATTTGACACATAAACAAAGACATACGATCAGCTGTTGACTTTTGAATGCAGTAGATAAAGAAATAGCTGATAGCATTATTCCACAGATATTAGAACAGAAACGGTATGGATCATAAATATAATCAAATGACGACACTAGCTTCAGGTCCTTGACGTAGGAAAGGGTGAAGGAAGTAGTAAAGGTGAGCAGTTTGGAGTGTGAAAACTGTTTATGACGATTAGATTTAGGTATCTGCAATCATAAAATGTTATGGGAAGGGAAGGAAACAGGTCCGCGACGTAGGAAGTGGTGAAGGAAGTAGTAAAGGCGAGCTGTTCGGGGTATAGGATCTGTTTATGACCATTAGATTAAGGTATCTACAATCCTAAAGTGATATGGAAAGGGATGGAAACAGGTCCGTGACGTAAGAAGTGGTGAAGGAAGTAGTAAAGGTGAGTTGTTCGGAGTGTGGGATCTGTTTATGACCAATAGATGAAGCTATATGCAATCCAACAATGCTAAGGGAAGGGAGGTAAACAAGTCCGTGACGTAGGAAGTGGTGAAGGAAATAGTAAAGGCGAGCAGTCCGGAGTGTGGGAACTTTTTGTGGTGATTATATTAAGGTAATTGCAATCCTAAAATGCTATGGGATGGGAAGGAAACAGGTCTGTGACGTAGGAAGTGGTGAACGAAGTAGTAAATGCGAGCAGTCCTTAGTGTGGGAACCGTTTACGACGATTAGATTAAGGTTTCTGCAATCCTAAAATGCTATGGGAAGGGAGGGAAACAGTTCCGTGACGTAGGAAGTGGTGAAGGAAGTAGTAAATGCGAGCAGTCCGGAGTGTGAGAACTGTTTATGACGATTATATTAACGTATGTGCAATCCTAAAATGCTATGGAAAGGGAGGGAAACAGGTCCGTGACGTAGGAAGTGGTGAAGGAAGTAGTAAAGGCAAGTTGTACGGAGTGTGGGAACTGTTAATGACCAATAGATGAAGGCATTTGTAATCCAATAATGCTAAGGGAAGGGAGGTAAAAAGGTCTCTGACATAGGAAGTGGTGAAGGAAGTAGTAAAAGTGACCAGTCCGGAGTAAGGGAACTTTTTGTGACGATTAGATTAAGGTATTTGTAATCCTAAAATGCTATGGGATGGGAAGGAAACAGGTCCGTGACGTAGGAAGTGGTGAACGAAGTAGTAAATGCGAGCAGTCCTTAGTGTGGGAACCGTTTATGACGATTAGATTAAGGTTTCTGCAATCCTAAATGCTATGGGAAGGGAGGGGAACAGGTTTGAGACGTAGGACATAGGTGGTAAAGGAAGTAGACAAGGCGAGCTGTCCGGAGTGTGGGAACTGTTTATGAAGATTATATTAAAGAATCTGCAATCCTAAATTGCTATGGGAAGGGAGGGAAGAGAGGGAGGGGAGAGAGGGAGGGGAGAGCGTTTATGACGGAAGAGAGGGAAACATGTCCGCGACGTAAGAAGAGGTGAAGGAAGTAGTAAGGTGAGCAGTGTGGAGTGTGGGAACTGGAAACCGTTTGTAGCAGTTAGATTAATGTATCTGCAATGCTGAAATGCTATGAGAAGGGATGGAAGCATGCCTACGACATAGAAAATGGTGAAAGAAGTAGTAGAGGCTAGCAGTGCAGAGTGTGGGGAATGTTTGTGGAAATTAGATTAACGTGTATCTAAAATACAAAAATTCTATGGAAAGTGATGAAAACAGGTCCACGATGTAGGAAGTGGCTTAGGAAGTAGTAAATTATGAGCATAGTGTGAGAACCGTCAGTGGCAGCTAGATTAATGTATCTTCAACCGTAAAATACTATGAAAAGGGAACGAAACAGGCCCCACAAAGTAGGAAGTGGTGAAGGAAGTAGCAAAGGCTGGCAGTGTTGAGTGGGGGAACCGTTTGGGCAGTTAGATAAATGTAATCTAATACTTAAATGCTATGAGAAGGGAAGGAAACAGGTCTATGACGTAGGAAATGGTGAAGGAAGTAGTAAGGCTTACAGTGCAGATTGTGGGAACTGTCTTTGGCAATTACATTAATGTATCTGCAATCATAAAATGCTATGGGAAGAGAGGAAAACAGGTCCACAACGTAGGAGGTGGTGAAGGGAATAGTAAAGGTGAGCAATGTTGATTGTGGGAATGGATTAATGTATCTGCAATGCTAAAATGCTATGGGAAGAGACTGTAGACTGTAGGTTAAAATGATTACGAAGCACGAATCGATACATACTTTCGATACAATAGAAATTTACAACTGAGTTGACAACAGCTGATTTTTACTCCATAGAGGCTAAATACCCCCGCCGCATCAAACCTGCAGACTAAGCGAATTTCCATTTGCCTGATTGGATTTACACTAAAATGTCTACTTAAAAATATAACATTTATTTCCTATTTAAATGGAATTAGTGTGGGAAAATAAAACTCTTCAGAACTTTCTACAACTTAGTTATATTTTACACTTTAAAAAACAGGACAACAAAACGAACCTTCTCTAAACATTAATTTAACTCAACACCCATTAGTCACCATGACAACCGAAATATCCAAAATCGTAAACATAAAGGACACTAGTCAGCTGATGCTAGTTCACAGCTACACGCCCCCGTGGTGTCAACACCACCACACGCCCTCGAGGTGCCGACACAACTTACACTTTCATTTTTACTTTCAACTACTTTTCGCACATCTGCTATGTGATGAGGCCTGCCATTTACTTCAACACTTCTGGGTGAAAACTGTCCAGTAACCACTCCTTCCTCCCATCTCGAAGTACAGGATGGGTTTGGCGGCTTGACATACACACGTTCACCCTTCTGAAGTTTACATACAAGCTCTAACTTTTTCAGCCATTCCGAGAAGTCTCCTTCGCCATCATACAACTTTACCAAATCCGAAAATCTTGTACCGTTTCCAGACATGCCGAAATAGCTTGTGGGAAAATAAAACTCTTCAGAACTTTCTACAACTTAGTTATATTTTACACTTTAAAAAACAGGACAACAAAACGAACCTTCTCTAAACATTAATTCAACTCAACACCCATTAGTCACCATGACAACCGAAATATCCAAAATCGTAAACATAAAGGACACTAGTCAGCTGATGCTAGTTCACAGCTACAATTAGTTTAACAAGTACTTATGTTTGCTAAATCAGGGAGGGTAAAACAGTTTTTTTTTTGTAAAATGTTAATAGTTTGTAAGAAATAAAAATATTTTCCAAATTTGATCAAAATATGTTCATAAACAAGCAAAATACAACAGTTTACTTGTTCTCCATAAGAATAACATGGGATTTTCCATTTTCACCTCAGGATTATTGCATTTTATTAAATTTATTTCAAAGCATATTTTAGCTATATAGTCCTGCATTAAGCCATGGTTGTCATTAGACTCAATTATTATTTCCTGTAGATTTGCCATCTCTAGATTCAACCGTTTGGCTTGCAAAAATCCCTCTAGCATTTAAAACAGTAGAAAATCTTAATCATTAAACACATTCGAGATCACAATCAATAATCAGACCACTGCATAATTAATTATCTTTAAGAATTTCACAAAGTGTGATGACAATTGGAGAAAAATTCTTATCAGGGATATCTAAGCATTAGTGGCAGATAAGTAAAGTCTGTTATCATATATAGTGGTCGAGCTGCAGTACAAGGTACCACTAATGCTCAACGGTCAGTGCATTTTCCTTAGTCTATGCTTCAGGATGGAGCTTGTTGACAAGTTTGATCAGTTATCTTGTAGGGTTATGTTTGTTTTTAATAACTTAGGCAATAAAATAGTTTGATTTTCAATTTTTAAATAAAATAATAAAATAAGTCTTTTGATTTTTGATATAATACACTAGTGCCCAATGATATTTGTAGGATATAATAAGTAAGTTTTTAAATGAACATTTTTGATAACCAACTTTAGGTAAGTTTAGAATGTAGCCATATGCTTTGTAGGAAGCAATGAGTTTATGTGTTTATAGCTATTTTAATTAACTTACACTGAAAACTTATAACTTCTTCACATAAAAAAAATGTTCTAAAACATTTAAACACTCTTTTACTGTATTTTTAACTGCACATATAAGAAAAATCCAAGATAAACTGGGAACTTAAAAACAGTGGTTTTATTTTAAGCGTAGTGATACACAGAATCACTGCTGACAAAACTCATATGCTGACAAAACTATTTTAAACATATAAACTTTCGCAAATACAGTATCTGACAGTTTCAAGCCAAAACCGCCAAAACTAATGCTTCGCAATTAAATGTCACCCGGATCTTGTTGGTCCATATGTTAAATCCAATTATTAAACTAAAAAATGCTTTATAGATCTATGAGGCATAGCCCTGAGGTAGGCCTATAATCAAAGAAAATAGAACCTAGGTGCTATATTCTGTGCTATAATTGAAAGTTACTTTCCACAATGGTTAAAAGTATTTAAAATACTACCTCAACCTCACAATTTAACACTTTATTCGGGTTGACATTTTCATTATCAAGGTGCTCTTGTCCTTTCCGTGAAACACTGAGAAATAAGGACATTTAATGCATATTTAACAGACATACACACAAAAATACATAAATTAATTAGGGAATTTGCTACACTTTAAGCATAACAAAGTAGGCCTACATATACAATTAGTATTTGATATCTTTATTAATGTTATAAAATTTTATCATAACAATTTATATTTGCTTGGACCGAAGATGACCCGAAATGCTGTTGAAATGCTATATGAATCGACTTGTTATATGAAATGAAGTAGGTACTATAGACGATTTAGATTGGTAATTTATAATAAAAATTACCAAAATAGGCCACGAACTATTGATACATAAACAACGTTTAAAGCGTTTGAACAATTCATAAATTTTTTACTAAAATGTGTTATCCTATTCTTAGCATAAACTAATATTTTGGAATCCAGACAGAAAAAGCAAAACCTATACAGTTAAGACATCAATTAAGTTGATTACGCCTGTAATAAATAAGGTGCAACACCAACGATAACTAATTTGTAAATTACAGTGATGTGTTGGTACGTAAAAATGATTCTTGCTGCTACCAGCGGTTCAAAGGAAAAGAACCAGTACCAAAAACCAACGTTTACAGTTAAGAACTATAGTACATCCTATACTATAGTAGTAGAACTATAGTAGTAGTAGTTAAGAATTATATGCGTTAATCAAGGTTATTGATCTCTTGGTTTTGGATTTTATAGTATAAAAAGTTATTGGCAATTAAAGTTATTTCCCATCAATTGCTTTATTTTGTAAACAACTTTTAATGTAAACTAACCGTTGTCAGTTTGAAATAAAACAACCTTATACGACAACTTTCTGTTATTTAATAGTTAACGTATTCCCTAAACAATGATTAGTATATCTATTAACATAAGAAGGAAATGTGACAAAAATCACACAACGTTGGGTTTTTGGACGTTTGTAATTTTATTTCTTAAGTAGGTAGGCCGTGTATTCTAGGGAAAAGTACCGGTATCAAGGATCGTAGTCGAAAAGGTTGTTATAATTGAGTAGGCGTACGTGCCAAGAGATGGGCTATGGGCCTATTGGCTGTATGGTCCAGCGATTGCATCACACGGTGAGTAGGAACTATGGACTATATATAGTCAATGGTAGGAACAGAAAGTGACACATTGGAAAATCGAGTTTAGCATCATCCGTAAACCTCTGTTACAATTACCCACTGCAGTTGTGTTTTTTTACTTTACACTTTACACAACCGCCATTGAAGCGCCGTCAATGAGTGGAACCTTGTTTCTAAGCTATTCTATTGGCGACGATTATTAATAAATTTAAGATTCCCAGCCGTATACAACACTGATTCAAGGTCGTCTTTCTGGTTATCAAAACTCAAAAACAATTTTATGCACAAAGAATCTCTGGTTCCTGACCTGGATGAAGCCTAGTTATTTAATTTAATTTACGGTTACACTATATTTAGGGATGGACGAGATTGGATTTTTAGTTCGAGACGAGATTTTTTATTTCTCATAAAATTTCGAGACGAGATCGAGACGGGATTTCCCTTCTCATACACAACGGGAAATGCACGTTCAAAATTTTTTCCTGATTTTGTAACATTGTTAGATGACTGTTTAAATACAAAAATAATGATAATAGGCAAGAATATTTACAATCTTTTATTAAAAAACATCAGCATAACATTTTTTTTATTAATCACGCCTAACTTATTAAAAATGCCTACGATTAGGAAACATAGTGATATCAGTTAGGATAGAGTTCAACTTATCCTAAAACAAAATAAATCATAAAATAAAAGCAATATTAATTTTTATAAAATAATTACTTGTTTTGACTTTTTTTAGTAGGGTCATTCCATATCAAATCAACAAGGCTCTCAACCTGACCATCTTGGATTTTGATGAAATTTTGCATACTTGTAGTATTTTGAGTCCTGAATCCAAATATGCTTTTTAAAAAAATCTATTTTTTATAGTTTTTATGATATAAATATTTGAAAATGGTAAAAATTGGCGTTTTTTACCGTGCGCGCAAATCTAAAATGTTGTCTAGGATGAGTTCTATTGGTCCTATCAAGTTGTACAATGGCTCATTTTAAAGAGGATTCAAATGCCTTTAATCTGATACCAAACTCAACCTACTTTGGTAAAAATTAATTTTTTTTGAAAACTTCAAAATATGTTTTTGAAAAAAAATTTAAGATAGTGTTTTTTGAAAAATTTGAAAATTACATATGTTAAAGAATGTAATCTAGTAAGTACATTATACAAATTTCAAAATGGGATGATAATGGGATCAGCAGTTATGATAAAAATACTTGACTATGGTTCACTGTTTCCAAGCGTTTTCCAAGCGTACGTACTAACCTAAATGTATCATTTAATAAGAGTCTATTAACTATATGATTAAAATTAAAAATATCTGCCTATATTTGAACTATGTATGTCATATTTTGCTATAATATAAACTAAATCTAGCAAATAAACAACATTATTCAAGTTAACAGAGTTTCCGTCAACCTTTGAACATGAGGGCTACTTTGAACAAACTTTCCACTTTTCATATTTTATTTTTTTTCATATTAATTTTATCTTTAAATGATAATGTTTATTATAATTTTCTATTCCCAGATAAATACTCTACTAAAAAAAATTTTAATAGTGCATACTATGGTTCTGCAAAAAATTAAAAATACTTATTTTTCACTGACATTTTTTAGTAAAAAAAAGTTGTCCAAACTTCCATGTCTACAGCAAACCCAGTAAGTTTATGATTTATGACTTAAAACCATAATTGAATAGCCCATTTATCTGGGATTAAGAAAATACCTGCTTTGATTTCTTTATAAGCAGTAATAACTTTAAAAAAAGAAAGACAAAATTACCCAATTTGCTGACCCTTACTTATGGCGTCGCGACCCTTAGATCTGGAGCAAAATTTCCCGGACATGAAAAAGAAATACTTGGGTTTTAAGTGTTATTTTTGAAAATGATTTTTCTAATGAAAACAGATGTTTTGAGCTTTAGTTATTATTAGCAGCCATAATCCAATTCCTTTATTTGACTGCTATGATATTTAAAAATACCCTTGCAAAATTAAAAAATAACCGGACGGACATTTTGAAAATTCTCCGTAACTTTTTTTAATTTTTGACATATCAAAATAGAAGTTATACAGCAATGTGGTATGTGGTTTGTGGTATTTAAATCCACAAATCAGTTTTCACTAAAAAAATTTAATTGTTAAAGTGAGAATACATTATTTATACTTATGAGCAGACATTTCCCCAAAACTAAATAATTAGGCTATCATGGAATATTATCTATGAATCAATAATAAGGTTACTACAGGATTTATATAGATTGATCACAGTATATTGTGTGACAAAATTATCAATGCTTGTTTGTCTCTCTCTCTTGTCACGAGAGGAAAGACAGACAAACATGGACCTATGGGTTTTGGCTCAGGTTCCTGAGTATTTTCCAGTTGTATTGCAACGATTTACTGTAATTAATCTTTAAGTCTGCCTTTTCACTAGGCTGGAGACACTAGTCAGCCACTAGATCTGTGCAAAACCACATTGTGAAGCACTTTACGTTTACACTATCAGGTCGCAGCGACCCACCTCGGCAGTAGCGACCCGGTCTTGAGCAGTTGTAATTTGTTTGACAGGTACACAGGTCTAACTTATGTTTGTCAGTCTTTCCTCTTGTCTCAAGACCGAGTCGCTACAGCCGAGATGGGTCGCTGCAACCTGATAGTGTAAACGTAAAGTGCTTCACAATGTGATTTTGCACAGATCTAGTGGCTGACTAGTCTCCAGCCTAGTGAAAAGGCAGACTTAAAGATTGATTAGGCCTACAGTAAATCGTTGCAACACAACTAACTGGAAAAGACTGAGGAACCTGAACCAAAACAAATTGGTCCATATTTGTTCAAAGGTTGACGGAAACTCTGTTAACTTGAATAATGATGTTTACTTGCTTTATTTAGTTTATATATAGCAAAATATGACATACATAATTCAAATATAGGCAGATATTTTTAATTTTAATCATATAATTAATAGACTCTTATTTAATGATACATTTAGGTTAGTACTTACACGCTGTATGCGCCGAAATGCTTGGAAACAGTGAACCATAGTCAAGTATTTTTATCATAACTGCTGATCCCATTATCATCCCATTTTGAAATTTTTATAATGTACTTACTAGATTACATTCTTTAACATATGTAATTTTCAAATTTTTCAAAAAACACTATCTAAAATTTTTTTTCAAAAACATATTTTGAAATTTTCAAAAAAAATTAATTTTTACCAAAGTAGGTTGAGTTTGGTATCAGATTAAAGGCACTTGAATCCTCTTTAAAATGAGCCATTGTACAACTTGATAGGATTAATAGAACTCATCCTAGACAACATTTTAGATTTGCGCGCACGGTAAAAAACGCCAATTTTTACCATTTTCAAATATTTATATCATAAAAACTATAAAAGATAGATTTTTTAAAAAGCATATTTGGATTCAGGACTCAAAATACTACAAGTATGCAAAATTTCATCAAAATCTAAGATGGTCAGGTTGAAAATAATTTTTTATTGGTTGATTTCATATGGAATGACCCAATAAAACATTCCTCACACTGCTTACACTTAACAAAACTTCTCAATAATGTTTATTAAAGTAATATTATTAAAATAATTAAAGTAGTATTTACATTTAAAGAATTAATTAAATAAGAACGCCTTCGCAAAGGAAACGTAACTACAACACGCTCCTGTATTGCGGGTATTGCATTGACTTTCTGCAGGCGTTTTAATTTTTTTTTTTTTTATTCTCGTCTCGATAAAAATCTCGGTCAAAAAGAAATCTCGTCTCGTGTAACGAGATTCAAAATTTCCCGAAAATTTCCCGAAATTTCGAGACTTGACCATCCCTAACTATATTATTCCACTTGCGATTAATTAAATCCTTCATGTAAGAAACACGTTTTTAATCTCACTTGGATGGGATTTGCCTTCAAAAATCAAAAATGGTTGCGGTATTTGTAAACAACATTTGTAAACATATCGGTGACAGCTAGAAAAAATAATCTTGATCCGAACAGCTGTTCGTTATTTCATAGATGATTATGTGATAAAAATTGGACGAAAACTTGACAAAAATCGCACAAAACTGCATTTTTGAACGTCCGTAATTTTATTAACAAATTAGTGAGGCCATATTTTAATGGCTAAAGACACTCTCGCTAATCCAGTGAATACATTAAAATGACTTGGATCTTGATAGGTACTCTCGTTTTCCTGGAGAAGATTGCGTAAAATGCCATCTTGAGTGTTACAGACAGACAGAAAGACAGACAGACAGACAGAAATTTAGATGAGACGTGTTTCGGCTTTTTTAATGTATAAAACCTAAAAATAACCTAAAAATTTATTATTCTGAGCAATGTACAGACAAAACTCTAATTTTATTTATATAGATTTGTTTTTTTTTTAGCTCTACAAAATGGTTTGGAAAGAAATTGCTGAATGTTATGTTTTTTGGGTCAAAAATGGGAAAAACCTATTTTTACCCCATAAAACCCCCGTAAACCCCCGTTCCCATAGTCCGATCATGCTGGTTCGTTCAAGTTTATCCCGCCTTACACCTTCATACCAAGTTTTATCAAAATCGGACAAATATTACTCAAGTTATCGTGCGGATGGATACATATATATACTTATACTTATAAGTATATAAGTGAACGAATGGTGTTTTCGGCCTCTAGGAACATCAAAATGAGAAAGTAAATTGGTCCCGGGCCTAGGTCTTACCATGAGACCAACGGTAATAGCTACTTCCCTATAGGGAAATTCGCTAAAACGATTTTTACTCCCTTAAGAGTAAAAATGCCACTTAAGATCCACAACGCATGCATTAAAAACGCCTTTTTTTACTGCAGTATGACAAAAACAATTTAATATATACCCTTGATGACTCCGCTCAATTTTGTGGATGCCTCTGCGAACGCCACCTAGTTTAACATATTTGTGAAGGTGTTATAATAATATTTATAGCTGGTGTTTATGTCCTGGTTGCTAGGCGGGGTGTTGTGAAGCTCTTAGCTCATTGGCTGACAAGTTCCCCCCCTCCACCTACCCCAAGGCGTGGCACTGCTATCTGAAGCATCTCGCCTCTGATACCAAGTCCTCTGTAAGGTTAGTACTGTAGTACTACATTTAACTATAATCGCTGTTTCAAAATATTAGGTAAGTAGCCTACTGTGCGGTGTAGTTAAATGTACAAGAGAAGAATCTAGGGTTTTGATACAAATGAGGTTTATTTTACGAGAGAAAATGAGAACATGTTTTTATGAGAGGTGATTCGAAAGAATTAACGCAACAATGGAGATTTCCATATGGTCGTGTGATGGGAATTACAGATAGACTGTTAGGAACAAAGATATTTAAATTAATACAAAAACACAAAGACAACTTGCCTAAACATATAGCCTGCTTTGAAAGAGAATTTACCAGTGAGGGGATGTAAAATTGTTTAAATTTCTCACATGTTAAGGGAATAAAAACACTTTGACAGGCTTGTTTGAGCAAAATAAGGTCTTAACATTGAGGTTCCCTTCCTTGGACTTAACATTTGAGCAGTGTTGTTAAGAGATGTTTAAATTTTCATGACACCAACAGAATTTGTTCGCAGCATAAGTTTTGGGTAACAGCTTGAAGTAAATTATCAATAATGGGTGAGGTATTTATTGGTTCATGAGTAGATGTCAGAGAGGTGTTTTTGATCAGAAAATGGCCAGGAGTGATTGCTTCTTTTTGTACCGGGTTAACTAAAAACTTATTAGTTAACTGTAATATGAATGAATAAATGAATTTATTTCCCAACTGACAAAAAATAAATGAATCAAATATTATATTAACCCACTGTTCCACAAATGTATTAATTTCCAATCCAGCATGTCAAGCTTTTTTTCCTTATTTTTGTGTGTGTTTGTTTCAAGTTGCAGAGGCTTTAGGTATCACATTTCTAACTGTTGGGGTTGACTTTGACTTTTAAAGGAAACCTTTTGTATTACAGCATCAAAATGATTTAAATGTACAATCTGTTTAGTAACTTCACACAGGGGCGATGTCTACTTGTACCGGCGTCTAGTTGTACCTGCTGCATTTTGGTGACAGGCGTCTAGTTGTACCTCGTCCAAAGGTGTAGGTACAACTTGACGATGGTGCGGACGTCTAGTTGTACCTACGTCTAGTTGTCTCTACGTCTAGTTGTACCTCTTAAAAATCTACAGGTACAACTAGTCACGTACGCCACCGTCTACTTGTACCTCATACGTCTGCGTCTACTTGTACCTACGACTACTTGTACCTACGACTACTTGTACCTACGACTAGTTGTATCTACGGCTAGTTGTATCTCCCCTTCAACTTGTCACCAGTTTAAGGGATTTATTTTATTTCTTTAAAAATCATACAATCTTACAACAATTTTTTATAAACAACTTGCTACCAAAGCCAGGAAAATTTGGCTTGTCTGCAGCTCATTGAGAAACCCCTGTTCTTGATAACAATGTAGGCCTACTTGTATCCCTTGGTCAGTGCTTATCCATATTACACTTTAGTTTTCCTTATTTCTTGTCAAGATCTGCTATCATTGTTTTTTCCACTTAAACTCTACCTTTCTATCGTCCCCTACGAGCTGTTGGCCCGTCCTACGTACGGGAATCGAGCAGTCCATTAAAACTATATATAGTTATGTCTATTTCTAATTCAAGCTTAGTGTAAGCAGTTCAAAATTTATTGTAAAGAAAAAGCTGCCAATATTAATTAAAACTTGTGATCGTTGTTACTTTCCCAACCTTTCCTCAAAAAGTCGAGTAGTAAAAGATTTTACTACAGATCGGACGCCAGACAACTAACATTCGATAGAGTTTTCAACCGCTCGACCTCAACTTCATTGTACACTTCATTGTTCATTGTTCACTGGGAAATCCATTGTAAACTATAAGAAATGCACACTAATCAATGCAAATACTTTAAGGTTATGTGAAAAAAAATATTTAAAGGAAGCAGCAAAAATAGTAATACATAATTGCTAGGCAGCGGTCTATTGCAATTCATTAAGGATAATAAACTGCTTGTATATTTAATGATATTTATAAATGTTAAAGCGTTTTTCGGTACTAGGGCTGGACAATTTGAATTACAACTATAGCTGCCATTTCGACCCTGGACAGCAATGCGTAGCTTTCAGCCTCCAATTTACGTCTGTAAAACTACTAAAACATCATAGTGCGGTGAACAATATTTGCCAATCATAATCAATTGACTCGGAACACTGCAGTTCCTGATTTCATTAAGGGTATTATTAAAAAGTACTCGTGCAGTAATCAATTAACTACTAAAACATCGTAGTGCGGTGAAAAATATTTGCCAATCATACTCAGTTGACTCGGAACACTGCAGTTCCTGATTTCATTAAGGGTATTATTAAAAAGTACTCGTGCAGTAATCAATTAAACAGGGTAACGAATTGAAGGATAGATACAACTAGACTATAAGGACGCAAAATACGCGTAGGTACAACTAGTCGTAGGTACAACTAGATGTAGGGACTACTAGACGGAGGGACCACTAGTCGTAGGGACTACTAGTCGTAGGGACAAACTGGTCGCATCCGTACAAGCTAGGTGATACTACTTGTCGGTAGGATACACGTCTAGTTGTACCTACGTCTACTTGTACCTACGTCTAGTTGTACCTCCTAAAAATCTGCAGGTACAACTAGTTGGGTGTGCCACCGTCTACTTGTACCTACGTCTAGTTGTACCTACGACTAGTTGTCCCTAGGCCTCGAGGTACAAGTAGACGTAGGTACAACTAGACGGCGGGACAACGAGACGTGGTCCCCTCACACATGATTTTTAACTCAAAACTTGTACTCAATACTAATATCTAATATTTGGTTGTCTGTTTCAGTGCCTCAGGTCTTTTAGGTGTTCTAGTGGCAATGTTAACTGCCTCACCTCTCTCTCTTGACCTGGACGTCCACAACTGGCTGCTACTGCTGGCTGCCAGTATCTATACTGGTATGCAACTAAATACAAATTTAAACATAATTATTTGTACGATTTATTTATAATGATAAAGCATAATAATATTTTATTATGATCAGAGAATCTACTAATGCATTTGTGTGGTTCATGTCTTTCAAATAGTAACCAAATTATATGATTGACTGGTCGAATGGTTGTGAGATTTGTTTAGTGATACATCATTTTTCATTAACAATTTTCAAGTTGTTTTGAAATAATTTTAAAGATACATTTCTATTTTGTTGGAAAGTCTTCTTCTTCTTTGTGTTTTGCATTTAATATCTGCCTTACACAATGAGTTTAGTGATTAGATGTGAAAAAGGTCCTTCATATTTGAATTAATAATGACAACAAGAATAAAAAACAAACAACTAACACTATACAGCTGAACATCATATTTATAAGCGGTGTAATTGTTGGTTTAATTTATTTATAATTAGCTGGCCCGACAGACGTCGTCCTGTCCTAATATGGTTTTATGTCAAATTATCGTTCATTTTCAAGATGAGCTCGTTCGCATGGCTCAATCACGTCCTGGTTGAAGTTCGTTCGCTACGCTCACTCACCTTTTTGTTGCAAGTTAGCCGTTGTCATAAATTTAGGAAAAAATAGTGCTGCACCCTGTTGGTAAACCTGTTAACTTTTTAATGCTATTGAACTTACATCACCTCATAAGGTTAACATGGGAAACTCCAGAGCCACTGGGGCAGAGCCCTTTTGACGAATCTGCACCTAAGTTCACACAAACCATCCTTGAATAATGCTTAATAATGCCTGAAAGTTTCATTACAATCTGTCGAGCGGTTTCCGAGTCCATAAAGGACAAACAAACATAGGCTACACACAATAATTATACATTGGATTTTATATATATAGACAAGTTACTTAGTTATTCATGTGGTTTTTTCCTGTTGATATTGACAAAATGCTGTCTGATGCTAATTTGAGCTACGAATCTATTGCTTTGTTTATCCAAAATGTATCTATTGTTTTGTTTATTCCACAGGATTAGCAACCATGGGATTAAAAGAAAAAGAATTAAATGAGAAAATGGAAAACAAACAGTTGTGGAGTCACTTTCAAGACCCAAAGGTAAACAAGACAGTTCTGAAAAATACAGCTTACAGCACTGTATAAATTTGGTTCTTCTTTTGATGATAGTTTCAAGTTGGTAAATAGTGAGCATTTTGATTTTCAGCCACACCATTAAAATTGTTCTGTTTATTTAGGTATAAGTCTAAATCCTGGTTCTTACCATCCTAAGGTGACATGCTGTTAGAAAGCAAAAAAATCCAATGACAAAATAATTGCAACGAGGTCCACAATTGTTTCTCCTTATGATCAAACCAGCAATCTTTGGATTTTATGATAAGCACCAGCCCTACCCACTCTAACTAGGCTGCCCAATCAGTTATTATAATACACATGTTGTGGTTATAAATACAAATACGGTGTTTGGCTAGCTTTTGTAAGCTGAAAAAGATTGTTAATCAGTCACTTGAACATTGCCTTTTATGATTGATTACAACCAATCTTTGATAAAAGTTTACCTGGATTTGATATGTCCAAAGTAAATATTATTCTGGTTAAACTTATTAGGTATTTTCGTCATGCAATATTATAGGAGATCATCCATAAACCAAAACACTTATGAACTGAAATGCTTATCAATACCAATAGAAATAAGAATATAAAACCACCTCAATGTGTCTTAGACAAAGAAAGAGAAAATAATTGACTGACAGACGAAGGGTGGATAATTGGGGTTGGGGATTTTTTGTTGACTGCTACACAATTCAAACTAACTACAAAGTGATTTACAACGTCTGACATGTTACCAATGAAGCGATGGCAAGATTTTGCTCCTAGAAAACATACTGTATTTCAAAATGAATAATTGCTCTTCATATAGGCCTACATATATAATAGGTAACAATAAGTGTATGTTGTTAGACTTTGGTTTGGATTGAAAGTGTAAACCGGTAACCTTAACATGTGCTTTAGAGTTATATTATTGTTATTATCTTATTCTTACCATTTTAAATCCTGAATAAACAGCCTTCATTTTTACCAAAATCTTGGTCATCAGAAACAAACCCCCCCCCTTTATTTTGGTTGATAAAGGTTCTTTTGTGTAAATAACCAAAATGTTGAAATGCCTCAATGTTTGGGAACGCTATTTGTTTGTTGTAGATGGCTGGCTTAAGTGAGTCACTTCTGCAACACCTTGTGCGTATGTTGTGTGTGTTTGTGAGAGTTCTGGAGGAAGCTCCTGGACCTAAGAACACCAACCCATCACCAGTCAAGCGGCGACCTACACGCTCCTCCTCCCCAGCCAAGCTCACCCCCTCTACAGGTACCTCAAGAACAAGCTACTATACCCATAGCGTTTGTTCAATGCATTAAATGTAGCAGGATCTGAATTTGGTTGTTTAGGTCCTGAATATGTTGTCTTTTTGTTAACATTTTTTTTTTGTTCCAGGTAGAGTTTAATATTAATATAAAGTATTTAGTTTCTGCACCCTTGTCTGCAATAAGTTTTAGTAAGACAAGACCAACATGGTATTAGACTTATTCACCTTGGATAGTTTTATCAAGTTTATTTAAAATCTTTAACAAAATTTAAAAAGTTTAAATTATTAAATCAACAAGTGTAACTTTTTTGAATATATCAGGAGTCTGTATTAATTAACTTATTATAACTCTATTTGTACATGACTGATAATGTAGTTTTTAAAGTGATATCACTGTATGACTGTTGTGGTATTTTTTACATGATTGTTCTCTTCACATTTGTAGGTGAGAAAGACGCTGGGAAGGAAGAGAAAGGAAAGTTTGGTAATTTCACCCATCTTCCTCACTACAGCAAACTTTTTGATAACCTACGATCTGCTTATACCAATCACAAGGTACCAATTACAAGTATCTTAATCATTGTATTCTTTAAATAGAATGGTAAAAATCATATAATGCTACAGCCACACAATGTGTGTCATCTCATAAAAACCTTAAAAAATACTGATGTGTCTTATGGCAATTGTACAATTTAGACCAATTTCTAAGAAAGGGTAAATTTGAGATTCAACCAACAAAATTGGTTAAGCAAATAAAACATTTCTTGTTAAGTTATGTCTACCATATTATGGAAATTGAGCCAACATCAAGTATTTCATAAGTTATGAAAAATAAGAATAAGAGTCAAGATAAGTTAATATTGTACTCAGGTACAATCCTGATAATGAGCGAGTTGGTCAAGTGGTAGAGTGTGGGACTTTCTGAGGTCCGGGTTCAAATCTTGCCAAATCACCAATGCATTTTATCTAAGTGATTTATGTATCTATTAATTTCAACAGTCAAAAATCAATACCGTACATAGATATGATAATGCCGCAACGCCTAGGTAATGAAAAACTAATGATGTGAACGAGTAATGTAAAAAACGATTCCGGGATCGTGCCTAGCTTCCTAAGGGAAAAAATCCTGATAATGAACTTGTCCTCGATGTGCAAAGTAATAAGAGATTGCGAGGTGTGCAAACTTAAGCTTTTCTGAGTCTGGCCTCCAGCTTTTTTTGAGCCAAGCTATTGTATAAATAATGTATAAATAACAAACTTTTTTATAGCAAAACGTTTTTAAACGCACTAAAAAGTAGAAAATAATTTATAAATATGTAGAGAGTATAAATACCTGTAATATTTAAAACAAAAAACGTGGGGTGCATGCAATAGATAATTTACAATTACCTTCACCTATTGAAATAATGTATTATTATCAATTGCATGCATCCCACGTTTTTCGTTTTAAATCTTACAGGTATTTATACTCTCTACATATTTATAAATTACTTTCTACTTTTTAGTGTGTTTAAAAACGTTTTGCTATAAAAAAGTTTTTTATTTATACATTATTTTCTACTTTTTAATTTTTAATGTGTGTGGATGTTAAATATATGTCAAGCATCTATACCAGATTAAGACAGAGGCATGTGGGAAATCTAAGGTTTATTTGAGGTTCTCTTCATATAATTATGTATTAGATTGAATGTATGGCCTACCTACTAACTATAAATATATCAATCTATTTAATTTATTGTTTACTTAATAAAATAAATACATTGGTATCATACACCTTTAAATCTGCAATCAGATTTTTCATCTTTATTTTGAAATGTTTGTATGGGAGCATAACCTGTACCTCTTAACCTCTGCTCTTCGAACTGTCAAATTTAAGTATTTACATCTGACTTAAATTAATTGATATATTTACATTCTTTCAAAATGTAAACATGGAAAATTTGGAAGCCCATGGGGCGTAGCCCAAGGGAAATATGAAAATTAAATGCTATAATATTGCATTGTCATCCATTTGTGAGCTATGTTTCAAATTTCAAGTCTCTAGCTCATCGGGAACTTCGTTTAAAATTGATATCAAGATTTGTAGGAAAGCGAGCTAATAAAAACAAGCCCATGGGGCGTAGCCCAAGGGAAATATGAAAATTACATGATATAATATTGCGTTGTCATCTATTTGTGAGCTATGTTTCAAGTTTCAAGTCTCTAGCTCATCGGGAAGTATCAAAATTTGCAAGAAAGCGAGTTAATAAAAACACGCCCATGGGGCGTAGCCCAAGGGAAATATGAAAATTAAATGATATAATATTGCATTGTCTTCCATTTGTGAGCTACGTTTCAAGTTTCAAGTCTCTAGCTCATCGGAAAGTTAGTATAAAATTGATTGCAAAGTTTGTACCGGACAAGAAAGCGAGCTAATAAAAATGTTTTAATAAGCTATATGATAATCATCAACTCACACTATGTGGCTTATTTGTACATGTCTCTTGCGGTCGCGGGGACATCATCATCATCTCCCTTAATTGCTATAACATCGTGAGTTTTTTACCGTGCAATCTTCATTGCGACACTTTCAATTGTTGTTGTTGTTGTTGTGTGCAGACGCAGCTGGAATGTGGTGACAAGATGGCAGGACTGCTAGGCTCAGTACTACTTTGTATCAGTCAAGTCTTGGAATTCTCAACCCTGGCTGAGACAGGCAGGTGTGCTGAGGAACTCTTGCTATATTTACGAGTTGTTGTTTCATTGGAACCAACCGCAAGTGTTGCTACGGTGCAACAGGTAAATATTGCCCTTCTTGTATGCAAGGCCGGGAATGATAAAGTTATTTATTTTAAATGTAAATCTTTTTCAATTGTTATGTTCAAGATGCCAAGAAAAGCTTTATTGGATTTTCTGGTTTTAAAAACTCTTTTTAAATAATTTATAAACGGTATACTTTATTATGTATTTTAAGGCACACACTTATTTCCACCTTATAAATCACAACTTTCAGATTTCATCTAGTTGAGATTTGATGTACAGTATAGTCTACACTTTACAATGTCAGATTTTAGTCCCAATATCAGGATAGAGAGAAAAGTAAGATTAAGTAAAGAGAGTATCACAGGTTTGAAATTAATTGTGAGTCTGTTGTGATGACAGTGTAATCACGAATAGTCATGCTTGAGAAAACCCAATGTGAATATCCTCATTTTGATAATGTTTCCAGTTCCTATAGGTGATAAATATTTTATTTGTTGTATTTTGCAGCTGTTGAAGAGTCTGTTTGGGTCCAACCGTGTAGCAGCTTGGGAGGAGGAAGGGAAGATGTCCCTGCCTGAGCAACACTCTCCCTCCCATTGCAACACCACCACCACCACACTGGGCTTCTATGATCTCATACTTCGCAGGTTTCTTCAACAAAACACATCACCTACAGAGTCTGACATCCTGCCTAACAAGTAAAGCAAGTCACCTTTTCCCTTGATTCTATTGATCTTCATGATCATAAATGTATCTACAAACTAATACTTAAAGTTTTCTTAGTTTTAGCGAATTTCCCTATAGGGAAGTAGCTATTACCGTAGGTCTCATGGTAAGACTTAGGCCCGGGACCGATTTACTTTTTCATTTTAATGTCCCCAGAGGCCAAAAACACCATTCGTTAAAATTTTTATATATGTATATATATATATATATATAGATATATATATATATATAGATTTATATATATATATATGTGTCCGTGAACACGATAACTTGAGTAATTTTTATCCGATTTTGATGAAATTTGGTTTGAAGGTGTAAGGCGGGATAAACTTGAATGAGTTCGCGATCCAGCATGATCGGACCATGGGAACAGGGTTTTATGGGGGGTTTTATGGGGTAAAAATTGGTTTTTCTCACTTTTTACCCTCAAAACACAAAATTTCCCAATTTTTCTCCAAACCTTCTTAAAGAGCTTAAAAAAACAAACAATTCAGTATATCAAAGTGTTTTTGTACGGTTATTGGTTACGGAGAAAACTAAAAAAATTGTAAATTTAAAATTCCCATGTTATTCTTATGGAGAATATTGTAAAATGTTGTAGTTTGCTTGTTTATGGATATATTTTGATCAAACTTGGCAAATTTATTTATTTTATAGTAAGCTATCAATATTATAACTCGTGTGTATCAAATTCTTCAAATGGCTTATTACTCTCTAATCCCATTTCAACAGTTTTCATCATGTAATATATGACAAAGATTCCACAGTTGTAATCGTCATTTTGTTTTGGGTATGTTATTGTATCAGATTTGTCAGTCCAGTCTATCAGATCGATTTTTGCACCCACTTCAGACATAAGATTCACACTGTCCAGAAACTTAAGTACTCTTCCAAGAATGTTATTATTATTTCGTCATTTTGAGTCCAACGAATCGAAATTATAAACAAACTTGTTTTTTAAGTCAACTACAACCAAGCACCAATGTGAGTCCATCATTGCTGTGGAGTACGGAAGCAGCACATACTGACTGTGATTGAAGTCGTCAATGTTAATGCAAGAGGCGTCGTATATTTTCTCTCCATGAAATATTCTTGTCGCTATATCAAAACTGACGTAAACGTATGTGCAATTCGCCTTGAAACGTAATAAAGTTTCTGCCACTGCGTCTATTGCTGCGCCTGTCACCCAGTTGCTTCCTCGGAGAGACTCGTAGTCATTGGGTTCAAGTTCAAGTTGCAGCGGACCATACTTGACAATTCTATTGGATTTTCTAACGTCTGAGTCGCAATCTCTCACATTTTCCCATCCTTGCTTAGTTTGATTCAGATTATCTTTTACATGTATTTGGCATTTCTCATATATTTCATTACAATACGTTTCCATGCGTTGTCCTTCCTGTATTTCATCCTTAACCAATAATCTTTGGGCCATCTGTTCAGTTTGATCTTCTATAAGCTCAATAGCTGTGCTTTCCATTATATTTCTCGCATAAATATTTTTCTTTTCCGTCTGTTTAACTGCAACTTCATTCCGCGCGGTTTCTGGGAATTTCATTGTGAAGTATGTGGCTGGTTTTTTTACAGGTCGTTTTACCCATTTTTCTTCAACTTCTTCATCATTCCCACTAATGATAGAACACATACCGGTATCAAAACTATTACTTTTCAGTTTAGTCATCTTTCTAGTTTTATTTCCCTTCTTCTTATTTTTTATTCGAAGCTTTTTTGATAGGGAGTCTGATTGTATCATTTTCAAGCGATTAAAAATAGGCATAAAATCGCTTGGCGCGGTGTTGGCGCTAGGAGCTCGGCCGGCTCCTAGCGCCGGCTATGTTGCAAAGTAATCACTGTAGGTGATCTTTAGCTCTTTCTACGTTAAAACTCTCAATTCTTGCGTATACTATAGGACTTTTGGGCGCGAAATACGTTGGCAGCACTGGCTGTAAATGAGCTGGTCAGCTGCTGTACTGTTGTATCATTAGATGTCATATTAAAAGTGCACTTCTGTGTAAAAATATGTCACGTTCCTTTACCAATTTATTTGTTTTATGGTACCTGTTGAAAAAATATAATGTGCAACTCGAGTTGTGAGCATTATTAGTTATCCTATATCTTGATCAATTTATTAATGAATTATTAATTGGTATCTAATGTTTTATCAAGATTATTCAGTCTTAAAAAATAACGTAGCAGTCGCCAATGACTACAAGACTACGGCAGTATTGTTGTATTGTATACGTAATTTGTTGCTGAACAATGTTTGTTTGTGTAAACGTTTCAGTTGGCTATTATTTTAAATTATACATTGTTTAAAGCGGTGTTTACACTGCCGTATTACCACGTCCGTAAACAGGCGTGGTGTCCACGCCAATGGACAACGCAAATGCCTTGGCGCCACGGTACCGTACCACGGCCACAAGTAGTCGTGTAGTGTAAACAGTTTTCTGGTAGAAGCGTATTCATTAAAGGCGTGTTCATTTTTATTTACGGGTACGTTATAGATTGTGCCTAAAAATTAATTATTGAGGGTTTTGCAGCAATGAGTGTTATTTTAGCTCAAGAAATAGCGCGATTAACAAAAAGGAACCAAGCTGTAGCTTTCAATATTTATATGAAATAAACAAGGTTAACTTTGATACAGTTTAAGCATTCGATTTGTTTGACCTTCCGTTAATTTTAAAGGATGCTTTGTTTTCACCGTTTCAATTGATTCAACTTGTGGCCACGCCTCCAACTGAAGCCACCAAACACGTTTTGGTTAATTTAAAAGGCGTGGGGAACAGGCGTATTGTGTTGCCACGTCTGTTGCTCCCACGTCTCTACTGTTTACACAAGCCGTGGCCACGCGTCTCAAGAAATTGACACAACTTTTCACCGCCACGCCTGACTTTAGCCGTGGACCCACGACAGTGTAAACACCGCTTTACTGAACCAAGGTTAATAGCAACTTATCATGATTGCGCAGGTGTATTTGTATAATGTGGAGTTTATATGTTTTTATAGGCCAAATCCGTTATTGATCAATTGATGGATAAAAATGTCTCATTGAAAATCATTAGTCAATAATATTCATGGTGTAATATGAAATCTATCACTGTATTTAAACAACATTCTTATTGTTCTGTATTTAAACAACATATTCTTTTTTCTCAATTATAGGAACCGAATTGACGACCCTGGCCAAGATGGCTGCCACCGAAATCCATATCCGCCGGAATTCAGGAATAAATAGTACCTACATAAAACACATTATTCTATAAATAAAAATGTATAATTAAATATATGTGTCGTCCATCTAAATTGTTTTCCTGTAATGATCCTATAATAATATAATATATTGAATGTTATACATTCAATTCTATAGTTTTATTTTAGTTTAAATACTATTTATAAATAGTTAGCTAGACTTTAAGCTAAAATTAACCTAAATATATATGTCTAGAATTGAATGATTTTTTAATATGTTGTACATTCAAGTGTATATTTTAATTTAAAATGATAAAATCTTGGGGAATATCGTCACAACATAGGTAAATGTTTGTCCGAACATTCTTAGTACGCTGAGCGCTAATTCGTTAGCTGGACTTTAAGCTAAAATTAACCTAAATATATATGTTTAGATTTTAATGATTTTTTAATATGTTGTACATCCAAGTGTATACTTTAATTTTAAATGATAAAATTTTAGGGAATATCCTCACAACATAGGTAAATGTTCGTCCGAACATTATTAGTCCGCTGAGAACAAGTTCGTAAGCTGGACTTTAAGCTAAAATTAACCTAAATATATATGTTTAGATTTTAATGATTTTTTAATATGTTGTACATTCAAGTGTATACTTCAAATTAAAATGATAAAATTTTGGGGAATATCGTCACAACATAGGTAAATGTTTGTCCGAACATTCTTAGTACGCTGAGCGCAAATTCGTTAGCTAGACTTTAGGGTAAAATTAACCTAAATATATATTTTTAGATATTAATGATTTTTTAATATGTTGTACATTCAAGTGTAAACTTCAATTTAAAATGATAAAATTTCGGGGAATATCGTATCAACATAGGTAAATGTTCGTCCGAACATTCTTAGTACGCTGAGCGCTAATTCGTTAGCTGGACTTTAAGCTAAAATTAACCTAAATATATATGTCTAGATTTTAATGATTTTTTAATATGTTGTACATCTAAGTGTATACTTTAATTTAAAATGATAAAATTTTGGGGAATACCGTCACAACATAGGTAAATGTTCGTTCGAAAATTCTTAGTACGCTGAGCGCTAATTCGTTAGGTGGACTTTAAGCTAAAATTAACCTAAATATATATGTCTAGAATTGAATGATTTTTTAATATGTTGTACATTCAAGTGTATACTTCAAAGTAAAATGATAAAATTTTGGGGAATATCGTCACAACATAGGTAAATGTTCGTCCGAACATTCTTAGTACGCTGAGCTCTAATTCGTTAGCTGGACTTTAAGCTAAAATTAACCTAAATATATATGTCTAGACTTGAATGATTTTTTAATATGTTGTACATTCAAGTGTATACTTTAATTTAAAATGATAAAATTTTGGGGAATACTGTCACAACATAGGTAAATGTTCGTCCGAACATTCTTAGTACGCTGAGCGCTAATTCGTTAGCTGGACTTTAAGCTAAAATTAACCTAAATATATATGTCTAGAATTGAATGATTTTTTTATATGTTGTACATTCAAGTGTATACTTCAAATTAAAATGATAAAATTTTGGGGAATATCGTCACAACATAAGTAAATGTTCGTCCGAACATTATTAGTACGCTGAACGCTAATTCGTTAGCTGGACTTTAAGCTAAAATTAACCTAAATATATATGTCTAGATTTTAATGATTTTTAATATGTTGTACATTCAATTGTATAATTTAATTTAAAATGATAAAATTTTGGGGAATACAATCACAACATAGGTAAATGTTTGTCCGAACATTCTTAGTACGCTGAGCGCTAATTCGTTAGCTGGACTTTAAGCTTAAATTAACCTAAATATTTATGTCTAGAATTGAATGATTTTTTAATATGTTGTACATTCAAGTGTATACTTTAATTTAAAATGATAAAATTTTGGGGAATACCGTCACAACATAGGTAAATGTTTGTCCGAACATTCTTAGTACGCTGAGCGCCAATTCGTTAGCTGGATTTTAAGCTAAAATTAACCTAAATATATATGTTTAGATTTTAATGATTTTTTAATATGTTGTACATCCAAGTGTATACTTTAATTTTAAATGATAAAATTTTGGGGAATATCCTCACAACATAGGTAAATGTTCGTCCGAACATTATTAGTACGCTGAGAACAAGTTCGTTAGCTGGACTTTAAGCTAAAATTAACCTAAATATATATGTTTAGATTTTAATGATTTTTTAATATGTTGTACATTCAAGTGTATACTTCAAATTAAAATGATAAAATTTTGGGGAATATCGTCACAACATAGGTAAATGTTTGTCCGAACATTCTTAGTACGCTGAGCGCAAATTCGTTAGCTAGACTTTAGGCTAAAATTTACCTACATATATATGTTTAGATTTTAATGATTTTTTAATATGTTGTACATACAAATATATACTTCAATTTAAAATGATAAAAGTTTGGGGAATATCGTCACAACATAGGTAAATGTTCGTCCGAACATTATAAGTACGCTGAGAACAAGTTCGTTAGCTGCAATTTAAGCTAAAATTAACCTAAATATATATGTTTAGATTATAATGATTTTTTAATATGTGGTACATTCAAGTGTATACTTTAATTTAAAATGATAAAATCTTGGGGAATATCGTCACAACATAGGTAAATATTTGTCCGAACTTTTTTATTACGCTGAGTGCTAATTCGTTAGCTGGACTTCAGGCTGAAATTAACTTAAATATATTATATATGGTTTTTAATAATTCTTTAACATGTATTTAAAGCAATTATATTTGGTCGAATATTGTTTCAACATAGTTTCAAGTACGTCAAAACACTCCTTGTATGCTGAGAACATATATAGGCTCTATATATATATGTGTGTGTTTAATATATATGTTAAAATTTATATGTTTCGATTTATTTATACTTGTTGGTGCGTATATGTGCTATATTACATATGCACAGTTATTAGTTTTAGTTCGGAAAACTATTAATTATCCATAGAAGGTAAATTCAAATGCGAGGTCTTTTTTTTGTGCATCGACTGTACTGCTCAAACCTAGGCGGTATCTGATTGGTCGAGAGGGCGAAGAGGGGAAATCGTTGTGGGAGGGGGGGAAATGTAGGGTCGACCAACGTCGACAGCTGGCGATAGCTGTCTTCACGATCGTACCGAACAGAACTAACAATAGAATTGGCTTCAGATGTTCCATGAGTATGAGCATAGACTAACCAACTAAGGGAGTATGTTTTATCTATGGTATGAGAAATCTACTAAGAGAGCGTGTTTTATCATAGAAAAAAATAATTATTTTTTTTTCTACGGTTTTATCTTTGGCCATAGATGAACCAATATAATACTTCATCCATGCTATGGTCTTAATCTATGGTTTCACCGTACTATGTTTTATCTATGGTTTCACTGTACTGAACACCGCGAACAAAAAAGGTGGCCGTGAGTCAATTTGGTACTTCTCAGTAATTTTAGGGTTACATGATACTATGTCATTTTGTTTCTGTGCCTGTATTTAAGTCTTGTCGTCATGTCAGTCATCATAGTCATACGTTCATACTCGAGTTGTGCCAAGCAGTTACTTGGGCGAAACAGCTGCAGCTAGTTCCAAGGTCGCCGTGGAACTCGTTCCAAAAGCAGTTCCAGCTGCAGCTGGTTTTGCCCGCTGCAGCTGGTTTTCCCGCTGCAGCGGAGCTATGGCTGTAGTAAACGAGGCAAAAGGGCGGATGAATAACTCAGTTTATTGCCATAATAATTTGAGACGGATTAGTTTAAGCTGTTCTTGAATTAGAATATTGATTGAAATAATGCAAAATAGCAGCTGAAAAGAAATCAATATCGTGTTTTGGAAATGTTATACTAGTAATTAATTATTTTAGTTTGTCTATCTAGGGTCTAAAAATAATACGTGACAAGGCCGGTGTAAATTATTTTAGAGGTTCTTCATATTATGCATTTATTCTTATTATACATTTTTTTATTGTTAAAATAATATTATTCAAACACCACTTACACTAATTCTTAATATAAAATTCTAAAGTTAATAGCGAAAAAATCCTGAATTAAGTTAAACACAAACAATTATTACGGTACTGATTACTGAGGAAGAGATAATTAAATTTGTATATATTATGAGCACGACTTAACTGGGACTGATGTACTTTTATTTAATCCTGCCTAAAAAAATAGAAAATGATTCATTTCTTTTAAGGCATGTCAACCATATCCGCTAATCAAACCTTTGTTTACAATAGACCAAATAAGTCAAAACGCATCAGCTGCACAGGCTAGAACTTAATGTTTAGTGAGAGTATTAATAAACCAGCTGCAGCTGTTTTGTTGTAACTGTATGTGTTTACAAATCCAGTTACTCCGGAACTTATCTTTAAAAATTTACAAAAAGGCTGCAGCTGTTTGTGCGGAACTACATTCAAATCGTTCCACCGAGCTGCAGCTGAAAAAGTAGTTCCAGTGGAACTGGAACTGGATTGTGGTTCCGCTTGGAACGGTGGAACGAGTTCCACTCTCGGAACGGTGGATAAATGTAGTTCCAGCTGCAGCGACACATCTCTAGTTCATACGTTTGTTGTAGTTTGTATGGTTGGTTTTGGTTATGCCATTTTAGTATGAGATGAGCTGTCTGCACTGCAGAGCAGAAGCAGTGTTGTTAATACTTTTACTCCTAGGCTAGTGGAATTTCTGTGCTAAACTGATGTTCACTTATCTGTCTCGCGATTTATACACCTGATAGGATTTCATTTATGTTCACTAAAAAATTTTGGCTCATTACATTGTTAAGATTTATTCATTTGATGGATAATGTTTAGGCCTAGGTAGTTAAAAATTTAAACCTCAGTAGGCCCTAGTCCTATTGAGTCTCTAAGAGTGAGTGTAGGTCCTTTACCTTCAACAATGGGAACTCTTGACAAACTTGTCAAAGCTTTGGAAGCTCTTAAAATAAGTAAAGAACCTCCATCAACTATAGAAGATGAAACACTTGTAAGGTAAGTCTTAACAGCAAGGAAAACCCTACTGTAAGGCCTTTAACATTACCAGAGAACACATTTGAAAGATGTGGGTTTGTATTTTATTTTGTTGGGATGAGATAAAACTCAGGAATTGTTACTGTCAAACGTTGACCTTTTGTCAGATAGCATCATTCATCAGGAGCCATAGCCTCCACTAAAACAAGGCCGCAGTGATACGAAATAAGTTATAAACAAATAGATAGATGAATAGCTTATTACAGTAGAACCTTGATAACAAGACTCTCATAGTTATTTTTAAATGAGACTTGTTATCAAGCTAGACTCGTTATTGAGGTTTGCAATAACATGTGATTTGGGGTAAAATAAATTCAAGGGGATTTGAAAATGACAAAGATGACTTATATAGGCTTACCTCCGTCAGTAGTCCAAAATTGTGTCTTTTTCAACTAATGTTGTTCAAAGCTTACATGTTTCGTTGCACTGCAACATCGTCAGAGCTTTTTGTCAAAAACATCAAATGATTTATACATAAAACAAAACACGGAACACGAAACATTTAAACACGTAATAACACGATAGCGCTATCGACACGTCACGGCAGCGGTTGTAGGTAGACTGAACACGGGTTAAGTAACTTCGTCCCGTCCTTCTATAATAATATGACAAGGATGACTTGTTAATAGAGGGCCTTCTTATCAAGGTTCCACTGTATAAACAATGATATCGTCATTCTGGATACAGTTGTTGCACTAATTTATATTGGAGCATATGAGCAATGTTTGTTTACATGTTTGTTATTTCCATTTCTAAAAGCGTCTCATTTTTCTGGTCCGGACCCGATAAGAACCTTTTCTGCAAAGAAGTGGGGGATTATGGAAGAGCCCCTCACGTCGATTTAAGAAAAGTTTTTTGGTTAGGCTATAATCATATAAATAACAATTAAAAATAGTTGAGGGCAATAAATTAAACTTCTAGGTAATTTAGGCCTAACTTTCAATAAAATATTTATCTTAACACGTTCGCTACTGAGCGTCGCACCGCGGTCATTGCCATAGACCGAGGTATACATTTGAATCTTACACATAGACCAGCTGTCACTTGGTTAACAGTGCACTACACATAGACCACAGGCGAAAACCTGTAAAACAGTGATCATTTACATTGTAATACGCTGCAATCGTGTTTATAAATAATTTATTCTTTTTTTTTTCATAACCTTTGGCAATGTCACATATTTGCGACGCCCGGTCTTCAGCGAAGACAATACCTAACTAGTGAAAATTATCATAGTTTTCTTGAAATAGCCTAAACGCCACATATATGCAACAGTTCATTTTTGTTTGTGTTTTGAAGTGAAAGTAAGTAAAAAAACAGATTATTCAAGAACAGATTAGCCTATAACTGAGCAAATATAAAAGCAACAGGATAATGTTGGTATAGGCCTAATGTTGGTACAGTAGGATTGGATACATACTGCATACCTACATACAGTGATACAGAAAAGTAAAGACCAGTTTTTCCAACTATCATATGACGTCACCAATCATAATATCCACAGACCAAGCGACACAGTTGTGCGTCAGACATCTCTGTAGACCACTGAAGGGAATTCAGTGCCTTCTAATAGACTGTTACAAAGATATAAGCATTTTAATAACATTAGAACCCCGACGCAAATATGCGACGGCAGTCCATTTTAATGTGACTAGCCCTTGCATATGCGACGTCGGTCTATGGGTAGAAACCAGCCGTCGTATATGTGTGTCGCTGGTCCATGTAAATGAAAAATGTTGTAGCCTACTATTGCAGTAGCGAACATGTTAAAATAATGTTTTCTAAGCATAAACAATCTCTAAACCCCGTGTGCAATTTTGTTACAGAAGGAAGAAGAAAGTAGAATTATGCAATTTTGTAGCAGATACCATGTGTTCTCCAAATGTCAAAGGGGCTGCAAACTTTCCGTCGTTACTGTCATTCTCCATGGAGACGCTGTTGCAACTCTGTGATGATTCAGATTCTAACATTCGTTTGGTGGCTGATGAAAGCCTCAATAGGATCATCAGGGTGAGTAAACTTTGCTGTTAAATCATCACCAATAATATCTGTACTAAAAGGTGATAGAAGTAGCATAATATTATAGATTTAACAAAGTTGAGCTTCCATTGTACCAATTGAATTTTTACATTGTATGAGATTGTATTTTGGACAACCTTGGATTTATCGGGGCAATGATTGATAACTTAGCCCATAGGCCTACAGTAAATTCACTTCTAATAGGTACAACATTTGTTGTGTCCTCAAATAGGCCTTGTTACTGGTGTTGTCACACAATATTAATTTATAGACCTCAAACTCATTTGTAAAATTGTCTTGATATTTGTCTCACTCAATGAACCTTACTCAAAATAAAAGTACCAGGGAACCGAGCATTGCTCGGTGGTCTTTAATTTTTGTAGGAGGTTAACAAAATAACGCATACATTTTTATGATTTCAAAATGATTTTGGTTTTCTTTCAAACAATAATATTATTATAAAATACTGTCTAAAATATGTAATAAAACAAATGTTATGAAACATTTGATCATACTGTGTTGGTGCTGTCTGGATTTAATAGTTCACAATTTTCTCATCTCCTAAGTCCCCAAAAAAAATATTTTCAATCAATTCGCATTAATAATTTCTGAGTCATTAAAAAAATACTAAAATAAACCATAAGAAATCAATGTGACGTTCGCCTGTGCTATGCAAAAGAAACATTTAAAAGTAATTAGTGTATCTAAGAAATGTGTTTTAGATGCACCAGAAAAAGCTTTTCACAAAAATAAGGGTTTAGGCTATATGTTGTTAAATAACGAGTAGTTCAAATTTCCTGGTGTAACAAGAGAGTAGATGTTACGGTTGAAGAAGTTCTCGCTTAGTTTAACTTGGGTAGTCATGTTTGTTTAGGTACTTAACTTTGGTAATTATACAGGTTGCGGAAAACCGATCTATTTTTTTTTTGCAGCGCACTGTTCAGCGACAATTCGTCTGAGAGTGGTGGAGTTAGGCTTGTTGGAAAGTCTACACGATGCCATTATCTTAGATCATAGAGCATTGGTCACCTGAGCAACGTTGGTTTGTTATCAAGTTGAATTAAAAAGTAATGATTCAGTCATTGCAACTCAGCGGCAGTTCCGTGCATTCTTTTAATCTGGACAACCAAATTCTGTCAAGTAGCACTATCATGTGGGTGGGTTAATAACTTTAGAACAATGGCTTCTGCGTTCAAAAAGAAGTTGACAGGCCGTCCAAAGTCAGATCGGACTCAAGACAACTAACTAGAGCTCGGGCTGCTGTGGAAAACAGTCCTCGTAGGCCCGCCTGAAAACAAACATCTGCTCTGAACATGGCTGACCACTCGGTTACACTAACTTTGAGGTCCGATCTTAATTCCTATCCATACAGATAATCGGGACGGAACCTCTCCAAGTCTCCATGTCAACTTAGTTTACAGAATGCATGGAAATGCCGCTGAGTTGCAATGACTGAATCATTACTATTTTAAAATGACTCGATAAAAATTGCACGTTGCTAGGTGACCAATGCTCTATGACTACAAATAATGGCATCGTGTAGAATCGCCAACGAGCCTACCCCCACCACCCTCAGACCTGTCTCTAAACAATGCGCTGCAGAAAATAGATCATTTTTTCATCCTGTATATAAATGGATTTAATTCTTATAACTCTTATTAGATAGAAAATTAATACAAAAGGTCATGTTAGCCTGTAGTGAAGTCAGGGCTTCAGTGGGTTCATTGTAGTTAATAAAACACGAAATTATGTTGAGCAATGCCGATGGAGAACGGCTAGTGAATAATTTAAATCAATTGTCAACTATCAACTATAAAATAAGTGATATAAAGATTTGTGACTTTTCTCTGGGTCTCCCCAAAGCAGAATGGTTCCTACGTGTCTGCAACGGCCTGTGAAAACCTCAAAATGTGTCCGCAAGCGCTAAAACTAAAAAGCTAAATAATGACTTATATACCGGTATAGGCCTATATATATATATATATATTCACTCTTTAGGGCTACTAGTAATATAGTTAAATAAAATAAGTAAATTTCAATAACTTGTATAGCCTACTTTTAAAACAAAAAACTAAAACACTATTAAGGGGTAGGCATAATCAGGTTATTTAAATTTACTTTTTTTTAAATACGTATATATATATATACACATACCTTAACAAGTGTTAACAAGGTCTTCAGAAGTAAAACTTTAAATGTACTATAGTTTCTTTATATAAACACACTAGGGATGGACGGGATTGAAATTTTAGTTCGGGACGGGACGGGACGGGATTTTTATTTCCTTCCCGATTTTCGGGACGGGATGGGACAGGATTTTTTTCTGTGCATAAAAAAAGTACTGTATTGCAGTTACCAAAAAAGACATACGAAATCAATTTTTACCATTTGTGGCACTGATCTATAAAAACAAAAAAATGGGTAACAATTTACAAGTACCTATAGAAACTTGTGACTCGCGGGTCACGGGGTGATCGTCTGTAGAACTCACGGTCACGGCGCGATCGTCGTCATGACTCGCGGTCACGGTGCGATCGTCGGTATGACTCCGCGGTCAAGGGGTTATCGTCGGTATGACTCCACGGTCACGGCGCGATCGTCGGTTTGACTCCACGGTCACGGCGCGATCGTCGGTATGACTCCGCGGTCACGGCATGATCGTCAGTATGACTCCGCGGTCACGGCGCGATCGTCGGTAGGACTCTGCGGTCACGGCGCGATCGTCGGTAGGACTCTGCGGTCACGGCGCGATCGTCGGTAGGACTCCGCGGTCACGGCGCGATCGTCGGTATGACTCGCGGTCACGGCGCGATCGTCGGTAGGACTCCGTGGTCACGTCGTGATCGTCGGTATGACTCGCCATCATGGCATGATCGTCAGAATGACTCCGCGGTAACGGCGCGATCGTCGGTAGGACTCCGCGGTCACGGCGCGATCGTCGGTATGACTCGCGGTCACGGCGTGATCGTCGGTATGACTCGTGGTCACAGCGTGATCGTCGGTAGGACTTCGCGGTCACGGCGCGATCGTCGTTATGACTCCGCGGTCAAGCGTGACTGTCGGTATGACTCCACAGTCACAGCCCGATCGTCGTTATGACTCGCGGTCACGGTGCGATCGTCGGTCCAATAATCGCGGCCACGGCGCGATCGTCGTTATGACTCCGTAAATGTGTCCGCAGGCCCGCGTTTCTCGGCGTTTCGTGTCCGCGACAATGTCGCAGCGTCGCTCGTTGTTCTGCTTTGGGGCTGGGTCTAATTGGCAACCTTCTGATGAGAATCCGAGCACTATGGTTACTCAGCAGCCCCACAACAAACAACCAAACAAAAATACGTATGTTGTATGTTGTTTCACAGGCTATGATGGACAACAACATAGTCAAGGTGCATGTTGAGCTACACAAGGAGATTAAGAAGAATGGAAGTGTTCGCTCCTTGCGTGCTGCACTTTGGAGATTTGCTCAGCTGGCTCATATGATAAGGTGAATGATTGTGATTTTGTTTGCAATGGATTACAAATACCCGTCTAGTGGTGAATCTGGTAATGTGATTGCAGTAGTGGATGGTTTTATTGCAATTGCAGTAAAAATAGTTTTGTTTTTTTGTCATTACTAAGATAAAAAATTGTTTAACTTCTATCAAAACATTTCCTTTTATATTCACCAATAAATTATATTCCGATTAATTTTATTTTGGTCAAATGAAGATGCATTGATTTTTACAAAGCATAAGGGAACACATAACACACTAACATTTTACATGTAGGCCTTCACTAAATACTAGGCCTAAGAAGACTGAAACGGGTGGCGTCGTCCTGTAATCCAGCTACTTGGAGGTCACGAATTGTGGATATTTATAGGCATGCACTGTGGATGGGATACTCCCTGGTGTGGATTAACGTCCGCACGGGTGAGTACTACGACTATCCGCAGTACTATCCTGATAATTAGACCAATTCGTATATACCAAAGGCAAAAATGTGGTTCGGATTCCACTATAAACTGTAGGTCCCTTAGTTGTCATTAGCTGTATGGGCAATTAATTAACAGCTGTTTCTATGGAATATGTCGGCCTTAGTCACTAACAAGACTACAAGATCGCGCCACTCATCCTACACTCATCTCCATTCATACTTGGCTTTAAATACCTACTTTGTATGGTCGCCATTTCACTAAAAAGTATAAAAAAAGTATTTTTAGTCTGGGCCAGTTAATGCATTTTAACTTTTGCTCTGTTTTTTTTTTACTTAATTTTTATAATTTAAATCATTTTGTCCCACATAGATGGAAGTTAAGTTGTCATTCAATATACCTTTACTATTTTCTAAAACATTCTTGAATGAATCAGTGTAATATTTTCTCAAGACTTTCATTCTTGTTTACTTTTTTTACATTTCTTAATGAAAACTATGTCGATTATGAGACGGTTAACAAAATAATTATTTATTTTGAAACTGCACTAAAGCATTGTTTGACAATAGTTATATAAAAATCACATTACAATTGTACCATCCAAGAATTATATTTTAGGTTGTGAATTAATTAGTTACTAAGAGGTGTTTATTAAGAGTGTTCGTTGCATTCATAACTTGTAATAATATTCACCATTTAGAATAATACAGGGTGTCCACAAAGTAATGCATCCCTGTAACCACAAATTTGGACGCAGAACACTGATAATAATTTTTTTGTTAAGAACTCCAAGTTTTGTTTTAGAAAAATTTTTGTTTATTGTGAAGCAGTTGGTGGCACTGTTTGTTATTACGTATTGTTAACAAATTTACACGTGTTTTTACGCAGAAGCGATGGCGACGCTTCAGCAGAAAGCACAATGTATAGTTTGGCTGGTTGAAAGTCGTTCAATTATTACTGTTCAACGTTATTTTCGCCATTTGTTTGGTGGCAGTGCACCGCTACCATTTGTCGTTGGTTAAAGAGATTTAAAGAAACAAGAAATGTTCAAAAGAAAACGGAAGGCCTTGGGTTTCCGAAGACACTGTTGAAGAAATTCACATTTTGTGTTTACGTAATTTGTGAGTTTGTTTTCGGGATACGTTAAAAACATTGTTTACTTTGAGAAAATCAGGGATGTCGTCCACCTAAGGCAGAGAGTGATCCAGGCTGTTGGGTCTGTGACTCCGGACATTAATGTTGTCAAAAGTGTGGGAAGAGATAGAATTTCAATTTGATCTATGCCGAGCAAGGAACGGAGCTCTCATCAAACTTTTCTTATGTGCAGAAATCTTGAGAAAATTCTCTGTCTTGAGATGTATTTGTATATAATGTAAGTATAACCATGAATAAAAAAATATTTGACTTTAAAATGGGAGCATTACTTTGTGGACACCCGGTACTTGTAACATTTAACCTTTTACTGACTCTATCTTTTATACTATATAAATAACGTTTTTGACAAATGTTAGCTAGTAAACAAATTTTTTTAGCATAGAGTTTTTGTTTAGTGAAGCAATGTCCAATAAAGTGGCCTGACTGCAAAACTCAGAAGAAAGTAATATATTTCAGCAGTTGTGATGGAACTTAGTTGTCCTGTTCCAGTTAACAGCGGCTTCACAATTCATCAGTGGAGGAGATTACGTTCTAGATCTTCATGTCTTATAGTTGTCATGTTTTCTACATCTTCTATAAGCGTTCAGAATTTCACCTTTTAAAAATATCTGTCTAATCATTTTTCCGATCTAATATCTAATAACTAGGTACCAGCACAGTATCCAAACACCCAAAATGAAATATTTGTTTATCACTTACAGGCCCCAAAAAGGCAAGGCCTATATCCAGAACCTAGTGCCTAGCCTGATAGAGATTGCCAAACGTAGAGAGGAACCTGTGCTAGAGACTCTAGCTGCATCCCTGCCTAGAATACTGTCTGCTCTGGGCAACTTCACAACGGATAACAACATCAGGGTTAGTACAACATTACAGCATAGACCAACCAACACAAGTAGACTACTCATCCCATTTTAAATTTTGAAGCTTGTTTGTTCTTGTTTTGTCTAGTTCATGTACGTCGACACTGATTAGTGATTGCTAGTGTAGACAACATTTTGTTTCTAGTATTTTAGGGTTATTTTTATGATTTGTGCTCTACTGTTTGGTTATATAACTAGAAGACCAGTTATTGTTTATGATTAAACCGTTTTATTTGATTTTATTTGTTTTTTTTTTAGTCATACAAAAGAAGTTAGTTAGAATCATATCTTGTGAACCCCTACAGGAACACTGTAAACCCCGGTTCATTTAGCTACAAATTCCAACAGTAATTAACATTTATGTATTTGATTTTGTATCATACATTCTAAAAAAATCCCAACCTTATCAAACAAAATTCTCATGTTCATAATACAAGGAATAAAAACATTGCTACCATAGATTTTGTTAACTGTCTAAAACTCAAGCCATATTGTAATCTCACTAAAAATATACAACAAGCTAATACATTTGATATCAAAATATTCTGAAAATACTTTTAAATCTAAACGAGGTGTTAGCCCGTCCTACGTACGGAAATTCAGTAGTCAGTTAAAACCGTGTACAATTCAGATCAGCTAGTTTACACATATAAAGACAAAGTTTCTTGCAGTTTTAATGTGAAAAATCATCTTGTAAACAAATGTTGTGTGACCAAATATGATTTTATTCCATCATAGGCTTATACGATATGCATTTTAAATCCGATAATTTTACAATAAAACAGCAATTCTCCAATTTTTACGGTGTGAAAAGCGTTGAAGTGAGATTTGCAGCCGATTCGCACAGACGCAGACTGATTAAGTAGCCTACAGTAGAGAGAGTTAATAGTCAATTGGGAAGTGTATAGACCTAGTCAACGATACCACCTTCCATAGCATACCTGCCTCTTCCATAATTATTATAGCCACAATACAACTACTATACACAATTTCCAGTAGGTCTGAATAGAAACGACCTAAAATAAAACAATAATATCCAATAAAATTCATAGTACACATAATTTAACTTTGGTGTCCTAACATCAAAACTAATCGTCACACCTATCCTTTATATCAATTTCACTGCATTAATTGCTGAATAAATAAGCGTAAATAAAAAAAAGTAAAAACAATAACAGTTTGTTTTGAAACAGCTGTTTGGTTCAAATAACATTCATTTGAAAAAAAGAACTGGTCACATGTAGCAGGAATATAAAAAGTAAACATGCTAGTAAAGCTAATGACGTAATTGTCAATGTTTATTATCCATACTGTTATCAGTTCTATCCTTGATAATTACCCACCCTCATTGAATAAATGTACATCGTAATTTCCCATATCAGTTAATTTAAACTACAATATATTCATAGCTGAAATAAAAGTGATATTTTCACGTTTGATTACGTCACAACTGAACACGATTTCATAAAAGGGTGGTTTGTCTAATGGGGTTTGTCTGAGGTTGTCTAATTGCAGTATCCTAGGTCAATGTTGACGTTGTGTTCAATCTATGTCATCCATCTGTTTATCTTTGTATAAAACCCGGCTGAGGTTATGGTGGTAATTTAAAAATCGTGATTCCTGATTATTCTTGATCTTCTTTTTATGACATCAATATTTCCAGGCCTAATCCAAACAAAGTTAAAGCAGACAAACATTAATTGTAAACAAAAAGCTACCATGAAGAATTAAAACAATATGTAAACATTGTTATTTTTCTATTCCTTCCTTGAAAAGTGGAGTAGTAAAATAATTTGCATTTATCCTTTTTTATTAAGACTCGTGTACAGAGCCTCGATTTGTACTGTGGTTTAATTAATTTTGGTCTAAACTATTTTAAACTGTGGTCTAATTATCTCTACTAATCTTACTTATTTCCTATAATCAATGACAAAATAAGAGTAAATAAAATAACCTCATTGTTCCATAGTTTATATTTAACCAGCTGTTAGTTAAAACAAATAATTATATTGCTCTAAAACAAATCGAAGATTACAAAGATTGCTTTAAAAAATAATTTGAACATCCTAGTATTTTACTATGTATAATTTAATTAATCTGTCATCCTCTTACAGAAGAATTGAACGTATCAATGATTAGCATTACACATAATATAAATAAGTCAACCCTAAGTATGTCTTTACATTTTTATCCAAATGCTGAATTTGTGACACAAAAGCTGAATGCTTACAGCTGTTATGTTAAGCAAATTATTTTATGCCAACAGCTAGTTTAGAATCTTAGCGTCGGCTGCTAGACTTTTTAAAAATTTAAACTTAATTTCTAAAAAACTGGGACCCTTAACTAAAATTATGGCTTCGACATTCCCTAGTTCTCAAAATTATCTTTCTTTCAACACAAAAATCATGAAAATCCGTCGAGTGGTTGATTCAGAATCGTGAAATAAAAAAACACTGTTTCGTTTTAATATTATAGATTCTACAAATAGCTTTTGAACAACCCTTTTTATTCTTTAAAAGATTCTTTTGAAATGCCTTTTATTAATTTCTAAGTAGAGTTAGTAAATTTACCAAATTACTGTTGGATTTACTTGGTTATGGGGTTTAATAACTTCTATTATTCAAAATGCCTTGAATTTTTCTTAAAAATAAGATTATTTGGTTGTAATATTTAAAATATGTAATGCACCATGCCTCTTTGTGTGTAGTTAGCTATATTGTATTCATTAAATGACTATGCTAATTTTAGCAGTTTTATGACATTGTCAATTAACAAGACAATAAACACATTTCATTTAATTTCATAAACAAGGTTTTAATTACAATACAATACAATACAATATTCTTTATTGTTAATTCATTAAGAATTACAATAGTGTCAATACAATAGTGAATTGTACATGTTAATTTCCATAATTTTCATAAAATTCCTTTATTGAGTAGAAGGGTCTTGCGATTAGCCACTTCTTCAACTCCTGGTGTAGCTTGTTGCCAGTCAGGTCTCTCAGGTAGTCAGGTAGATGGTTCCTCAGCTTGCAGCCGGTGTAGGAAGGTTTTTTTCTCCCAAAGAGTTGTTCGGTGAACTGGTAGTTCAAATTTGGAGCCATGACGGGTGTTGTAGTGGTGCAGGTCTTGGTTTCTTGGGGGGTTTATTTCATTCACATACTTTATGGTTTCAAGTATGTAGAGAGACACCACTGTGAGGATTCCTAGGTTTGCGAATGCTAATCTGCAAGTCTGTGGTGGGACAAGGTTGGCGAGGGCTCTTATGGCTTTCTTTTGAAGGACAAGAATTCAATTCATATTTTTTGTTGAAGTTCCTCCCCACACTGTCAAGCCATATCTAAGATGCGACTCTACCAGTGCGAAGTAAGCTGTTTTGGCCACAGAGAGTCCGCCTATGTAGTTTATTCTTCTGACGACATATATTCCAGTACTGATTTTTTTGCTTAGGTGGTTGATGTGCTCTTTCCATGTTAGTTTGTTATCAAGGATAACACCGAGAAATTTTGTGTGGTTTTCTATTGTTACATCCTCTAATTGAGGGACTATGTCTTTTTTCTTACTGAAATTCAGAGTTGTAGTTTTTGTGGGGTTTATTGCTAAGTGATTGTGTGGTTGTTCTTTGAGTATAGGATAGCTTTATTTAAGATCGATTTTGAATTAAGGTCAAGGCTTTGGGCTGTGTTGTCCTTGATCAAAATGGTTGTGTCATCTGCATACATGATTGCAACAGCATTTTCACTCTCAATTTGTTTGGGGAAGTCATTAGTCAATAAGATGAATAGAATCGGGCCTAATACAGAGCCTTGTGGAACTCCTCTCGTCAGCTTGCTTTTTGAAGATTTGAAACTTTCTGTGACTTCATTTGATGAGTTTTTCAGTTCCGCGTCTTGTAAACGTCCCGTTAGGTAGCTTTTGAACCTTTCTAGCGCAGAGTTTCTTATACCGAGTCTTTCGAGTTTCTTGCATATCATATAATTGACTGGAATAACAAGAAACAAATTGTAAACAAAACACAACCTTTACAGAACTAACAATCACATTGGCTTCAGCCTTCAGCTGTTCCATAAGGATGAGAAATCTACTAAGGGAGTGTGTTTTATAATGGTTTTATCTATGATTACAGTCTCTACACAAGTGTTAGATCTATTAACACCTGACTGAAAACAGGAAAAAATAATAGTAGGCTATGAACTGGTGACATACCAGATTTTTTTTCAAAGTAGAATAATACTGTATAAAGTACCTTAATTTAATTGTGGCCATTAAATTACTAGACTGGCTTTCTACTAGACAAAATATGTGTATCTGGAGGACAAACACTATATAACTGAGTTACCTGACATCAAACCTCCACATTTAAATTTTTTGGCCTTGAGACTTATTTGTCTTTTGGAAAAACGAGCCTTGCCATGGTGTATCCACACCTTTATATCTTTGAACTAATTTAAAATTCCATCTGAAACAGTGAAATATTGTAACTATTGTGTACATTGTAAAGATTTTGTATTTCTTGGGCCAGGAGAAATACAACAGAGTGTTTCCCTTTCAGGTTAGGTTGCTATCTCAACAACAATGCTTTTAGTTGATACATTGGCAAATTCCTTCTTGGTTTTGGGATGTCATAAAAATAGATAATGGGTGATGTTACAGCACCCCTGCCAGAATTATTGGGAATGAGTGGCTTAATCTCAGGTGGTGAATTAATTATAGTGAAAACTTTAATTGACATTACTTAACATTAAAACCCATAAAAGGGTAATAGAAGATCAAACGAATTTTCTGTGTAGTAACTTCTGGTTTTCTGTGTCCACTGATTTAGATTATCTGAGTAATACCTTCTCTATTGAACTTACGTTATAATTATTTTAAACTAAACAATAAATTTGAATAACAACTAACCTATATTCATTGTGTTGTACAGGATCTTTTGAAGAGTTTGTTGGTCAACCTGAGTAGTGATATCACGGTAGTTCGCCGAACTGCAGCTACTAGTATTGTCAGTGTTTGCCTCCACAGCCGCAAACCAAGTGTCTTCTTCTCATACACTCTCAATTCCTTGTTGGGTAAGACAGTAGGAGAATTAATTTAGTTAATTAAGTTAAATGTTTGTGAGTAATTTTTAGCAACCGAAGGACCATTTAAAAATACCTGTACAATTAAATCATGAGTAGAGAGTTCCATGCTGAGACGTCGCTGCGAAGTGAGGGCCCTCAATCAGTCTGGTAGTCTTCATGGTGTAGTGGAAGAGGTGTTGAGATGATCACAATAATTACACTGAATTTAGTGGCATTAACTATACAAGAGTAAAAGAGTAAAAAAGATAATATTTTCCCGACACGAGCGGTGAGAGAAAGACGTGGTCACTACCATGTCCAAGGCACATCTAACCCGACGCTGCTCACTATCTTGTCAGTCAGGGGAGGGGAACAACCCGATCAAAGTCCAAATTCTACAGGTGAGCGGATTGAAAATGAAAACTCAAAGGATTGGATTGCTCACAATAAAATAAAATCTTGACCTCGATTCTAATAACTCTAGTAATAACTAAAAATATATAATTTGTTTGGTTACAGAAATATAAAATAAAATACCTTGTAATGTGCAAATAAAAACCTTTTAAATCTTACATATTGTACTTAAATATCCAACACATGTCAATCCCAACTAGATTGCCTGAGTTTAGGTTTTTTAGCAAATTTTAGTAACTTTTATACTGTACATTTTTAAAATTCGTAAACCATCACTCTCCTACAGGCAAAAGCCACATTCTCTTTCTGAGATGGTAGGTTTTTGTTAAAATTAAGTGTAATTACTTTATTGTTTGTTGTATATTAATGTAAAAAGGTTGGCGTGAATTATAAAAAGGTAAAATATAGGTCTACCTGGTACTGCCTTGTTATTCCTACGTGTTTCAATGCCGACACATAATCTTCAATTCACATGAAGATGAGACTTTAAAATTAAACCATCATTAGGATGGTCACTTCATAGTAAACAAAATTTACATCATTAAAACATGGCTGACAAATTGTAAGCTAACACTAATGCAGTGGGCACATGCCAAGTCACAATTCATGTAGGTCTACACTTTTTTCTGTGTTTTAATTTTTTGTGTTGTGTATTTTTTATGTAACATGAGCATCCTAATGATAGTTTTTAAAGTTCATTTTTTGTGATACCTGAAAATGATGTGTGAGCATAAAAACGCATAGTTTGTTCACGGCGGAGAAGGATCACAAGACAAGGATGTAACACGTATTGATTGATTGATTGAATCATGCAAACCTAGTCCCAGTGTTCCATAGGTACAATTTAGCCACCATATTGGAAAATGGTGGCCATTAAAAAAGTGCAATTAATATTATAAACTTCTCCTTTTAATGTTTAATCTAAATCTGATAGTTTCTGAGTTACCAATGTTCTGTGTTTCTAGATGGTATTGTACCAGTCAAGGAGGGGGAGGAGTTGACTGTACAGGGAACACTAAACTGTGTGAGACTGCTACTACCACATCTGACCCAGGCCACAGCTGGTGATCATGACTGTCTCTTTAGTGTTGATAGGTTCATACAAGTAAGTACAGCCTATACTTTGTTTACATTGTCCATTATATCCAAATTATCAACCATTAGGTTGGCCACAGATCGACAAAGCAGGATTTATGCAGGAATGTTGAAATTGAATTTATAAGTTTTGCATATTTACTTATTTTATGCATAAGCTATTAACATCTATTTATACTTATTTAATACGCAAGCAGATTTTTTGTGACAAATACTCCTCCGAAACTACTGAACCGACTGTCATGTTTTTGGTGTCATTGGAAAGAGCGTAACGTGAAGTTGTGCAGGAAACTTTCTTTTTAGGGAAATAATGAGAGAGTGAGGCCCTGGAGCCCTTTAAAGTTTCGTATTTTTCCATAAGATTAACATTGGAAACAAAAATTGTTATGAAACTCCAGCTGTTGTCAGAAATCAAAAGTGAGAAGAATAACATATAATGTTAATTGTAAACAGTCAATAAGTTTGTTAATTTAACAGTTTGCTACAAATATTTGCTTACTTGGTTAATATTCGTTTTAAAATAACTCCTGCAATACTTAGCAATTGCTCGAATTCGAGCAACAGGGACACTAGTATATTTTAAAACACTACTTAACACATCCCTTGTGCCTGCCAACAAAGCTACTCTCATTTAACCTAAAGTTATTTAAATATATAATGATTCTGACATGTATAAAAACAAAGACGTATTTAAGTGAAAATTCAACCAGGCAAATATTATTTAGTTAGTTATTTTAGTTATTTTTTAGTTGTTTCTGAGACATTACATCAGTTGTTGTGTATGATGTTGCAGATATACGAGTTGTGTCTACACCTGAGTAGTCACCCAAACCACAACATGGTGACTATAGCATTAGAGACATTACATCAGTTGTTGTGTATGATGTTGCAGATATACGAGTTGTGTCTACACCTGAGTAGTCACCCGGACCACAACATGGTGACTACAGCATTAGAGACATTACATCAGTTGTTGTGTATGATGTTGCAGATATACGAGTTGTGTCTACACCTGAGTAGTCACCCGGACCACAACATGGTGACTACAGCATTAGAGACATTACATCAGTTGTTGTGTATGATGTTGCAGATATACGAGTTGTGTCTACACCTGAGTAGTCACCCGGACCACAACATGGTGACTACAGCATTAGAGACATTACATCAGTTGTTGTGTATGATGTTGCAGATATACGAGTTGTGTCTACACCTGAGTAGTCACCCGGACCACAACATGGTGACTACAGCATTAGAGACATTACATCAGTTGTTGACATCAGCTCCTAGACAACTGTTGGACACTCTCCTGTCTCCTCAAGGCATCAGCAGATCTCACATACACACCCAGGCTGCTGATACTGAAAAACTGTCTCGCAGATCACTCAGTAAGATCCTAAACATTTCTCATATCATAGAAATTTAGCTAACATTAGTTTAGTTTTGTTTCATACTTTTTTTTGCAAATGCTCAGAGTGTAATTAATATTTGAGTGTAAGATTATTAATTTCTGCTGAATGTAATGTTAAGGATGTAATGTAGCATGCAATGCAAATATAATTAATGAAAAGAAACAAAATAAACTAAGCTATTGTGTGTCTAGGTGAGATGAGTGTGGCCTCAGTGACAGCAGATTCTCCTCTGCTGGATACACAAGAGGAGACAATACAAGATGGCAGACTGGTGCAATGGATACACTCCTCCTCCACCTCCTCCCAGATAGACTCAGCCTCAGGTGTGTTACAAACCTCTATAAAGTATAATCAATAATCATATCCATCCAAGGCCTTATGTCTTCAAACAAATTGTCTTACAAAAACATGATCTATAAGTATAAAAGAGGATGTTTGTATATTTGTTTGGCAGTGATAAACTCAGACACTGCTGAACCGATTACCACGAAACTTGGTACATACGTGTAGAATTTCATGGAATAGGTTTATACACCATCAATTTCGTGATCCGTCCAATCGGCTCCGCCCCAGTGGCTCTGGAGTATCCCATGTTAACCTTATGAGAAATGGAATTAATGAATCTTAACAGCTGTTTCAATTAAACAAGTTGGTTCTGTTCTATGATGTTCAATAGCATTAAAGTTACAAGGATTACCAACAGGGTGCAGCACTATTATTTCTTTTACATTTATGACAACAGCTAATTTGCAACCAAAAGGTGAGTGAGCGTAGCGAACGAACTTCAAACTGGAGGCGAGTTAGCGTAGCGAACGAGCTAACCTGAAGGCAAGTGAGCGTAGCGAACGAGCTAACCTGAAGGCAAGTGAGCGCAGCGAACGAGCTCCAACCTAAAGGTGAGTGAGCGTAGCGAACGAGCTCCAACCTAAAGGTGAGTGAGCGTAGTGAACGAACTTCAACCAGGACGTGATTGAGCCATGCGAACGAGATCATCTTGAAAATTAAGAAGTTAAACGGGGCAAAGCCCGCGGGTTACAGCTAGTACTATAACAAAACAACTAGCTTGAACTATTCATGTGCAGAATATTTAAAATTGGCTTTTTGTCCAATATACACATGAAGAACACAAAACAATTGCACTGTTACCAATCGTCGTGGATCATTCATGTTTGATTAATATTTTCTATAGTAAATCTTGGCCTATTTTTTGTATTATAACTTGCTGTTATGTGTTTTTGTATTAACTGTGATGAACAATTCAGGCTGTAAACAAACAACTCTTAACTCTTTGTTATTCCCGCTCTTCTTGGCCTTAGACTATTATGTTTAGTTACAATGATCATATCTGTTGTCATTGCAGAAGAAAGTGATACAGAGAATATAGGAAGTAGGAGAGAAGTTTTACCAATTCTAGTTGGACCTTCTATAGAGCGAGCTCCTAGTCTAGAAGCAGATATGTTGTTGGCTCGAGACACACCTTCGCCAGAAGCTACAGATAATCAACAAAGTCAATCAGTCGCTAATGTTCAGGTAACTGACATATTAAATACATCAACTTTAGGTATTCTTGGTAAAGGGCTCTAGGCCTAACCTAAATACATACAAAACTTTGTTACTTTGCTAATGATGATATCCAAATTAAACTAAATTATGTATACAATCTGGGCCAAATCAAAAAACTACCTATTGTTTGTTCATTACAGGTGTGGGAGGTAGGGTCTACACTAGATGCTGGCCAGCCAGCTCTATTACACTGTTGTCGTCGTCTAGTCACAGGGTTCCTGCTACCAGAGGGCAATTCAGGGCCCAGAATGCGTGTCAGTGTTAGAGCCTTGGCGTTACAATGTCTAACTCAGTTAGTCCGTGTACAACCGTCTTTCTTCTTCTGCACTATTGATGTCAACAGCCAAGCTACCGCTGATGGTAAGGTGTCTTATTTACTACAGCTAACTAAAACCACCAATAAATGTTTTTTTTTGGGGGGGGGGGGGCTGTTATTTCGATTTGGGTTTTTTTCCAGTGGAGATTTGTTCCATTTGCCAGCGATTTTATTTAGGATTGCAGGAGAGGATGGTTTTGTCCCTGTAATCGTAGGAGAATAGTACAGAGCGACTGTGAGATTTTTTGCCCTTAGGTGTAAAAATTTGAGAAATATAGAGGTCTGGGTGGGGCCTTGGCTGGGTTTAATGGTTTTATTCAAGTGAACAAAATTCCAGGGGTCAATGTAGAAACAATCTCATTTAAAATTTAAGTTTAATTTGAGAGTAATTTTGAGTCGAGTAAGACGTGTTCTCATCTCATGAGAGCCAGTGTGAGAGCTATTCAAAGCTACGCTTACTAAACAGTATTACATACAGAACTAAGCAGACTTAGACTCAAGCTTACCATCATCATGGCAGACTGAGAGCGAGGGTTGAGCAGTGGCCGCTGACATCACACAAAATTAAGAATCCATAATTATCCTATTGAGTTAGTTCTCATGACAATCAATCAATCAATCAAATCACTTTATTTGTCCTTGTACATGTCATTACAAGAAATGGAATGGCGTCAAATATAAAACTAAAAAACAATACAATTATAAACTAAAAAAAAAAAAAAAAAAAAAACTACCACTACTGCTTCATAATTTTGTTGTATACATAAAATTCCTCTATTGAGTAAATGTTTGTTGATCAAATATTTTTTCAATTTACATTTTAGTTTGTTATTATTTTTTTCTGATCTTAGTTCATTCGGAAGTGCTTTAAAGAATTTATTGCCAATGTATGTCGTCTTTTTTTTAAAAAAAATCCCAATCTATGTTTTTCAAAATGTTTTTCGGTCTGTCTTCTTGTATTATATTTATGACCTATTGGTTGTACATAAGTTTTTGTTATAAAAAATAAGATACATTCAAAAATATACAGACCATACACAGTTAAAATTTTAAGATTTTTGAAGTGTTCTCTTGCGGAGTCATCATCTTCAAGTTTGAGCATACATCTAATTGCTTTTTTCTGTAGGTTTAGAATTGTATTCAGATTATTTATTGTTGTTGCACCATACAAGCCAATTCCATAAGAAATATTAGAGTGAATCAGAGCAAAATATATTTGTTTTAGTACAGGCAATGAGCATAGGCTGGCCATACGCCTTAAGGCGAATAAACCGGAGTTAATTTTTCTCGATATATGTTCGACATGTTTGTCCCAGCATAAGTTTTCATCAATATATAGACCTAAAAATTTAGCCTCATCCACTTGTTCAATAATTTCCTCTTCAATCATTATATTTGGAGATATTTTTTTACGATTTTGCTTTGTGGAAAATGTAATAAATTTAGTTTTATTTGGATTTAACAAAAGACTATTATTATTGAAGTATTGCTTTAAATTAGCTAGTTCTATAAAACTTAAATATTCAATTTCATTTTGGTTCTTTGCTGAGATTTTTAAATTTGCGTCGTCTGCATATAAACATAAATTACTATGGGGAACAGTCTGTAGCACTTCAGGAAGTCCGGTTATGTAACATAAGAACAGCAAAGGACCCAGAATCGATCCCTGTGGGACGCCACTTGAGACCAAACATAAGTCCAATGCTGCGCCCGTGATCCTATTTGAAATGGTTTGGTTAATTTCAACATACTGATATCGGTCGGAAAGGTATGACTTAAACCAATTGTATGCAACTCCCTTGACACCAAAGTTCAATAATTTATCAAGTAATAGATGATGATTTACGCTTTCAAAAGCTTTTGTTAAATCCATAAATATGCCCACTACGTTCTCCCCTTTATCTATGGACTCTATGATGGATTCATAAAAGAAACGGCTGCAGTGAAAACCTATTTTCCGGGCCGAAAACCCTGCTGGGACATATCTAGAATGTTTGAATTTTCTAAGAATTGGGATAATCAACATGACTTAACACATACACATGACTTTTTCATAAATTTTTGAAAAGGATGGCAGAATCGAAATTGGACGATAATTGGACATGTCTTTTGTAGAATCTTTTTTATGTATAGGTACAACTTTGGATATTTTTAATTTTTTTTGGAAAAATGCCAGATATTAAAGAAGAGTTAACCAGATGAACTAAGATTTTACATAGGTGTATTTTTGCAGATTTTATTATAGTTACAGGAATTTCATCAAACCCATATGATTGCTTATTTTTTAAAGAATCTAATATTTTAATAATTTTGTTTTCACCTGTGGGCTCACATCGAAAAGTCTGATTATGAGGAGTGAGACTACTTGAAAGACTATTTTTCTGTACACTAGGTTCTATATCTGATTTTGTTTGAAGATCTTTTATACAGTTTATAAAATAATTGTTTAACAAATTACTTATAACTAAAACATCAGATACAGTCAATTCTAGATTTTGTTTGTTTTCAAGTCACCAATATGAACTAGACACAAAAACTTTATAATTATTTGAGTTGAGATGCATTTATTTGAGTAGTTTACTTATCATACCTAGTTTATTATTTTCTGTACTTAGCAGGTTTCTTCGGTGATTGAATTACTTATCCGTATTACACAACTAGGAAATATTAGAGAAGAGAATATTAATTTATGGAAGTTTTCCCTTAAATTTGAATAATGGAATAAAAGCTTACCTTTTTCTAATTACTTAAAATGTTATTCAAACATTTTTTTTTTCTTTTGTTGCTTTAATACATTTATTGATTGTAGGTTTTTCTCATGTGAGTGATGTGTTGTGCTTTGCGACCCACTCTGACCAGCAGTTGAGGGGTTTGTGTTGTGTTCTGGTTGGAACATTTATCTGCTCTTCAATCACCACTGCTGCTACAACGTTTGATCAGTGGGTCAACACTTGTCAACCGACCAAACCAGTCACCCTCCCCTCCCTAGTGTCACTTCTAACCACGGTCAGTCAAACAGTCAAATTCTCTAATAAATGCAATTATTTTACTATTTTTTGTTCGTCTTTATAAACAACATGAGAGGTTTTTAGAAGTCAAGTCAAATAGTTCATATAATCCAAGCAGCCTGTTTGCTATTGGGAAAAAATTTAGGCTCGCATGTTTTAGAAAGGGAAATTTTGATTTTTGGAAAGATAAGTTTTAAATATCCTCCTACGAACCATTGTAAATATAATGCAAACCAATTTTTCTTATGGAGGTTGATGAAGAATTAGCATCTAATGAAGTGATAGATTTTTATTGTTTGTGATGATTTAGTAAAATTAGATTAATTTAAATCTCGTGGCCCCAAACTTTACTTGATATAGATTATTAATATAGGCAATTAATGTTGCATAATAGAGTGAATGCATGAACATATAAAGCCACTAGGGCGGTGACGTTGTTCTGTAATCCAGCTACTAGGAGGTCACAAATTGTGGATATTTATAGGCATGCACTGTGGATGCGATACTCCCTGGTGTGGATTAACGTCGGCACTAGTGAGTACTACGACTATCCGCAGTGCTGTCCTGATAATTAGACCAATTCGTTAATTACAAGGCAAAAATGTGGTTCTAATTTTCAAGCTGTAACACGAATATAGTAATTTAACGTTTGATGTTACTGTGCAGGGTCTACAGGACGAGTCCTCCACATGTGTGAGGCATGCTCTGACCAGCCTCTGTGTCTGTCTAGGACCTCTGTTGTGTAGTCATGACCACCAGACTGCTCTACCTATACTGCCTGCGCTACTGAGAGTGGCAGACAACTCTTACTGGCTGGTCAAGGTAAACCAAGCCTTTTGATTACAGGTGACTGGCTGCATACCAAACTCTCCTAATAACTCAACCCCTATCATGTGTCATTGTCTTTAACAGGAAGGTTGACAACTTAACCGAGCCTACCTGTTAAACTAACAACCTCAAGTTGAAAATTTAATTATTATAAATAACGATTTCCTAAACATTTGGTAATCAAACTTGATTTGTTGTGAGAGCCAACAATCACATTTATCACGGAAGTCATGCTGAATTGTGAATAAACTGAAAATATTTTAAATGGCCCATGGCTACCCGCTTGGTACTGTTCTGGTGCTCACTCGACCGTTCAGGTAGGGAAAAATTAAAAATTACAGGTCCATATAAAATTTGTTTAATGTTTGATCTCTTCCCGACCCATAAAAATTGCTCTCTCATCCATAGTTTGGGAACCAATGTGTTAAGGTATTCATACTTTAAAATATAACTTCTATTTCCATACGTAAATATAACACATGTTAACATGCTCACATTTAAAACGTCAAACTGTAAATTGTCTTTGATTTTACATTCCAATCATAATCAGACACTATTGTTCAATGACATGCAAAATTGAATTGTGTTCTCAGGTGAAACTACTGGAACTGCTGGGATATTTGTCGTACCTGCATATCCACCATGTGACAGGCAACAGTGAGTTCCAGTCCCAGGTGCTGCACTCTGTCATGTTGGCACTGCTTGGGGACGAGGATGCTCGAGTCAGGAAAGCTGCCTCTGAAGCAATCACTAGGTGAGCAGTTACTGGCAGAAAGCAATATTACATCGTAGACTTGTAAGTTTAAAAAAAATTTGGTGATCTGATGAGGCATTTTATTGAGTAGTAAACCCACCGACTGACCCCTAGAACCAACTACAGTAGTGTTGTTCATAGGTCCTCATCAGCTTAGAATAGGACAGGAACATGACAGTGTATATTACAAATTAGAGATCTGTTGCAGCTACTGGAGTGTTGCAGGTGACTGGTCAGTATCTGTTCATTGTAGTTGGTGGAGCTTTTGGTGTGGCAAGTTGGTGAGGTGGTGTAGGGGAAATTCACACGGTTTTTGCAATAGGGATATAAAGAAGGTTTAAGCATTTAAACTATTTGGAGAAAAAGAGGTAAAACATAAACTTGACTGACAGAAACAAACCAATTGATACCTTCATCATACTGGTCAATGTGTCCATTAAATATTGCGCAAGAAGTGGATTGTGTGTCGAGTCAAATAAACACCAACAATTCAAGTATGAAAGTAATTAATAGAAAGTACAATTAATTATAATATATATAAAAAAAAAACTATTTGTTTAACTTCTTCTCTTAGTAAAATGTAGATTATTTATTTATTTATTATCTAGTGACTACAATTTGTTTCACTTGCTCCCGTTGTGTTTGTACCCAGAGCATGTGAAAACATGTTTCACCCGGTGGACTGGAACAGACTGGACATTGTTAACTGTGCTGCGGCCTGTCTCAGAGACATCTACCTCACTGGGCTGTTTGATAGAGACTGTGGTGAGTTGACTAAACAGGGGCCTAAAAACTAACAAATTCCATGGATGAATCTACTCTTAGAAATATGTTTAAGTGTAAACATAAAATTAAAAACTGCAAAATAGTTAGTAAAAACTTCAAATAAACATTCTGAATACTCTAAGATGTGTTTTTTCTAAGCTGTATAATTTAGTTTCAAAGGCTGAATTTAAGGGTTTGCGAGTCAAAAATGTCATAGCCTTTACTTTATGAGTCTAGAGCATATTTATACGAGTGTGAAGAGGTAGATATGGTCTAAATTCTATATCAGTAATTGGCATAATGATTGGTGCAAGAGGGACTATAATTTTTTTTTGTTGAATTAACAAAAAAATCTTTTATCAAAACTAAAAAATGAAATAGTCATTAAAGGGTTAAAAGAATCATGTAAAATCATTCAAAATCATTAGGAATAAAACTTCGGAAACAGGGGAATAATCGGACAAAATTGGGTTTTTGAACGTCCCGTCATTTTATTTACAAAGTAGTGAGGCCATATTTTAATTGAAAAGACACTCTCGCCAATCCCGTGAATACATTAAAATGATTTGAATCTTGATAGGTATTCTCGTTTTTCAGGAGAAGGCCGCATAAAATGCCTTCTGGGTCGTGACAGACGGACAGAAATTGAGATAAGCCTTGTTTCCGCTTCTTTAATGTATAAAACGTAAAAATAACCAAAAAATATATTATTCTACGCAAAGGACAGACAAAACTCTACATTTATTTATATAGATAAAGTTAAAAAAAAACAAACTCATGATAATATTTAACATATTAATTGTTGATCAGCATTGTTGCGTATTGCAAAAATCATGCGCTCTCTGGTTGCGACATGTTATTATTGGATCGCAGAACATCGCAACAATGGGATCGTCCACAGATATTAGAACAGAAACGGTATGGATCAAAAACATAAAAGAATGTCATTGGATGGAATCTTATACTAATAATGTCCACATGTGTTTCAGATGTGTTTTGACAGTTGCATTGTGTTAAAAGCATTTAATTTTATCCCTTGGTCTGTAATTTTTTTTTGTCGTGTCTTTTTATAGTATTTTATTTCCTACTGAAAAGTTGTGTGTATTTTCAGAAAAGGCTGTGAGTTCTTCTGTAGAAGGTTCTTTATCACGTGTTATTTATCTTCTTTCAAGACAACTACTACAATCTTCCTCGAAACACCTAACGGTAACTATTATATTCAAAACATTAAAAACTACGCATAGATAAGTATATATAAAGTAAATATTTATACATCTTAAAAGATTCCAAACCAAATACAACTGCTAAAGAAATAATTTTCTACGTCTATTTTTGAGTTACCTTTTTTTGTGTTACCCTCTGCTTTTAAGTGTTCATCACATTTTGCCAAGGAGGGTGGGATGTTATTTTTTTACACTTTGTCCACTGGTTTTTTATTTTATTTTTTTATTATATATTTTAGTTATATTACATACTTGATACTAACACTTTTGATAGTACACTTGATACTAAGTTTGTGGCAAAGCAGTCTAAAGCTTTGCAAAGCAGCTTTTTAGCAAAGCTGAGCATAGTCGCCGATGCACCCAATGTTCTGGTCAATCACTGAGGTTTATAAATAATTATAATAAACAGTAGAGATGTGCAAGCAGCTCGATTTTTGAGCCAAGTTTAGCCTCGATTATTAGCTAGAGGGATCGAGCACCAAGTCAGAAAATCAAGCTCAAGTTGCGCAATGTTTACGCAATTGCAGAACGCGTCAGTGACTAAACTCATGATAGTTTAAACTAGTGGTTTGGTTGTTAAATAATCAGATCAGTTGCTTCAATTTGTAAACGTTAAACTTTCTATCCAAACTTTTTAGGCATTAATTAAGGTATTAAGAGGTACTGGCCTTTACATTTTTATAATAATAAAACTACTGTTCCTTTTCAAACAAATCTTTAAATATAAAATGTGTAACTCTCTTATTTTAACACTCCTAATAAGTTTAGGGCTTAAAGTTTGTGTGGTATGACTGTTCTCCATAGCATCTCCTAGATAAATAGAATCTCGTTTTTTTCATTGAGCAGAGCGAGCGAAGCTCTTATACATCGACTCTTATGCATTTTGTAATACGCAAACTCCTCCTAGATGGCTGAATCAATCGTTTTCAAATTTTGCATGGTGATAAAGACCATGTCGAGTGCCAACATCTATATGGCGTTAAAAAAATCTCTCAGGAATCCGCCCCACTGGGTCTCAAAGTTTCAATGTAATCCTTATAGAAGCAGTATTTGACACATAAACAAAGACATACGATCAGCTGTTGACTTTTGAATGCAGTAGATAAAGAAATAGCTGATAGCATTATTCCACAGATATTAGAACAGAAACGGTATGGATCATAAATATAATCAAATGACGACACTAGCTTCAGGTCCTTGACGTAGGAAAGGGTGAAGGAAGTAGTAAAGGTGAGCAGTTTGGAGTGTGAAAACTGTTTATGACGATTAGATTTAGGTATCTGCAATCATAAAATGTTATGGGAAGGGAAGGAAACAGGTCCGCGACGTAGGAAGTGGTGAAGGAAGTAGTAAAGGCGAGCTGTTCGGGGTATAGGATCTGTTTATGACCATTAGATTAAGGTATCTACAATCCTAAAGTGATATGGAAAGGGATGGAAACAGGTCCGTGACGTAAGAAGTGGTGAAGGAAGTAGTAAAGGTGAGTTGTTCGGAGTGTGGGATCTGTTTATGACCAATAGATGAAGCTATATGCAATCCAACAATGCTAAGGGAAGGGAGGTAAACAAGTCCGTGACGTAGGAAGTGGTGAAGGAAATAGTAAAGGCGAGCAGTCCGGAGTGTGGGAACTTTTTGTGGTGATTATATTAAGGTAATTGCAATCCTAAAATGCTATGGGATGGGAAGGAAACAGGTCTGTGACGTAGGAAGTGGTGAACGAAGTAGTAAATGCGAGCAGTCCTTAGTGTGGGAACCGTTTACGACGATTAGATTAAGGTTTCTGCAATCCTAAAATGCTATGGGAAGGGAGGGAAACAGTTCCGTGACGTAGGAAGTGGTGAAGGAAGTAGTAAATGCGAGCAGTCCGGAGTGTGAGAACTGTTTATGACGATTATATTAACGTATGTGCAATCCTAAAATGCTATGGAAAGGGAGGGAAACAGGTCCGTGACGTAGGAAGTGGTGAAGGAAGTAGTAAAGGCAAGTTGTACGGAGTGTGGGAACTGTTAATGACCAATAGATGAAGGCATTTGTAATCCAATAATGCTAAGGGAAGGGAGGTAAAAAGGTCTCTGACATAGGAAGTGGTGAAGGAAGTAGTAAAAGTGACCAGTCCGGAGTAAGGGAACTTTTTGTGACGATTAGATTAAGGTATTTGTAATCCTAAAATGCTATGGGATGGGAAGGAAACAGGTCCGTGACGTAGGAAGTGGTGAACGAAGTAGTAAATGCGAGCAGTCCTTAGTGTGGGAACCGTTTATGACGATTAGATTAAGGTTTCTGCAATCCTAAATGCTATGGGAAGGGAGGGGAACAGGTTTGAGACGTAGGACATAGGTGGTAAAGGAAGTAGACAAGGCGAGCTGTCCGGAGTGTGGGAACTGTTTATGAAGATTATATTAAAGAATCTGCAATCCTAAATTGCTATGGGAAGGGAGGGAAGAGAGGGAGGGGAGAGAGGGAGGGGAGAGCGTTTATGACGGAAGAGAGGGAAACATGTCCGCGACGTAAGAAGAGGTGAAGGAAGTAGTAAGGTGAGCAGTGTGGAGTGTGGGAACTGGAAACCGTTTGTAGCAGTTAGATTAATGTATCTGCAATGCTGAAATGCTATGAGAAGGGATGGAAGCATGCCTACGACATAGAAAATGGTGAAAGAAGTAGTAGAGGCTAGCAGTGCAGAGTGTGGGGAATGTTTGTGGAAATTAGATTAACGTGTATCTAAAATACAAAAATTCTATGGAAAGTGATGAAAACAGGTCCACGATGTAGGAAGTGGCTTAGGAAGTAGTAAATTATGAGCATAGTGTGAGAACCGTCAGTGGCAGCTAGATTAATGTATCTTCAACCGTAAAATACTATGAAAAGGGAACGAAACAGGCCCCACAAAGTAGGAAGTGGTGAAGGAAGTAGCAAAGGCTGGCAGTGTTGAGTGGGGGAACCGTTTGGGCAGTTAGATAAATGTAATCTAATACTTAAATGCTATGAGAAGGGAAGGAAACAGGTCTATGACGTAGGAAATGGTGAAGGAAGTAGTAAGGCTTACAGTGCAGATTGTGGGAACTGTCTTTGGCAATTACATTAATGTATCTGCAATCATAAAATGCTATGGGAAGAGAGGAAAACAGGTCCACAACGTAGGAGGTGGTGAAGGGAATAGTAAAGGTGAGCAATGTTGATTGTGGGAATGGATTAATGTATCTGCAATGCTAAAATGCTATGGGAAGAGACTGTAGACTGTAGGTTAAAATGATTACGAAGCACGAATCGATACATACTTTCGATACAATAGAAATTTACAACTGAGTTGACAACAGCTGATTTTTACTCCATAGAGGCTAAATACCCCCGCCGCATCAAACCTGCAGACTAAGCGAATTTCCATTTGCCTGATTGGATTTACACTAAAATGTCTACTTAAAAATATAACATTTATTTCCTATTTAAATGGAATTAGTGTGGGAAAATAAAACTCTTCAGAACTTTCTACAACTTAGTTATATTTTACACTTTAAAAAACAGGACAACAAAACGAACCTTCTCTAAACATTAATTTAACTCAACACCCATTAGTCACCATGACAACCGAAATATCCAAAATCGTAAACATAAAGGACACTAGTCAGCTGATGCTAGTTCACAGCTACACGCCCCCGTGGTGTCAACACCACCACACGCCCTCGAGGTGCCGACACAACTTACACTTTCATTTTTACTTTCAACTACTTTTCGCACATCTGCTATGTGATGAGGCCTGCCATTTACTTCAACACTTCTGGGTGAAAACTGTCCAGTAACCACTCCTTCCTCCCATCTCGAAGTACAGGATGGGTTTGGCGGCTTGACATACACACGTTCACCCTTCTGAAGTTTACATACAAGCTCTAACTTTTTCAGCCATTCCGAGAAGTCTCCTTCGCCATCATACAACTTTACCAAATCCGAAAATCTTGTACCGTTTCCAGACATGCCGAAATAGCTTGTGGGAAAATAAAACTCTTCAGAACTTTCTACAACTTAGTTATATTTTACACTTTAAAAAACAGGACAACAAAACGAACCTTCTCTAAACATTAATTCAACTCAACACCCATTAGTCACCATGACAACCGAAATATCCAAAATCGTAAACATAAAGGACACTAGTCAGCTGATGCTAGTTCACAGCTACAATTAGTTTAACAAGTACTTATGTTTGCTAAATCAGGGAGGGTAAAACAGTTTTTTTTTTGTAAAATGTTAATAGTTTGTAAGAAATAAAAATATTTTCCAAATTTGATCAAAATATGTTCATAAACAAGCAAAATACAACAGTTTACTTGTTCTCCATAAGAATAACATGGGATTTTCCATTTTCACCTCAGGATTATTGCATTTTATTAAATTTATTTCAAAGCATATTTTAGCTATATAGTCCTGCATTAAGCCATGGTTGTCATTAGACTCAATTATTATTTCCTGTAGATTTGCCATCTCTAGATTCAACCGTTTGGCTTGCAAAAATCCCTCTAGCATTTAAAACAGTAGAAAATCTTAATCATTAAACACATTCGAGATCACAATCAATAATCAGACCACTGCATAATTAATTATCTTTAAGAATTTCACAAAGTGTGATGACAATTGGAGAAAAATTCTTATCAGGGATATCTAAGCATTAGTGGCAGATAAGTAAAGTCTGTTATCATATATAGTGGTCGAGCTGCAGTACAAGGTACCACTAATGCTCAACGGTCAGTGCATTTTCCTTAGTCTATGCTTCAGGATGGAGCTTGTTGACAAGTTTGATCAGTTATCTTGTAGGGTTATGTTTGTTTTTAATAACTTAGGCAATAAAATAGTTTGATTTTCAATTTTTAAATAAAATAATAAAATAAGTCTTTTGATTTTTGATATAATACACTAGTGCCCAATGATATTTGTAGGATATAATAAGTAAGTTTTTAAATGAACATTTTTGATAACCAACTTTAGGTAAGTTTAGAATGTAGCCATATGCTTTGTAGGAAGCAATGAGTTTATGTGTTTATAGCTATTTTAATTAACTTACACTGAAAACTTATAACTTCTTCACATAAAAAAAATGTTCTAAAACATTTAAACACTCTTTTACTGTATTTTTAACTGCACATATAAGAAAAATCCAAGATAAACTGGGAACTTAAAAACAGTGGTTTTATTTTAAGCGTAGTGATACACAGAATCACTGCTGACAAAACTCATATGCTGACAAAACTATTTTAAACATATAAACTTTCGCAAATACAGTATCTGACAGTTTCAAGCCAAAACCGCCAAAACTAATGCTTCGCAATTAAATGTCACCCGGATCTTGTTGGTCCATATGTTAAATCCAATTATTAAACTAAAAAATGCTTTATAGATCTATGAGGCATAGCCCTGAGGTAGGCCTATAATCAAAGAAAATAGAACCTAGGTGCTATATTCTGTGCTATAATTGAAAGTTACTTTCCACAATGGTTAAAAGTATTTAAAATACTACCTCAACCTCACAATTTAACACTTTATTCGGGTTGACATTTTCATTATCAAGGTGCTCTTGTCCTTTCCGTGAAACACTGAGAAATAAGGACATTTAATGCATATTTAACAGACATACACACAAAAATACATAAATTAATTAGGGAATTTGCTACACTTTAAGCATAACAAAGTAGGCCTACATATACAATTAGTATTTGATATCTTTATTAATGTTATAAAATTTTATCATAACAATTTATATTTGCTTGGACCGAAGATGACCCGAAATGCTGTTGAAATGCTATATGAATCGACTTGTTATATGAAATGAAGTAGGTACTATAGACGATTTAGATTGGTAATTTATAATAAAAATTACCAAAATAGGCCACGAACTATTGATACATAAACAACGTTTAAAGCGTTTGAACAATTCATAAATTTTTTACTAAAATGTGTTATCCTATTCTTAGCATAAACTAATATTTTGGAATCCAGACAGAAAAAGCAAAACCTATACAGTTAAGACATCAATTAAGTTGATTACGCCTGTAATAAATAAGGTGCAACACCAACGATAACTAATTTGTAAATTACAGTGATGTGTTGGTACGTAAAAATGATTCTTGCTGCTACCAGCGGTTCAAAGGAAAAGAACCAGTACCAAAAACCAACGTTTACAGTTAAGAACTATAGTACATCCTATACTATAGTAGTAGAACTATAGTAGTAGTAGTTAAGAATTATATGCGTTAATCAAGGTTATTGATCTCTTGGTTTTGGATTTTATAGTATAAAAAGTTATTGGCAATTAAAGTTATTTCCCATCAATTGCTTTATTTTGTAAACAACTTTTAATGTAAACTAACCGTTGTCAGTTTGAAATAAAACAACCTTATACGACAACTTTCTGTTATTTAATAGTTAACGTATTCCCTAAACAATGATTAGTATATCTATTAACATAAGAAGGAAATGTGACAAAAATCACACAACGTTGGGTTTTTGGACGTTTGTAATTTTATTTCTTAAGTAGGTAGGCCGTGTATTCTAGGGAAAAGTACCGGTATCAAGGATCGTAGTCGAAAAGGTTGTTATAATTGAGTAGGCGTACGTGCCAAGAGATGGGCTATGGGCCTATTGGCTGTATGGTCCAGCGATTGCATCACACGGTGAGTAGGAACTATGGACTATATATAGTCAATGGTAGGAACAGAAAGTGACACATTGGAAAATCGAGTTTAGCATCATCCGTAAACCTCTGTTACAATTACCCACTGCAGTTGTGTTTTTTTACTTTACACTTTACACAACCGCCATTGAAGCGCCGTCAATGAGTGGAACCTTGTTTCTAAGCTATTCTATTGGCGACGATTATTAATAAATTTAAGATTCCCAGCCGTATACAACACTGATTCAAGGTCGTCTTTCTGGTTATCAAAACTCAAAAACAATTTTATGCACAAAGAATCTCTGGTTCCTGACCTGGATGAAGCCTAGTTATTTAATTTAATTTACGGTTACACTATATTTAGGGATGGACGAGATTGGATTTTTAGTTCGAGACGAGATTTTTTATTTCTCATAAAATTTCGAGACGAGATCGAGACGGGATTTCCCTTCTCATACACAACGGGAAATGCACGTTCAAAATTTTTTCCTGATTTTGTAACATTGTTAGATGACTGTTTAAATACAAAAATAATGATAATAGGCAAGAATATTTACAATCTTTTATTAAAAAACATCAGCATAACATTTTTTTTATTAATCACGCCTAACTTATTAAAAATGCCTACGATTAGGAAACATAGTGATATCAGTTAGGATAGAGTTCAACTTATCCTAAAACAAAATAAATCATAAAATAAAAGCAATATTAATTTTTATAAAATAATTACTTGTTTTGACTTTTTTTAGTAGGGTCATTCCATATCAAATCAACAAGGCTCTCAACCTGACCATCTTGGATTTTGATGAAATTTTGCATACTTGTAGTATTTTGAGTCCTGAATCCAAATATGCTTTTTAAAAAAATCTATTTTTTATAGTTTTTATGATATAAATATTTGAAAATGGTAAAAATTGGCGTTTTTTACCGTGCGCGCAAATCTAAAATGTTGTCTAGGATGAGTTCTATTGGTCCTATCAAGTTGTACAATGGCTCATTTTAAAGAGGATTCAAATGCCTTTAATCTGATACCAAACTCAACCTACTTTGGTAAAAATTAATTTTTTTTGAAAACTTCAAAATATGTTTTTGAAAAAAAATTTAAGATAGTGTTTTTTGAAAAATTTGAAAATTACATATGTTAAAGAATGTAATCTAGTAAGTACATTATACAAATTTCAAAATGGGATGATAATGGGATCAGCAGTTATGATAAAAATACTTGACTATGGTTCACTGTTTCCAAGCGTTTTCCAAGCGTACGTACTAACCTAAATGTATCATTTAATAAGAGTCTATTAACTATATGATTAAAATTAAAAATATCTGCCTATATTTGAACTATGTATGTCATATTTTGCTATAATATAAACTAAATCTAGCAAATAAACAACATTATTCAAGTTAACAGAGTTTCCGTCAACCTTTGAACATGAGGGCTACTTTGAACAAACTTTCCACTTTTCATATTTTATTTTTTTTCATATTAATTTTATCTTTAAATGATAATGTTTATTATAATTTTCTATTCCCAGATAAATACTCTACTAAAAAAAATTTTAATAGTGCATACTATGGTTCTGCAAAAAATTAAAAATACTTATTTTTCACTGACATTTTTTAGTAAAAAAAAGTTGTCCAAACTTCCATGTCTACAGCAAACCCAGTAAGTTTATGATTTATGACTTAAAACCATAATTGAATAGCCCATTTATCTGGGATTAAGAAAATACCTGCTTTGATTTCTTTATAAGCAGTAATAACTTTAAAAAAAGAAAGACAAAATTACCCAATTTGCTGACCCTTACTTATGGCGTCGCGACCCTTAGATCTGGAGCAAAATTTCCCGGACATGAAAAAGAAATACTTGGGTTTTAAGTGTTATTTTTGAAAATGATTTTTCTAATGAAAACAGATGTTTTGAGCTTTAGTTATTATTAGCAGCCATAATCCAATTCCTTTATTTGACTGCTATGATATTTAAAAATACCCTTGCAAAATTAAAAAATAACCGGACGGACATTTTGAAAATTCTCCGTAACTTTTTTTAATTTTTGACATATCAAAATAGAAGTTATACAGCAATGTGGTATGTGGTTTGTGGTATTTAAATCCACAAATCAGTTTTCACTAAAAAAATTTAATTGTTAAAGTGAGAATACATTATTTATACTTATGAGCAGACATTTCCCCAAAACTAAATAATTAGGCTATCATGGAATATTATCTATGAATCAATAATAAGGTTACTACAGGATTTATATAGATTGATCACAGTATATTGTGTGACAAAATTATCAATGCTTGTTTGTCTCTCTCTCTTGTCACGAGAGGAAAGACAGACAAACATGGACCTATGGGTTTTGGCTCAGGTTCCTGAGTATTTTCCAGTTGTATTGCAACGATTTACTGTAATTAATCTTTAAGTCTGCCTTTTCACTAGGCTGGAGACACTAGTCAGCCACTAGATCTGTGCAAAACCACATTGTGAAGCACTTTACGTTTACACTATCAGGTCGCAGCGACCCACCTCGGCAGTAGCGACCCGGTCTTGAGCAGTTGTAATTTGTTTGACAGGTACACAGGTCTAACTTATGTTTGTCAGTCTTTCCTCTTGTCTCAAGACCGAGTCGCTACAGCCGAGATGGGTCGCTGCAACCTGATAGTGTAAACGTAAAGTGCTTCACAATGTGATTTTGCACAGATCTAGTGGCTGACTAGTCTCCAGCCTAGTGAAAAGGCAGACTTAAAGATTGATTAGGCCTACAGTAAATCGTTGCAACACAACTAACTGGAAAAGACTGAGGAACCTGAACCAAAACAAATTGGTCCATATTTGTTCAAAGGTTGACGGAAACTCTGTTAACTTGAATAATGATGTTTACTTGCTTTATTTAGTTTATATATAGCAAAATATGACATACATAATTCAAATATAGGCAGATATTTTTAATTTTAATCATATAATTAATAGACTCTTATTTAATGATACATTTAGGTTAGTACTTACACGCTGTATGCGCCGAAATGCTTGGAAACAGTGAACCATAGTCAAGTATTTTTATCATAACTGCTGATCCCATTATCATCCCATTTTGAAATTTTTATAATGTACTTACTAGATTACATTCTTTAACATATGTAATTTTCAAATTTTTCAAAAAACACTATCTAAAATTTTTTTTCAAAAACATATTTTGAAATTTTCAAAAAAAATTAATTTTTACCAAAGTAGGTTGAGTTTGGTATCAGATTAAAGGCACTTGAATCCTCTTTAAAATGAGCCATTGTACAACTTGATAGGATTAATAGAACTCATCCTAGACAACATTTTAGATTTGCGCGCACGGTAAAAAACGCCAATTTTTACCATTTTCAAATATTTATATCATAAAAACTATAAAAGATAGATTTTTTAAAAAGCATATTTGGATTCAGGACTCAAAATACTACAAGTATGCAAAATTTCATCAAAATCTAAGATGGTCAGGTTGAAAATAATTTTTTATTGGTTGATTTCATATGGAATGACCCAATAAAACATTCCTCACACTGCTTACACTTAACAAAACTTCTCAATAATGTTTATTAAAGTAATATTATTAAAATAATTAAAGTAGTATTTACATTTAAAGAATTAATTAAATAAGAACGCCTTCGCAAAGGAAACGTAACTACAACACGCTCCTGTATTGCGGGTATTGCATTGACTTTCTGCAGGCGTTTTAATTTTTTTTTTTTTTATTCTCGTCTCGATAAAAATCTCGGTCAAAAAGAAATCTCGTCTCGTGTAACGAGATTCAAAATTTCCCGAAAATTTCCCGAAATTTCGAGACTTGACCATCCCTAACTATATTATTCCACTTGCGATTAATTAAATCCTTCATGTAAGAAACACGTTTTTAATCTCACTTGGATGGGATTTGCCTTCAAAAATCAAAAATGGTTGCGGTATTTGTAAACAACATTTGTAAACATATCGGTGACAGCTAGAAAAAATAATCTTGATCCGAACAGCTGTTCGTTATTTCATAGATGATTATGTGATAAAAATTGGACGAAAACTTGACAAAAATCGCACAAAACTGCATTTTTGAACGTCCGTAATTTTATTAACAAATTAGTGAGGCCATATTTTAATGGCTAAAGACACTCTCGCTAATCCAGTGAATACATTAAAATGACTTGGATCTTGATAGGTACTCTCGTTTTCCTGGAGAAGATTGCGTAAAATGCCATCTTGAGTGTTACAGACAGACAGAAAGACAGACAGACAGACAGAAATTTAGATGAGACGTGTTTCGGCTTTTTTAATGTATAAAACCTAAAAATAACCTAAAAATTTATTATTCTGAGCAATGTACAGACAAAACTCTAATTTTATTTATATAGATTTGTTTTTTTTTTAGCTCTACAAAATGGTTTGGAAAGAAATTGCTGAATGTTATGTTTTTTGGGTCAAAAATGGGAAAAACCTATTTTTACCCCATAAAACCCCCGTAAACCCCCGTTCCCATAGTCCGATCATGCTGGTTCGTTCAAGTTTATCCCGCCTTACACCTTCATACCAAGTTTTATCAAAATCGGACAAATATTACTCAAGTTATCGTGCGGATGGATACATATATATACTTATACTTATAAGTATATAAGTGAACGAATGGTGTTTTCGGCCTCTAGGAACATCAAAATGAGAAAGTAAATTGGTCCCGGGCCTAGGTCTTACCATGAGACCAACGGTAATAGCTACTTCCCTATAGGGAAATTCGCTAAAACGATTTTTACTCCCTTAAGAGTAAAAATGCCACTTAAGATCCACAACGCATGCATTAAAAACGCCTTTTTTTACTGCAGTATGACAAAAACAATTTAATATATACCCTTGATGACTCCGCTCAATTTTGTGGATGCCTCTGCGAACGCCACCTAGTTTAACATATTTGTGAAGGTGTTATAATAATATTTATAGCTGGTGTTTATGTCCTGGTTGCTAGGCGGGGTGTTGTGAAGCTCTTAGCTCATTGGCTGACAAGTTCCCCCCCTCCACCTACCCCAAGGCGTGGCACTGCTATCTGAAGCATCTCGCCTCTGATACCAAGTCCTCTGTAAGGTTAGTACTGTAGTACTACATTTAACTATAATCGCTGTTTCAAAATATTAGGTAAGTAGCCTACTGTGCGGTGTAGTTAAATGTACAAGAGAAGAATCTAGGGTTTTGATACAAATGAGGTTTATTTTACGAGAGAAAATGAGAACATGTTTTTATGAGAGGTGATTCGAAAGAATTAACGCAACAATGGAGATTTCCATATGGTCGTGTGATGGGAATTACAGATAGACTGTTAGGAACAAAGATATTTAAATTAATACAAAAACACAAAGACAACTTGCCTAAACATATAGCCTGCTTTGAAAGAGAATTTACCAGTGAGGGGATGTAAAATTGTTTAAATTTCTCACATGTTAAGGGAATAAAAACACTTTGACAGGCTTGTTTGAGCAAAATAAGGTCTTAACATTGAGGTTCCCTTCCTTGGACTTAACATTTGAGCAGTGTTGTTAAGAGATGTTTAAATTTTCATGACACCAACAGAATTTGTTCGCAGCATAAGTTTTGGGTAACAGCTTGAAGTAAATTATCAATAATGGGTGAGGTATTTATTGGTTCATGAGTAGATGTCAGAGAGGTGTTTTTGATCAGAAAATGGCCAGGAGTGATTGCTTCTTTTTGTACCGGGTTAACTAAAAACTTATTAGTTAACTGTAATATGAATGAATAAATGAATTTATTTCCCAACTGACAAAAAATAAATGAATCAAATATTATATTAACCCACTGTTCCACAAATGTATTAATTTCCAATCCAGCATGTCAAGCTTTTTTTCCTTATTTTTGTGTGTGTTTGTTTCAAGTTGCAGAGGCTTTAGGTATCACATTTCTAACTGTTGGGGTTGACTTTGACTTTTAAAGGAAACCTTTTGTATTACAGCATCAAAATGATTTAAATGTACAATCTGTTTAGTAACTTCACACAGGGGCGATGTCTACTTGTACCGGCGTCTAGTTGTACCTGCTGCATTTTGGTGACAGGCGTCTAGTTGTACCTCGTCCAAAGGTGTAGGTACAACTTGACGATGGTGCGGACGTCTAGTTGTACCTACGTCTAGTTGTCTCTACGTCTAGTTGTACCTCTTAAAAATCTACAGGTACAACTAGTCACGTACGCCACCGTCTACTTGTACCTCATACGTCTGCGTCTACTTGTACCTACGACTACTTGTACCTACGACTACTTGTACCTACGACTAGTTGTATCTACGGCTAGTTGTATCTCCCCTTCAACTTGTCACCAGTTTAAGGGATTTATTTTATTTCTTTAAAAATCATACAATCTTACAACAATTTTTTATAAACAACTTGCTACCAAAGCCAGGAAAATTTGGCTTGTCTGCAGCTCATTGAGAAACCCCTGTTCTTGATAACAATGTAGGCCTACTTGTATCCCTTGGTCAGTGCTTATCCATATTACACTTTAGTTTTCCTTATTTCTTGTCAAGATCTGCTATCATTGTTTTTTCCACTTAAACTCTACCTTTCTATCGTCCCCTACGAGCTGTTGGCCCGTCCTACGTACGGGAATCGAGCAGTCCATTAAAACTATATATAGTTATGTCTATTTCTAATTCAAGCTTAGTGTAAGCAGTTCAAAATTTATTGTAAAGAAAAAGCTGCCAATATTAATTAAAACTTGTGATCGTTGTTACTTTCCCAACCTTTCCTCAAAAAGTCGAGTAGTAAAAGATTTTACTACAGATCGGACGCCAGACAACTAACATTCGATAGAGTTTTCAACCGCTCGACCTCAACTTCATTGTACACTTCATTGTTCATTGTTCACTGGGAAATCCATTGTAAACTATAAGAAATGCACACTAATCAATGCAAATACTTTAAGGTTATGTGAAAAAAAATATTTAAAGGAAGCAGCAAAAATAGTAATACATAATTGCTAGGCAGCGGTCTATTGCAATTCATTAAGGATAATAAACTGCTTGTATATTTAATGATATTTATAAATGTTAAAGCGTTTTTCGGTACTAGGGCTGGACAATTTGAATTACAACTATAGCTGCCATTTCGACCCTGGACAGCAATGCGTAGCTTTCAGCCTCCAATTTACGTCTGTAAAACTACTAAAACATCATAGTGCGGTGAACAATATTTGCCAATCATAATCAATTGACTCGGAACACTGCAGTTCCTGATTTCATTAAGGGTATTATTAAAAAGTACTCGTGCAGTAATCAATTAACTACTAAAACATCGTAGTGCGGTGAAAAATATTTGCCAATCATACTCAGTTGACTCGGAACACTGCAGTTCCTGATTTCATTAAGGGTATTATTAAAAAGTACTCGTGCAGTAATCAATTAAACAGGGTAACGAATTGAAGGATAGATACAACTAGACTATAAGGACGCAAAATACGCGTAGGTACAACTAGTCGTAGGTACAACTAGATGTAGGGACTACTAGACGGAGGGACCACTAGTCGTAGGGACTACTAGTCGTAGGGACAAACTGGTCGCATCCGTACAAGCTAGGTGATACTACTTGTCGGTAGGATACACGTCTAGTTGTACCTACGTCTACTTGTACCTACGTCTAGTTGTACCTCCTAAAAATCTGCAGGTACAACTAGTTGGGTGTGCCACCGTCTACTTGTACCTACGTCTAGTTGTACCTACGACTAGTTGTCCCTAGGCCTCGAGGTACAAGTAGACGTAGGTACAACTAGACGGCGGGACAACGAGACGTGGTCCCCTCACACATGATTTTTAACTCAAAACTTGTACTCAATACTAATATCTAATATTTGGTTGTCTGTTTCAGTGCCTCAGGTCTTTTAGGTGTTCTAGTGGCAATGTTAACTGCCTCACCTCTCTCTCTTGACCTGGACGTCCACAACTGGCTGCTACTGCTGGCTGCCAGTATCTATACTGGTATGCAACTAAATACAAATTTAAACATAATTATTTGTACGATTTATTTATAATGATAAAGCATAATAATATTTTATTATGATCAGAGAATCTACTAATGCATTTGTGTGGTTCATGTCTTTCAAATAGTAACCAAATTATATGATTGACTGGTCGAATGGTTGTGAGATTTGTTTAGTGATACATCATTTTTCATTAACAATTTTCAAGTTGTTTTGAAATAATTTTAAAGATACATTTCTATTTTGTTGGAAAGTCTTCTTCTTCTTTGTGTTTTGCATTTAATATCTGCCTTACACAATGAGTTTAGTGATTAGATGTGAAAAAGGTCCTTCATATTTGAATTAATAATGACAACAAGAATAAAAAACAAACAACTAACACTATACAGCTGAACATCATATTTATAAGCGGTGTAATTGTTGGTTTAATTTATTTATAATTAGCTGGCCCGACAGACGTCGTCCTGTCCTAATATGGTTTTATGTCAAATTATCGTTCATTTTCAAGATGAGCTCGTTCGCATGGCTCAATCACGTCCTGGTTGAAGTTCGTTCGCTACGCTCACTCACCTTTTTGTTGCAAGTTAGCCGTTGTCATAAATTTAGGAAAAAATAGTGCTGCACCCTGTTGGTAAACCTGTTAACTTTTTAATGCTATTGAACTTACATCACCTCATAAGGTTAACATGGGAAACTCCAGAGCCACTGGGGCAGAGCCCTTTTGACGAATCTGCACCTAAGTTCACACAAACCATCCTTGAATAATGCTTAATAATGCCTGAAAGTTTCATTACAATCTGTCGAGCGGTTTCCGAGTCCATAAAGGACAAACAAACATAGGCTACACACAATAATTATACATTGGATTTTATATATATAGACAAGTTACTTAGTTATTCATGTGGTTTTTTCCTGTTGATATTGACAAAATGCTGTCTGATGCTAATTTGAGCTACGAATCTATTGCTTTGTTTATCCAAAATGTATCTATTGTTTTGTTTATTCCACAGGATTAGCAACCATGGGATTAAAAGAAAAAGAATTAAATGAGAAAATGGAAAACAAACAGTTGTGGAGTCACTTTCAAGACCCAAAGGTAAACAAGACAGTTCTGAAAAATACAGCTTACAGCACTGTATAAATTTGGTTCTTCTTTTGATGATAGTTTCAAGTTGGTAAATAGTGAGCATTTTGATTTTCAGCCACACCATTAAAATTGTTCTGTTTATTTAGGTATAAGTCTAAATCCTGGTTGTTACCATCCTAAGGTGACATGCTGTTAGAAAGCAAAAAAATCCAATGACAAAATAATTGCAACGAGGTCCACAATTGTTTCTCCTTATGATCAAACCAGCAATCTTTGGATTTTATGATAAGCACCAGCCCTACCCACTCTAACTAGGCTGCCCAATCAGTTATTATAATACACATGTTGTGGTTATAAATACAAATACGGTGTTTGGCTAGCTTTTGTAAGCTGAAAAAGATTGTTAATCAGTCACTTGAACATTGCCTTTTATGATTGATTACAACCAATCTTTGATAAAAGTTTACCTGGATTTGATATGTCCAAAGTAAATATTATTCTGGTTAAACTTATTAGGTATTTTCGTCATGCAATATTATAGGAGATCATCCATAAACCAAAACACTTATGAACTGAAATGCTTATCAATACCAATAGAAATAAGAATATAAAACCACCTCAATGTGTCTTAGACAAAGAAAGAGAAAATAATTGACTGACAGACGAAGGGTGGATAATTGGGGTTGGGGATTTTTTGTTGACTGCTACACAATTCAAACTAACTACAAAGTGATTTACAACGTCTGACATGTTACCAATGAAGCGATGGCAAGATTTTGCTCCTAGAAAACATACTGTATTTCAAAATGAATAATTGCTCTTCATATAGGCCTACATATATAATAGGTAACAATAAGTGTATGTTGTTAGACTTTGGTTTGGATTGAAAGTGTAAACCGGTAACCTTAACATGTGCTTTAGAGTTATATTATTGTTATTATCTTATTCTTACCATTTTAAATCCTGAATAAACAGCCTTCATTTTTACCAAAATCTTGGTCATCAGAAACAAACCCCCCCCCTTTATTTTGGTTGATAAAGGTTCTTTTGTGTAAATAACCAAAATGTTGAAATGCCTCAATGTTTGGGAACGCTATTTGTTTGTTGTAGATGGCTGGCTTAAGTGAGTCACTTCTGCAACACCTTGTGCGTATGTTGTGTGTGTTTGTGAGAGTTCTGGAGGAAGCTCCTGGACCTAAGAACACCAACCCATCACCAGTCAAGCGGCGACCTACACGCTCCTCCTCCCCAGCCAAGCTCACCCCCTCTACAGGTACCTCAAGAACAAGCTACTATACCCATAGCGTTTGTTCAATGCATTAAATGTAGCAGGATCTGAATTTGGTTGTTTAGGTCCTGAATATGTTGTCTTTTTGTTAACATTTTTTTTTTGTTCCAGGTAGAGTTTAATATTAATATAAAGTATTTAGTTTCTGCACCCTTGTCTGCAATAAGTTTTAGTAAGACAAGACCAACATGGTATTAGACTTATTCACCTTGGATAGTTTTATCAAGTTTATTTAAAATCTTTAACAAAATTTAAAAAGTTTAAATTATTAAATCAACAAGTGTAACTTTTTTGAATATATCAGGAGTCTGTATTAATTAACTTATTATAACTCTATTTGTACATGACTGATAATGTAGTTTTTAAAGTGATATCACTGTATGACTGTTGTGGTATTTTTTACATGATTGTTCTCTTCACATTTGTAGGTGAGAAAGACGCTGGGAAGGAAGAGAAAGGAAAGTTTGGTAATTTCACCCATCTTCCTCACTACAGCAAACTTTTTGATAACCTACGATCTGCTTATACCAATCACAAGGTACCAATTACAAGTATCTTAATCATTGTATTCTTTAAATAGAATGGTAAAAATCATATAATGCTACAGCCACACAATGTGTGTCATCTCATAAAAACCTTAAAAAATACTGATGTGTCTTATGGCAATTGTACAATTTAGACCAATTTCTAAGAAAGGGTAAATTTGAGATTCAACCAACAAAATTGGTTAAGCAAATAAAACATTTCTTGTTAAGTTATGTCTACCATATTATGGAAATTGAGCCAACATCAAGTATTTCATAAGTTATGAAAAATAAGAATAAGAGTCAAGATAAGTTAATATTGTACTCAGGTACAATCCTGATAATGAGCGAGTTGGTCAAGTGGTAGAGTGTGGGACTTTCTGAGGTCCGGGTTCAAATCTTGCCAAATCACCAATGCATTTTATCTAAGTGATTTATGTATCTATTAATTTCAACAGTCAAAAATCAATACCGTACATAGATATGATAATGCCGCAACGCCTAGGTAATGAAAAACTAATGATGTGAACGAGTAATGTAAAAAACGATTCCGGGATCGTGCCTAGCTTCCTAAGGGAAAAAATCCTGATAATGAACTTGTCCTCGATGTGCAAAGTAATAAGAGATTGCGAGGTGTGCAAACTTAAGCTTTTCTGAGTCTGGCCTCCAGCTTTTTTTGAGCCAAGCTATTGTATAAATAATGTATAAATAACAAACTTTTTTATAGCAAAACGTTTTTAAACGCACTAAAAAGTAGAAAATAATTTATAAATATGTAGAGAGTATAAATACCTGTAATATTTAAAACAAAAAACGTGGGGTGCATGCAATAGATAATTTACAATTACCTTCACCTATTGAAATAATGTATTATTATCAATTGCATGCATCCCACGTTTTTCGTTTTAAATCTTACAGGTATTTATACTCTCTACATATTTATAAATTACTTTCTACTTTTTAGTGTGTTTAAAAACGTTTTGCTATAAAAAAGTTTTTTATTTATACATTATTTTCTACTTTTTAATTTTTAATGTGTGTGGATGTTAAATATATGTCAAGCATCTATACCAGATTAAGACAGAGGCATGTGGGAAATCTAAGGTTTATTTGAGGTTCTCTTCATATAATTATGTATTAGATTGAATGTATGGCCTACCTACTAACTATAAATATATCAATCTATTTAATTTATTGTTTACTTAATAAAATAAATACATTGGTATCATACACCTTTAAATCTGCAATCAGATTTTTCATCTTTATTTTGAAATGTTTGTATGGGAGCATAACCTGTACCTCTTAACCTCTGCTCTTCGAACTGTCAAATTTAAGTATTTACATCTGACTTAAATTAATTGATATATTTACATTCTTTCAAAATGTAAACATGGAAAATTTGGAAGCCCATGGGGCGTAGCCCAAGGGAAATATGAAAATTAAATGCTATAATATTGCATTGTCATCCATTTGTGAGCTATGTTTCAAATTTCAAGTCTCTAGCTCATCGGGAACTTCGTTTAAAATTGATATCAAGATTTGTAGGAAAGCGAGCTAATAAAAACAAGCCCATGGGGCGTAGCCCAAGGGAAATATGAAAATTACATGATATAATATTGCGTTGTCATCTATTTGTGAGCTATGTTTCAAGTTTCAAGTCTCTAGCTCATCGGGAAGTATCAAAATTTGCAAGAAAGCGAGTTAATAAAAACACGCCCATGGGGCGTAGCCCAAGGGAAATATGAAAATTAAATGATATAATATTGCATTGTCTTCCATTTGTGAGCTACGTTTCAAGTTTCAAGTCTCTAGCTCATCGGAAAGTTAGTATAAAATTGATTGCAAAGTTTGTACCGGACAAGAAAGCGAGCTAATAAAAATGTTTTAATAAGCTATATGATAATCATCAACTCACACTATGTGGCTTATTTGTACATGTCTCTTGCGGTCGCGGGGACATCATCATCATCTCCCTTAATTGCTATAACATCGTGAGTTTTTTACCGTGCAATCTTCATTGCGACACTTTCAATTGTTGTTGTTGTTGTTGTGTGCAGACGCAGCTGGAATGTGGTGACAAGATGGCAGGACTGCTAGGCTCAGTACTACTTTGTATCAGTCAAGTCTTGGAATTCTCAACCCTGGCTGAGACAGGCAGGTGTGCTGAGGAACTCTTGCTATATTTACGAGTTGTTGTTTCATTGGAACCAACCGCAAGTGTTGCTACGGTGCAACAGGTAAATATTGCCCTTCTTGTATGCAAGGCCGGGAATGATAAAGTTATTTATTTTAAATGTAAATCTTTTTCAATTGTTATGTTCAAGATGCCAAGAAAAGCTTTATTGGATTTTCTGGTTTTAAAAACTCTTTTTAAATAATTTATAAACGGTATACTTTATTATGTATTTTAAGGCACACACTTATTTCCACCTTATAAATCACAACTTTCAGATTTCATCTAGTTGAGATTTGATGTACAGTATAGTCTACACTTTACAATGTCAGATTTTAGTCCCAATATCAGGATAGAGAGAAAAGTAAGATTAAGTAAAGAGAGTATCACAGGTTTGAAATTAATTGTGAGTCTGTTGTGATGACAGTGTAATCACGAATAGTCATGCTTGAGAAAACCCAATGTGAATATCCTCATTTTGATAATGTTTCCAGTTCCTATAGGTGATAAATATTTTATTTGTTGTATTTTGCAGCTGTTGAAGAGTCTGTTTGGGTCCAACCGTGTAGCAGCTTGGGAGGAGGAAGGGAAGATGTCCCTGCCTGAGCAACACTCTCCCTCCCATTGCAACACCACCACCACCACACTGGGCTTCTATGATCTCATACTTCGCAGGTTTCTTCAACAAAACACATCACCTACAGAGTCTGACATCCTGCCTAACAAGTAAAGCAAGTCACCTTTTCCCTTGATTCTATTGATCTTCATGATCATAAATGTATCTACAAACTAATACTTAAAGTTTTCTTAGTTTTAGCGAATTTCCCTATAGGGAAGTAGCTATTACCGTAGGTCTCATGGTAAGACTTAGGCCCGGGACCGATTTACTTTTTCATTTTAATGTCCCCAGAGGCCAAAAACACCATTCGTTAAAATTTTTATATATGTATATATATATATATATATAGATATATATATATATATAGATTTATATATATATATATGTGTCCGTGAACACGATAACTTGAGTAATTTTTATCCGATTTTGATGAAATTTGGTTTGAAGGTGTAAGGCGGGATAAACTTGAATGAGTTCGCGATCCAGCATGATCGGACCATGGGAACAGGGTTTTATGGGGGGTTTTATGGGGTAAAAATTGGTTTTTCTCACTTTTTACCCTCAAAACACAAAATTTCCCAATTTTTCTCCAAACCTTCTTAAAGAGCTTAAAAAAACAAACAATTCAGTATATCAAAGTGTTTTTGTACGGTTATTGGTTACGGAGAAAACTAAAAAAATTGTAAATTTAAAATTCCCATGTTATTCTTATGGAGAATATTGTAAAATGTTGTAGTTTGCTTGTTTATGGATATATTTTGATCAAACTTGGCAAATTTATTTATTTTATAGTAAGCTATCAATATTTTACTAAAAACACACTACTTTATTAGTTTCCTTGTAGCAGCAAACCTAGGTACTCGTTAAACCTAATGTTATTTAAATAGATCAATTGAAAATCAATTCGGCCAAATGGAAATTCGCTTAGATGGCAGGTTTGCTGCGACGGGGGTATATTTTTAATTACTTTCTTAATCAAACAAGTACATTAAAATAACCACTATATTTTCTAAGTTTGAAAATATACTGGTTCTGAGTTTTATTTTCTTCTACAGTATTTAGTTTCAGCAAATTCCCCATGTAAAAACAATAATAAGCTATTACCGTAGTACTCATAGTAAGACCTGGACCCAGGATCGATTTACTTTTTTGTTTTGAGATCCCTAGAGGACAAAAGCACCATCGGTGCAAATTCATATATATTTATATTTCATTTATATAATATATGTAAATATATGTGTTTGTCCGTTAGCAAGATAACTCAAGCAAAAATGATCCGATTTTGATTAAATTTTGTATAAACATGTAAACCTACATTTATTCTAATGAGTTCGCGAACGAGCATGATCGGACTATGGGAACGGGGGTTTTTATGGGGTAAAAATAGGTTTTTACCATTTTTGACCCTACAAACACAAAATTTCACAATTTCTTTCCAAACCATTTTGTAGAGCTTAAAAAAAACAAATAATTTAGTTTATTGAAGCGTTATTATGCGCCAAATGATAACTGAGAAAATTCAAAAAATTTTAAATGTCTATGTTATTTTTAAAGGGGAACAAGTCAACTGTTGTAGTTTTGCTTGTTTATGAACATATTTTGATCAAACTTGGAAAATACATTCATTTCTTACTAAACTATTAACATTTAAAACAAATGTTTGTTGTAATCTTTACCCTCCCTGTTGCAGCAAACCTAAGTACACACTCAATAACTAATTCTATTTAAATAGGTAATAAATTTGATATTTCTAAGGAGACATTTTAGTTTACATCCATGAAAATTCTGTTAGTCTGCAGGTTTGCTGCAGCGGGGGTATTATTTAACTTCAACAGTTTTTTGTGTGCCTTAGCTATATTTGATTTATCTGAGTGCATCCTGAAAGATTAAAGAAGATTTTGAAACTGTTATTAGTCCTCTTACAACGTCCCACGAGTAAAAACATGATTTTGATCTGTTTACCATGTTCCCATTTGTATTGTTGGTAATACCCTTTTTAAGCTAGCCCTAATGATCAATATTGACAGTATATAGATTTACTAATTGTTGATCACAACAACTTTTTAAACACAGCAACGAGAAAGAAGCTTGGAACCAAAGAAAGACAGTTTCCATCATCAAGGGTCTGATGAAGAGTTCTGATCGCCATGCACTAGCCTCTTACATCCGCCTGTTTGAGCCCATGGTCATACAAGCACTAAAGGTGAGACCAAACACAACACACCTTATTTATAGGATTGTGTCTGTTTTCTATTCTGTAGAGGTGATCGAAGACAATTTAGAACTTTTAAACTATACACACACATTTTTTTAGGAAATTGACTACCTTAACGAGTATAACAAAACATATAATAAAGTAAATCACAAGTATTTTTTTGCTAATTTTAAAGTGGTTGGTGGGTAATAGTTAAGTTAAGGAAAATTAAGTTTTTCACCAAATTAATTGTTGGCCTATATTTGTTTTCATTCAAACATTGATTATATTTGTAGGCCATGTTATCAAGTGATGTTCTTTGTTCTTCTCTTATGATACTTTGCCACCATCAAAGAAAATCCCATCCTAAAAAATTACATAAAAAAATCACACTTTTTAGACTGAATTTTCAGGTCTTGGATCAATTCTACAATAATAATTCAAAATGGTTAAACATGTAACTATATCTGTTTGTTTAAGCAATACACAGTAACCAACAATGTGAGGCTCCAGGTGGCTGTTCTATCTCTTCTGACTCAACTAGTCCAGCTGAGAGTCAACTATTGTCTTCTGGACTCTGACCAAATATTCATCGAGTTTGTGTTGAAACAGTTTGAGTTTTTGGAAGCTGGTCAAATCAAGTAAGTTTCTGACTAAATTATCTTGCATTTATTTTTGTAGTACCAGGAGACCGAGCTTTGGTCATTTTGAATTAAACATTAAATTTATTAGATAAGCTATTTAGCTAAATTAAAGATATTTATTATGTACGTTAATCAATTTGAACAAATGTTATATGATACAAAGAAAACATTATAATACACCTTTATAAATACATATATTGCTATAAAAATAACCTGTTTCAGCTGTTTTATTAACTGCAGCTACAAAAAGGTATTGACGATAACATGGGTACTTTAAGGGGCTTTAAAGTAGGGCAGAAACTGTATTTTTCCCAGCCTTGTGACGACAGGGTATTAAAAAATATTTATTTTGAAAATCTTGAATTGAAATTTCTTGCGGACATTTTTAAAGTTGGTCAAAACAACTTGCATGTTTTTTTGGCACTGTTCTATAAAAAAAGAAACAAAAAAGGGATGGGAATTTCATATTAAGTACAATTGGACCGTGAAACATCAATCTAATCATAAAACACCACTAGCTAACTACAGAGGTATCTAAACTGAACATCACTGCATTTAAAAAAATGTGTATTGTTTTAAGGTTTATTACAGCTTACATTACATTAAAGCTTACATAATTTCAATTTGAATTCCATAGCAAAATTAGGAGAACAATTTAAATTTTCACCATGTTTAGTAATGCTTTTGGTTAATATGCATTTTAGGGTTTGCACGCGATTTTTGAAATTTTTTTCATTCTACTCAAAATTCAACGCTGATTCCGAAAATGAAGTTCTTTTTCCGCGGAAAACGACCATAACACGGAAAAACAACCAAAACTACCAAACATCTTTTTTTTATCAAAACACGTCATGTGGGTACTCAAATTAACCGGAATATTAAGCAGATCACGAATATGCAATTGTTTTTTTTTTGTCAAATAAGCGAGATTTTTACGAAAATGTGATACTACCAGCAATAACCCCAACTCACTAGGGGACAGGTGGGAATTCGGGGTTTTGGGTGGGGGAGACATCTAACGTGGTTTATCATTGGAAAATTAGGCGGGGGAAAGGGTAATTTAATGTGTAAAAAGGGTAATTTAACGGGAAATAATGGGTAATTAGTCGGGTGAATTATGGGAAATTTGCTTGGAATTAAGAAACTTTTCCGTACCAACCTATTCATTGGTTGTTGTAGAACTGCCATGTTGCTTGAAGTTCAATCACGCATTAACTACTGGTTGGATTGTGTTGAAATTTGGTATGATGATAGCTCACATTCCCGATTAACATACAGTGTGTAAAAAATGTCTCCCCCCCCCTATTTATTTTTTTTATTTTTTAAAATAATGAAATATCGTTTGGGGAGTGATAGTAACATAACGTGAAGTTTCTTTTGACATAGTTAAAATTTTTGAATTCCCCCCCTAAATGGGGGGTAAGGGGGGTAACTCAAAATTTTTAAATGTAAACCCCTAGCTTGTGACACCTCATTTGAAAGAGCATTAAAAAACTAGGTAAATGGTGAAAACTAGAAATTTCTATCTAATTTCTAACCGGAATTACAGCCAAAAACGCTCAAAATACGATATTTTTGGGAAACTCAAAAATGTAATTATTGCATACACCCTTTGAGTGATCCCTCATTTGAAAGATAAATAAAAATCAGGCCAATGATAAGGATTAATAATTTCTAACAGGTAATTAGATGGTTTTTTATGATTTTTACAAACAAACTAACCTTAAGTGCGAAATAACAGTAGCGATGTTGTGTTCACCAAATAAATTCACAGCAAATGTTCAAACTGAAGTCCTCCTACTTCCTGACAGTAAAATAAACGAGACGTGAACTCTTCCCTCACGTTATGGAATGTTTCCTCAGTGATTTTTCTGCAGGCTTCAACAATCCTGTGTCTCAAGTCTTCAATATTCTGTACGGGAGTTTTATAAATTGTCGATTTAATAAACCCCCATAGAAAAAAATCCAAAGGTGTTAGATCGGGGGACCGTGCTGGCCATTCTATCCGGCCACGCCTGCCAATCCACTGACCATTCAGTTGTGTATTTAGAAATGCTCGGACCTGTCGATGAAAATGAGGGGGAGCGCCATCCTGCTGGAAGTGAACAATATCTTCATCAAACTCATGTGGATGTTGTGCAATAACTTCCACTATGGCTGGAAAAACCGACTCTTGAAGCATTTGCAAATAATGTTCTCCATTGAGGTTGCCATCGATGAAAAATGGTCCTAGGATATGATTACCCAACATCCCAGCCCATACATTTAATTTTTCTGGGTACTGCGTTGAGGATTCTCGGTAAACATGGGGGTTTGCAGTATCCCAGTATCTGCAGTTATGTTTATTGACAGTTCCATTAACAAAAAAAGTGCATTCGTCTGAAAAAGCTACATTATACACGAAATGTGGATTAGCTTTGATTAGTTCTTCCATTTCTTCGCAAAATTGAAGTCGACGGTCTGGATCATCGTCGTTTAATGCATGGACAAGTTTAAATTTATAAGCGTGAAATTTATTTTTCTTTAAAATATTTCGAACTGTTTGATGGGATAAGTCACACAGTGTAGCAACTGATCGAGTCGACTGCTGAGGATCCTCTACAAATTCTCCCACAACTTCAAATTGTGTTTCTTCGTCTAAAGATGTTCGGCCTGATTTTGGAGCATTAGCTACGGATCCAGTTCGTCTGAACTTGCCAATTAGTTCCCTCAAATATTTTCGACACACTGGTCGATCAGGATGTGCTTCGTTGAATCTCCTTTCTGTCTCGTGGTAGTTTTCATTCGAGGCACCAAAAGTTAAAACCATTTCCACCTTATCGTCTTTGCTTCGAGCCATTATTAAAAATTTCTAATAAACTTTTAACAAAAAACTAACTATTGAATAAAGAAACTAAATTAAAAAACCTGACTAACTAAATAGCAACAAACTAACAATTAATTATTAACCTTAGAGAATTTTAATGAACAAAAAAGTCTTTACAGTTATCAAATAGTTACATAATTGTTATTATTAAATAGAAATTGAATTTATGCTGCAGTACTGACCTAGACCTGTCTGTAACAGCTCATTGACAGAATGAGTTGAGGAAACCCATGCCAGGGCAAACAGGGAAAACCGGCTGAGCAAAGGTCATCTAATGAAACAAACTCATGTTCACGAAAATTTCTTATTGTAATAACCTTAAATTTTTAGTTTGTACTTGCTCTGTTGTGGATAACCAATACATTTCATTTTCACTTTTTTTCAAAAGATGTTATTTTGCACTTTTGCAATAATAAAGAAATAAAAGATTTTATTAAAATAATAATTTATTAGCTGTAAGAAATTTTTGGCTGTAGGAAGTAACAGTTTTTTAATTTAATAACATAAGCCTGATTTTTATTGCTCTTTCAAATGAGGGGTCACTCAAAGGGTGTATGCAATAATTACAATTTTGAGTTTCCCAAAAATATTGTAATTTTGAGGGTTTTTGGCTGTAATTCCGGTTAGAAATTAGATAGAAATTTCTAGTTTTCACCATTTACCTAGTTTTTTAATGCTCTTTCAAATGAGGTGTCACAAGCTAGGGGTTTACATTTAAAAATTTTGAGTTACCCCCCTTATCCCCCATTTAGGGGGGGAATTCAAAAATTTTAACTATGTCAAAAGAAACTTCACGTTATGTTACTATCACTCCCCAAACGATATTTGATTATTTTAAAAAATAAAAAAAATAAATAGGGGGGGGGAGACATTTTTTACACACTGTATAGACATATTCTTACCTCAAAAATCCCTTCGGGCTCCGCCCCAACGGCTCTAGAGTTTCCCATGTTAACCTTATGAGTATTCATATTTAAAAAGAATTAAATAATTTTGCCAGCTGTTTCAACTACACAATTTGTTTCTATGATATTCAATAGCATTAAAAGGTTATACGGTTTACCAACAGGGTGCAGCACCATTAGTTCTTTATACATTTATGACAACAGCTAATTTGAACCAAGCAGCAACAAAAACCTGAGTGTGAGAACTTTACTTCTTTCTATTGTTTAGGTGAAGAGGTAGAACATTATGGCTATGGTAGATGTTCTATATACTATATACCGTAGATTATAGTAAACCAAATGTTCTCAAAACGTGTCCTCTCTCATTGCAAATGCAAAGCACGAGTATTTAACCACAATAAGTATTGTATACCAACCCGGTACGAAGGACGGGTACTCAGCTAGTAGTTCTATATATATGTATTTATAGGATTATTTGACTCTATTCAATACATGCTATTTGTGTATAGCAAATAAAAACTTAGAGGGATGGTCAAGTCTCAAAATTTCGGGAAATTTTCGGGAAATTTTACATCTCATTACACGAGACAAGATTTCTTTTTGGCCGAGATTTTTATCGAGACAAGAATAAAAAATAAAAAAATTTTTAAAAAATTAAAAACGCCTGCCGAAAGTAAATGCAATACCCGCAATACAGGAGCGTGTTGTAGTTGCGTTTCCTTTGCGAAGGCGTTCTTATTTAATTAATTCTTTAAATGTAAATATTACTTTAATTATTTTAATAATATTACTTTAATAACATTTGAGAAGTTTTGTTAAGTGTAAGCAGTGTGAGGAATGTTTTATTACTATAAAAAGTCAAAACAAGTAACTATTTTATAAAAATGAATAGGTATTGCTTTTATTTTATGATTTATTTTATTTTAGGATAAGTTGAACTCTATCCTAACTGATATCACTATGTTTCCTAATCGTAGGCATTTTTAATAAGTTAGGCGTGATCAATAAAAAAATGTTATGCTGATGTTTTTTAATAAAAGATTGTAAATATTCTTGCCTATTATCATTATTTATCATTTATTTAAACAGTCATCTAACAATGTTACAAAATCAGGTAAAAATTTTGAACGTGCATTTCCTGTTGTGTATGAGAAGGGAAATCCCGTCTCGACCTCGTCTCGAAATTTTATGAGGGATAAAAAATCTCGTCTCGTCTCGTCTCGTCTCGTCTCGAACTAAAAATCCAATCTCGTCCATCCCTACTTATTTGATTGGATTTGAATTGATTATGATAATGTTTCAGCCATTGTTGTGTGTATACTGATTTGTATGTAGGCTAAGTGATTGGTAGTACCAAAACATTTATTTTTGTAGCCAAGCTGAGGTTTTAACCCCCAAGATGTTTGAGTTTCTGGTGCATCTGTCTTATGAGAAGAATCACTCTAAGCCAGTGATTGGAGTGGCCAAGGTGATACAACTCTGTGATGGCCTCATGGCCAGTGGGCAGGACCCTCTCACCCACTGTAAGTAACCACCAAGCACTCTCTAAACAAATCTGCTGTCTAATGAACAAACACTAATGTAATGCAACATTAACATGTTAAGCGCGTGGGGCAGGAAATCTTGACCTACAGTAGACGGGGCAGGATATGTCGTTCTCCTAACTAGCAGTTTTGTTTACTGCTGCTTTCTGTTGGGCTTTTGTAAAACTATGTCCACAAATACTGGGATACAGTACATACTATAATATGCGTCTCATTTTGATGAAACTGAATTTAAACGTTTTGCACAATCATCCGCAACCGCATTGAATGTGTTAAAGCTATTTTTTCAGCTATTTATTTTTTAAAGTTATTCGTGGAGCATTTATCTTAGCCAATAAACCATTGTTCATTATATCTTGGCCAAACAATGCAACCAACCTGATTGATGGCTCATGGGGGATTTTGTTGCACAATTGATTGCACATTTTGTAGTTAGGTGCCAAGAAATCTGTTAATGTTGACTATAGATGTATGAACTAGGATTATTTAAAAGGACATAATTAACTGTGTTGTGGTACAGGTATCCCAGCCCTGGCGCCCATAGTAGAGCATGTATTTACAGCTACAAGCTCCACTAGTGTCTGGCAAGTCAAAACTCAGAGGGACGTAGTAATTGCCATGCTGCTCAGACTAGCTGAATATCCTCAGGTATCTTAAATTATAATTCATATTTTTATATAGTATGTATTTTATTATTTTTTATATAAAATACATATCTATATTTTTAGATTTTTAATCCCTGAACCTTTCATCTCTTCTTGTGTTCATGGTGTGCCCAAAAGCTGGTAGGTTGCGTAAAATTTTCTCCGGGGTGATAAAATATGGTTTGGGTCCTGTAAAGTTGCAAATGACTCCTGGTTAGCCACCTGATATACCTTTTCATTATCTTCAAGCCCAGAATTTCCAGGAACCCAGCAGAATGTGATTTTTGAGCTCCCCAACCTGTAGGTGGCTTCAAACCATTCCCAAACTAACCTTGCCCTAAACTCGTAGAAAAAAGTTCTTTGAGGGAAGCTTGGATCTCTAAAAAAATGCAACACATTCCAAAATATGTAAATTATTTGCGACTGTAACATAGAGAGATTCTCAACTAAGATGTTGATCTCCCTTCTGGCTCTCAATTCCTGTATTCCTATCTCAGTTTCAGTGGTTGCTTTAGAGCCATCTGTTAACCAATTCAGCTTACCTTTTGGAAGTATTACTTTACCACTATTCATCTAATTACGGAATCCTTACAGTAAAGAAAATGAGTTTCAAACCTTTATCTGATTGTAGTTCATCCTCAGAAGAGATTCACCTCTCACTTCAAGGTAATGCTGGGTGGGTGAGCACACCCAGAGTCCCTCACATCTGACTCTCTCTCACCCTTGAAATGACAAAATACATAAAGTAGCAAAAGATCCAAAAGAACAGTCACTGATCAGCATACAAGCTTATGTACGCCCAGCAGTATTTCAGCAGCGCTTTTGACATTGACTGTGGGTCACCAGACCAGCGAACTATAGGTCATTGATACAAACAGATGATGATGCCAGGATGTCCCAGCAGTTCCCCACCATTCCCCTGCAGGTCATAGGACGCTGAAAGGTCATACAACCACCATGAACCTTACCTGTATCCGAATACACTCAGTATACAAAACTCTAACCTCACTGAGTTTGCTGAGTCAGATGTTGATAGCTAGCCAAAGTAAGGAGAGCAAGCGTTGGTCTCACCAGATTGCTGATGTGGTAATGTTGGTTATTTACAATGTAATGTTGTGTATAGGTGCTGAGTTTGCTGAGTCAGATCTTGATAGCTGAGCGAGGTGGGGAGGAGAGCAAGCGTTGGTCTCACCAGACTGCCGATGTGCTGATGCCACTTCTGGCGCAGGGAAGAGTCAGATTAGACTCAGCTGAAGCTATTGTTGCCTTGCTGAATCTTCTCAATAGTTTGCTACCTCGCACACTCAGTCCGCCTGATCCTGTATTGCGGGTTCTGTTTACCTCACAACTTTTTGTAAGTCCTCGAATATGTGTCCTTTATTTATCAGTTAAAAAGATTTATTTTATTTTCTGTGTTGTCTACACTAATGGAATTCTTTACGTTTTTAAATAAAAGGCAACGGTCTGAATCCTAGACTTATTACTATCTAACGTCAACCTTTGTTAGATAGTATCCTTAACTCATAGCATAGTGACAAATGGCATCTGGGTCTGGAAACAATCTCTCTTCGAATTGAAAGAGCGACCTTAAGATTTGAAGGTAAGCATTGTTGCAGTAATTAACAATATTATTGTTTAGAATAGGCATTGTTCCATTAGAACATTGGTACAGTTAACCACATTAGTATGATAAATCAGTTGGGATGGATGCAGGGTGTCCAGCCAACCTTGGAACCGGGGAAACCGGGAATTGTACGTAAATTTTGATGACCGGGAAAAATCTGTGAATTTAACGTGAATTTTGTAAGGACTGGAAACTTAACATTTGTTTAATAATTGCCAAAAACAGCCTGAAATCACAGTATGATGACTGACTACAATCAATAATTTTACCTTCCGAAAAAATAATTTTATCTGTTGCTCTAGCTTTTTGAGAATAGATAGTCAAGAGCTCTCAAACTATTCCATGCTTTTTGTTATTCCAGGAGATAGAGTACAGCAGCCGCAGCCTAAGCACAATGTTGGCGATGCTGTTGTACATCATAGGTAGAGATGAGGAGGACAGTTTTTTGGCTAGACTGGAGGATCTGAAGCTGTGTGTGCGTGAACAGAGTGATGATCCTCTCAATGCTACAGCCGCTAACCTCAACGACCCACCTCAGACTGTCTTTGCCAGGTGTGTGTTATGTCAGACCTCATGAATTTAACATATAATCTAACAAAACCTAAGCAAGATTAACTGAACAAACACACAAACTGCGACAAGCCTTATCCACACTATGCTGGTTGTTTTACCAGTTCTATCAGTAAAATAAATCATTCTTTTTTAATGTTAATCCTCCATCTGGAAAAACACTAGTGACTATTAAAAGTAGTTCCTCTACTGGAAAATTACTAGATATAATCGGTATGGATCGATGATCGTCAAAGTCGCGGCAACACCCGTACGTATATGTTACTGTCTCGGTAGAGATGCGATCGTCATTTGGGATCGTGTCAACATTCCTAAAAAAAACAAAAAACACCTCAATATCTTCCCTGTAGCAGCAATCCTAAGTACTTCTTAAAATTAAAGTTATTTAAATAGGAAATAAATCTAACCATTTTAGGGTTTATTTTAGTATAAATCGAGCCAGGTCAATGGAAACTCGCTTACAGCAGGTTTGCTGTGGCGGGGGTATTAGTTATATTGTAAATGACTGTATTACTTGTGGAGGAACAAAGATTTATTAAATTATTTTAATACCTGATTTACCGCCCCATTAAACCTTTGTAAAGAATTGGTGTAGTTTAGTTATTCAGGATTTTTTACCCATTTGTAAATACTTAATATTTTAGTGAATCTTGCCTGTTGTATAGATTGCTGCTCAGAACATTGCTGTGCCTTACCACTCAGTTACACTCAGCCACCTTCTGTTCCTATGGAGACCCATCTTCAGCCTCCTACCTACAATACTTGCTGGCCCACTTCTTGCTCTGTTGCTGTCATTTGCTTAAATCAAGTTAGTATATTTTTAGCAATACAGTATATAAACTATTCAAATAATTGTGTGGAGAGCTTTAAATATTTAGGAGTTACTGTCAATAGTTTAAATTCTGAAGATCATGAGATACAAAGTAAACTAGCAAATGCCAATAAGAGCCTTGGGGCCTGTACAAAACTTTTGTCATCGAAACTTTTATCAAGATGCTCAAAATTAAGATTATACAAGACCATTATACAGCCAGTGTTATTGTATGGAAGTGAAACATGGGTCCTCTCCAAAAGAAATGAAGAATGTTTGATGGTGTTTGAAAATAAGGTACTTCGTAAAATATTCAGCCCAATTTATGAATAAGGAGTTTGGTGCATTAGGAAAAATAGAGAGCTGCGTGCCCTATATAAAGAGCCTGATATAATAGTGCTTATAAAAGCCAAAAGAATTAGTTGGCTAGGCCATGTACTTCGGAGACAGGATGGCACAAGACTGAAGGAGGTTTGTGTGGCCGTACCTACAGGTAGACGACCGTTGGGTAGGCCTAAATTAAGATGGTATGACCAAGTCAAAAAAGATGTGATCCATCCTTCCCCAACAACGGAAAGCTCTCTTTGAGAAAACTCCTTCATACATCGGATGCAAACTGAATAATCTGTTACCAAATAATCTCCAAACTCTGACTGGAAAAATCCTCAAGAAAGAACTTCAAAAGTATCTACAGGACCATCCAGTGTACACCTTAGATGAGTTCCTGGGCCTACTACAATGAAAAAATGCAGTTTCAACATGAACCCATTTCTTGATATTATCGGATTTGTAATGTACAAATAAACTCCATCCTCGCTGATATCGCTGCCTTCTGGTAGGCAGAACTCAAAGGCCGCTAATCGTAATCATGTCAAATTTGGATAGTAAGTCAATTAAAATATGTTCTTTATAATTATGTAGTTATTTTTGATCTCCGGTAAAAAAATCCATCTAAAATAAGTGGCTTTCGGATAATACCAAAGTACCTTATATTTCTTGTTCTCAAATAAGCTATGTTGACATTTCTTTTGGTAATCATAACCCTTCTAACTTTGTTGCTATAAATTTGTTGTAGGTAGTCATCAGGTTATTGCAGCAGGGTTAGTAGCACTAATGGCACAAACAGAGGCCGCCAACATAACTCAGCTGAGTAAGATGTTTGTCAGTCTGGCACCACGATGTCCTCTAGTAGTGGTACTTTGGTGTCGTCTACTAGCCTTCGCTGGTATTGGACATTGTGATAAAGCTTTCTGGTCTACGCTTGTTGGAATAAACAGGTATTTACGTTTCCTTTTTCAATATCAAAAAGAATCTGGTAAAAATAGTGCATTTAGTACAGAATATCATAATAAAAAAACCTTACCAGTTCATGACAGATTGTCAATGTTTTTGTAACAACACCTCCAAACATTCAATCTCTCACTACTGTAGTAAAAGTCCATACGGCCATTGTATTTCAATAGGTTTAAATGAGGTTCACAAGGCAGCCAGATAGCATTAAATATTCAATTGAAGGTTCTAATAATACTTACTCTCAGCAGGATTATAGATCAGTGATTTGTAAAACATCCAAAATTAAATCCGATTGTGGATGCTCATTACTATAATTTTCAACATTGTACACCATTTCTTAACTAATTTTCAATGGGTTTTTCAGTGTGGACATCAATAACTTCAAACATTCATGTTTGAATTTGGACGTGGTTCACAGAGGCAGCCTTATCGTGTTTTGCGATTTTATTGCAGTAAGTATAACCATCACTATAGAAAACATTTCTTAGAGACCTATAAAAATTACTTAAACTGAAAACCCCCCACCAGAAAAAACTTGCAAACTGAGAAAGTTGCAGTTTATTTATTTAATTTTTTTGCTGTAATCAAAGGAAATTTACTCTTTATATTACACCCACAAAAGTGATATTGGCTCAGTGAGTGCTTAAGAGGTGTGGTAAAAGCAGGTTTTGGTGTATAAAAAAAATAAAAATAAATTTAAATTGATCTTATATAGCCTAAACAATAAACAGAATTTTTCTAAAATATCTTTAATTGTCAATTATCTGATAATTGATTAATTGATCAATTAATCTTAATCACATAAATCACTTCACTGAAAAGGGCACTTCTGTGTTTCAGTGGACACTTAATAATCGAGCACGATTGTGACTTTGGCGGTGTCGAATTATTGAAAATGACGGATTACTGAACATCTTGTAAAATATCTGTGGAATTTTATAGTCTGCATCTTATAATGATGTATCTTATAGAATTTCATAGTCCTATAACACTATTCATTTGTGAGACTAGGATGAATACCTAAGTCTAGCGATTGCTCCAGACGTCTATGGATCACTACCGACGTCTACCAAATGCTCCTGACATCTACCAACTGCTCCTGATGTCTACCGATCACTACCAATGTCTACCGATTGCTCCTGATATCTCTCGATCAAGAGCCATTGCTCCTAACATCTACCAATCACTCTTGCCTCTCCAACTCTACCAAAAGCTCCTGACATCTATCGATCGCTCCCAACGTCTGCCGATCGTTCCTGATGTCTATGATCACTTCCTACTCTGCCAATTTTTCCCACACTTATCTGTTTAAAAACAGCATGAAATATGTATTTAGACCTGTAAACCAATGATTGATTATCAAAAGTGCCGGACTATCAGATGCCAAACTAGCAGGCTTTTACTGTTATCTCCTGTTTGTTACAGAGCTCAGCTAGGCTTGTAGAGGACAGCGCCTGGCTGCTTGGACGTCATTTCCCTTCGTTGTTGTCTCTGTATACAGAGCCCCCCGTGTATGAGTTGCTTGAAGCCTGTAAGAACAATCCTGCCACTGCTGGACTACTGCTACCCCCACTGGCAACTGTCGCTGCCAACAACCCTACTGTAAGTAACCAACCTTTACCCATATAACACTAACAATAAGGACTGAAAATCCATTGTTTTGTTTTAGGTACCTGTTTTAAAATAGTATGATCTTTATCTGTTGTTTAGTTTTTTATTTTTTCCAATCTTGCCTCTTCCCTGTCATAAAAGCTGGTGATTCTCTAAAAGCCTATGCTTCTATGTAATTTAACTTTGAGTTAAAATATCTATTTATTTAGCTGTACTGAGGTTTGGAATACAAAATATTTTAACATTTAAAGAAAGAGATACATGACAGACCCTATTAAAAAAATATGCTCGAAATGATTTTTTTTACCTTCAGAGGATTTCTGATTATAAAAAGTAAGCAAGTTCTTAGATTGATGTGCATAAGATAGGGTACTGCAAAACATCACTACAACCACTGGTATTATGAAATAAACAACAAACTAAATAAAGTTTTTCCACCTTTTTTAAGCTTTCAAACTATTATTTATTTCTGCAGACACGCAGGTATAAAAAAATGCCTATTTTAAAAGAACTCAGTTTTACAAAAATAAAATAGTTTTATGGTAATTTCTTATAACTCTGGCTTGAATGGTGACATTTGACTGATTGATTGGTGGTGTTTAGCCATGGCTAGTCAGCAAGATCCTGGACCTACTGTTCTCTGTCAGTCTGGATGACTCAGGCTCCGTGCTGACTATACTCACCATGCTGCTGCAACATCCTCACCTAGTGCTGGCCCGGCGTGCTTCAGCACTCGCCTGCTCGTTAGTATAGTGTACAGCATGAGTGTAAAAATACTTTCAAAGCTTTTGAAGAACCTTTGTTAACATTTGCCAATAATTTATTTTTTATGTATTCCTCCCTATGCGTGGTATGTACACCACCATTTTGGCGAGGTGTAGTCTTAAGCTAGGACAACACAGTAAATTTATGGACTTCTACTGCCAACCAAACCTAATTACTTTACCTAATATGGTTATCAATAGTAATTAAAAATGAATCTTCTTAAATTTAATTTTATCATAATAATAAAACATAGTGGTTTAACTTTATATTCAATACTAACCTATGTTTGAGGTCTAGCATGAGCATGACCTAGCATGTGGTCTAATCTTGCCTGTTTTCAGGAGAGTAGAATATCTTCTGATCTTGGAGAGAGAAGAGGTTGTGAAAATGTTGGATCATGATGATCTGCTTAACTTATTGAGACTGATAACTACCAAAAACTCACGATTGGCTACCAAGTAAGTAGATGGCATCCCTTTAGGTACATAATAAAGTTTTAAAATCTATGAACTTAAGAAAGTTGTTAAAGAATAAGTTTGTACCTATTTTCAAAATGAGGACACAGACAAACATGATTTTAGTAAGTTCTTGTTAGGTCATCTGCACTGTTAGTGTTGAGCAAACCTGAAAAAACTATTATGCAATTCATTCTACTCAACTTTGAAAACCCCATTATTTAAACCACTATTGATTCAACCCTACATGAAACGCTATGCAAAGGTTTCCTCTGTGTATTTTATATTTTTTAGTACATAAATTAATATCTTCTTGGTCATGCCTCTGTTGCTGTACCTCATGTGCCTATTCCTATGAACTGGATTTAGTTTTCTGTCCATTCCTCTTGCTCCCCAGTGTGAGCCGTGGTTTGCTTCAGTACCGGTAGTGTATTGTTTTCCCAGAGGAATAACAATAACATATTTGCACTTAATTGCATTGCATTTCAGTGATGTACAAAGATAAGGATCATGATAAAAAGCAAATTGGTTTTGTTACATCAAAATGGAATACGAATATAAAAAAAAAAACTTATATAAATGCCAAAAGCACAATATTAAACCGTTACCAAACCAAGTGGGGTATTTGTTCTAGAGTTGTTTGCAAAAGAAGTGAGAAAAGGGAATGCAATGAAGAGGAACAAATATGGGGGGGGGGGGGCTTAAAGGAGAGAGACGATGAGAAAGAAACAAACTTTTTTGTAGTAAAATAATAATAAAATAAATTATGATGGTATTAATGGCATTACAACTTTTTATTTGTGACAGAGGTCAGTACCTCTGTCACAAATTAACCAGGCCACAAAATCAGTATTTGTGCCCAAAATTACAAAAAAAAGTGTTCCGTTTGATGTAAATAGATCCCCCCCCCCCTGGAACCCTACTTGAGTGCCTTATGGTTTTTTTAAGTTCAAACGTCCAATGTAGGGTTAATAACGTTTGCCATCGAGCCTGGTGCTAATGTGTCCATGAATGCTGCAGACACAGTGGACTGGTCAGTTTGCTCAACAAGTTAGCGACCACTCACTACGACATGACTCTTCCATGTGAACAGGGCCGCAATGTCAACACTACCAACATCCAGTCCATCTGCCTGGACAAGGCTTGGTTCCTTACTCAAGTGCGACTGAGGTAGGCCATTCATACAAATAGTGTTGTTTCAAATATTGTGTCATTATATCTTTCAATATATAATTTGAAACTTTTATTTAGAAATGCATTTATAAAATGAAATGTATGCTGATCCAACTTTAAGGGTGTTTTAATTAATTGGGGGAGCGAGCTGGCGTAGTGGTTAGAGCGTGGGACTTCAGTCCGTGAGGTCCCGGGTTCGATCCCCGCCATGTCACCAATGGATTTTATCTAAGTGATAATGCCGCAACCCCTAGGTCTAGCCTGAAGTTAATGTGAAAAACAATCCCAGGCTCGTGCCTAGCGTCCTAGGACAAAAAAAAAGGTGTTTTAATACACTGACCTGACATGTAGCATCTCAAAATGTTCCTTGTGATCCTAAATTTATTAAAAAACACAAAAATTATCAAAAGTTATTTTCATAAGGCCCAATTTTGAGGTATAAATCAATAGGGAATAAGCTATTACCGTAGAGCGGATTTAGAAACTGCCAAGCATACAGTTGTGTCACCTGTTTTGGCTTACATTGTTGTACGCTGTTGGTTGTATGATATGTATGGTTGTAACCTCGCGATTGTAGCTGTGGGTACAAGCTAGTAACGCATGGTGCAGGTGTTGTCAGGTGGAGAGTGCTCAGCAATGCAGCCAACTGCTGAGTCAGCTGGACTATGACGACATTGTGTCTGTAATGAGATGCCAGCAATTTAACAACTGCATTTTGCAACACTGTTTCATCCTTGGAACTCAACTTACAATGCAGGTTTGTTAACATTTCTCATGTTGTAGGACTACATTATGTATGTAGACTATAAGGTATAAAGACATATATTTTTTTACAAGGTATAAAAGTCCTTATCATCTCCAGTTTTAGCAAATTTCCCATATAGGAAATAAGCTATTACCGTAGGTCTCATAGTAAGATCCAGACCTGGGACCGATTTATTTTTCTCTCTCGATATACCCAGAGGCCAAATGCACCATCTGTTCAAATTCATATGTAAATGTGTCTGTTAGCGCGATAACTCAAGTAAGAAAGATAGCATTTTATAAAAGATAATTTATGAAATTTGGTACAAACGAGTAAACTTACATGGGTTTTTCCCATTTTTGACCCTCAAAACATAAAATTTTCCAATTTCTTTACTAACAATTTTCTAGAGCTTAAAATAACAGAAGAAGAATTTAGAAGAATTTAGTAAGCTGAAGCATTGTTGTGTGCCTAACGGTTAAGGCATTCTTAAGACATGGGGGAGAATAAATTATCTGTTGTGGTTTTCTTATTTATGGACATATTTATTTCATACTAAGCTATCAACATTTTAATAAAAACAGACCTTGCCTGTAACAGCAAACCTAAGTACTCATTAAAACTTATAAGTAATGTTATTGAGATTTGAGCCGGGTATGTGGAAATGCAGGTGGCTTAGTCTGCAGGTTTTGTGCGCCCGGGTATTTTATTTTAGGAGATAAAACACAAGGTTGGACCCCATATAAATAATTGCTCCAGGTGCTGGGAACAAAAGTAAGAAATAAAAATGTTTGATAAACTACACTTGTCCTTTGATTGGTTCTTATATCTGTTGTGTTAGGAGCGCAAGACACCCAAGACATTGAGTGAGCATCTGTCTCCTCTACACCTTGCTGCCAGGACCACTCTACTGCAGCATCTACACCATCTACACACTCTCCTACCCAGGGTGCACCAGGTGTGTGGCAACAATCCTTCATCAACATTTCAACTTCAAACTAAGATAAATTGTACTCTTTCTTACAAACCACCCAGCCAATTATACAGGGTGGTAAAAAAGTCCCAGGACAGTTAAATATTTTAAAAAATAATGTAGATAGAGCTACAATACTTGGTACAAAGTTACAGGGCATTAAACTCTATTTTAACACATATTCAGTGATCCAATAACTCTTCAGGGGGACGGCCCACAAGGAGTCGGAAGAAAATCTTAAATGGAAGCATAGGTCAATATGCACATCAAATTAAAGGTATTTTTTAGTAGAATACAATGCCGCAAACCGCAGTTCAAAAGGTTGATCCTGCGCAAAATGGCAGATGTTCAAAGATTTCATGAATCCGCCATTTTGAATCTTTGAACGACTGCCATTTTTTACTCAGGCATTCTTTTGACCTTGAATTTACGGCATTGTAATCTACTAGTGAAGACCTTTAATTTGATGTGCATATCGACCTATGCTTACGTTAACAATTTTCTTCCGATTCCTAGGGATGTGCCCCCTGAGGAGTAAGCGTATAATAGCAATGTAAATTGAATGAATCTTTGAACAACTGTCATTTTGGCCAGGATCAACCTTTTGAAGTGTGGTTTGCAGCATTGAATTCTACTAAAAAAGACCTTTAATTTGATGTGCTGTGCATAATGACATATGCTTCCATTTAAGATTTTCTTCCGACTCCTTGTGGGCCGTCCCCCTGAAGAGTTGTTGGATCACTGAATATGTGTTAAAATAGAGTTTTATGCCCTGTAACTTTGTACCAAGTATTGTAGCTCTATCTGCATTATTTTTTAAAATATTTAACTGTCCTGGGACTTTTTTACCACCCTGTATAGAAAGCTAAGCAAAGTAAAGATATTAATTTTAATTTTATTTTGTGTGTTTTTCACACCAATGGCACTTTTTACGTTTTGAAAGGGATATTGATGTTATTATACGGTTTTCCTGTTCTATTATAGTTTTTCAATTCAAAAACAACTTGTATTGAATCCCAACTAGAGACTTACTATCCTAAGTTTTAAAAAGTATTCTGTTGCTAAAATGTTTATAGTGGTGGTACCAAATCAAGAGAATGTGAAAAATGACTTGCTGTGTAATCCAACCCTAAATAGTTGAACTATGAAAATTTATGTAAATTAGATGGTTTGGTTATCTATCATAAAATATGTTTGTAGGACTTTCCACATTTCGTTATGAAGCAAACGATACCAGATGATCCAACCTAACCTAATCGCCGCAGCGCGCTGTATAAGGGTGGCCTCTGTATAATACGAAAGTACCAATTAGATGAAATCTCAATAATCTGAGTGCATTATTCATTATTATCTGTTTGAAGTAATTATCTAACTTATATTAAATGTTATTAAAATACAAGTCTACATAGCGTTCTTTAAGCTTTGTTCATTGTAGGTGTACAGTCCAGTGGGAAGGCTGGCATTCCCCAAGGAGACCAAGTACACGGAGAGGCTGAATGAGCTGTTTGGTGACGCCAAGTTTGTGGACACTCTAGTGAAGTTGGTGCCAGCGGTAGTGGCATATCTGGCGTCCACCAGAACCACAGGCTGTGATCCCTCACCTGCAGCTCAAGACCTGGTTACCTTCGGTGTCCTCTGTACTGAGGTGGGTTCATTGGACCCAAGCTGCCTTTATTTGGCTTTTTAAAATATTATTTTAGTCAAAGAAACAGCTGATCGTAGTCAGTAACAAATCTGTTTTATGATCCTTCACCTTAATATTTTTTGGAAAGTAACTGAAAGAAACATCTTGTAACACTTCAAACAAATATTTACGCTTATACTGTTACTCACAAGACAGTAAATATACATAAAAGATGGTAAGTGGTGATTGATTTTGATTAGACACTCCAATCATCATCAGACCCAATAGGCAAATGACCATTTGAATCACATGTTTGCTACAGGTAGTACATTGGATGTTGAGAAAGTCATCTCAGTGCCCTAGCCTCATCAACAACTGCCTGGAATGTGCTGTAGATGTGCTGCAACTGGAGGAGGTGTCTGGATTGTTGTTTAAGTATTCACATGTTTGCTACAGGTAGTACATTGGATGTTGAGAAAGTCATCTCAGTGCCCTAGCCTCATCAACAACTGCCTGGAATGTGCTGTAGATGTGCTGCAACTGGAGGAGGTGTCTGGATTGTTGTTTAAGTATTCACATGTTTGCTACAGGTAGTACATTGGATGTTGAGAAAGTCATCTCAGTGCCCTAGCCTCATCCATAACTGCCTGGAATGTGCTGTAGATATGCTGCAACTGGATGAGGTGTTTGGATTGTTGTTTAAATATTCACATGTTTGCTACAGGTAGTACATTGGATGTTGAGAAAGTCATCTCAGTGCCCTAGCCTCATCCATAACTGCCTGGAATGTGCTGTAGATGTGCTGCAACTGGAAAAGGTTCCTGGATTGTTGTCTGTTACCCACTTGGGTTCTCTGACCTCTGCTTTGGCTCGCCTTGTCTATTTTTCTACTCGGAACAACCTTATCATGCCTAGGCAACAAGGTACAGCATTATTGTCTGTCTCTTAAAGATTATACCTCAGCATGCATTTATTATAGATCATACTCTGATATTATTTTGTACATAATGTTATGCTTATTCTTCTATTAAACTTTTGCAGCTGTTTTCTTTCTCCTGGTTTCAACTAGAATTGGTGGTGGATATTTAGCTGTGAATATTATAGTTTGCATATCAGTTATTTTTATAAACTGTTTATATAGTTTTTTTCATTATTTGCAGCGAACAATCCTGTAGTTAGTTGAATAATTGTGCTATTAATAAATTTGGTTTGTAACGTTAAATTAATGTTGAATTAACCACTAGTAGGTCCAGTTGTGTAGTTTTTGTTAATGCATTGGATTTGTTGTACAGTAGAACCCTTCGTATCCGAACTCCTCGGGATATCCGACCTGGTGTCCGACATTCTACCTGTTTCCTGTCTGGGGTGATAACGCCTAGCACGATCGGTTGACCGAAAGACCAATTGTGGCAGACAATCACCACAGTCGCCGATAACGGGTGTTGTTGCAGTCATGGGAGACCATTACCGAAGTCACGGAGACAGCAAGTTAAGCCTAATCCACACTTGGAGCCGACTATCGGCCAACTGTTGGTGGACAGTCTGCCGACAGATTGTCTGCCGACAGTCTGTCAACATAGTTTTGGATACAAGTTTCCGATGTGTTTTGCGTCCACACTAGCCAGCCAGTGTTTGTTGGTATGGCGACTGAGGAGGACGTGTTTATATCCTTGTGGGCTTCATATTTTATCAGCTTTATGAGACAAATTTTATCAGCTTTATGAGACAAATTTTATCAGCTTTATGAGACAAATTTTATCAGCTTTCAAACTCGAGAATCAGGGGACCAAAATAAATCAACCATCAAACTCAAAAACACAGAAATTCCAAGTAAGGACAACATTAAATTCTTAGGACTAGAAATAGATAAATCTCTGAAATGGGACTCTCACGTTGAAAAGTTACTTGTCAAAATCACATCAGGATTATATGCTTTATCTAGATTGAAACCTTAATGTGAAAAACAAACTCTAAAAGTTATTTATTTTTCATACATCCATGCAAGTATATCTTTCAGGATTTCACTTTATGGTGCAACTAGTGATTACAATTTGAATTCTATTCTATATCTAAAATACACCCCGCCACAGCAAACCTGCAGACTAAGCGAATTTCCATTTGCCTGATTTGATTTATACTAAAATGTCTCCTTATAAATATCACATTTATTCCCTATTTAAATAGAATTAGTTTAATGACTACCTACTTAGGTTTGCTGCAACAGGAAGGGTAAAAAAGGGATTTTATTTGTAAAATGTTAATAGTTTTGTAAAATAAAATCTTCCAGAATTGATCAGAATGTATTCATAAACAAGCAAACTACAACTGTTTACTTATTCTCCATAAAAATAACATGGGGATTTTTAATTTACATTTTTTTTTTAATTTTCTCGGTAACCATTAGACACATAATATACTAAATTATTTGTTTTTTAAGCTTTACAAAATGAAAGAAGGAAAGAAATTTCTACATTTGATGGTTTTTGTACCAAAAATTGGAAACCAATTTTTACCCCATAAAACCCCCGTTCTCATAGTTCGATCGTGCTGGTTTGCGACTCGTTCTAGTAAATGTAGATTTACACGTTTATACCAAATTTCATCACAATCAGATCATTTTTGCTCGAGTTATCGTGCTAACGGACACACACATATATATATGAATTTGAACGGATGGTGTTTTTTTGGCCTCTAGGGACCTCAAAACGAAAAAGTAAATGGGTCCTTGGTCCAGGTCTTAGAGGTGTAAAAGCAAAAGAAAGCTGTTAGAATTATGTGCAATTTAGATTCTGAAACTTATGTTAAAAAAAACATTTTAATCAGAAAATATAATGAAAATTTATGGTTATCAGTAAAGGAAAAGACCACCATAGTCTGAAATTTTTTGAGAAAACCCCATGTATGCGGTATCAAAATTTTTTAATAACCACCCAAAAAAAATTAAGTCAGAGACTTTCAAAACAATATTTAAAAATAAATTTAAAAAAATTTTCATCAGCAAGGCTATTTATTCTTTTGAAGAGTTCAATAGTTGAGTGTTAAACATAAATAAACATACTATTTTTTTGTTTTATTGTGTTCAGTTTTAGTAATTTTGTTTGGCTTTACCTTTGTTTTGTTGTACAAAATATTTAGTATGTGAATTTTTTTATGTAATGTATAAAATAACTATTACATGCAACTGTTGACACTATTCAATGTATTTCTATGTACAAGAGATGATTAAAGTCGTACTATGGTCACAATCTTCTATCTGACACTTCGAGATGGTGCAGGATTTGGGAACTTCGCTAGGCTGACTCCTACCGGTTTTTGAAGTTTTGCTAGGCTTTGTTGGGCCTAAGATTTTCAAGCTTGAAGAGATGAACAATTCAATAAAATGTCATATAATAATATAAATTAACAAAAAATAATTCCAAAACTTTAAAGATACTAAATTCAGCTCTTTTAACACCACTCATAAATCGTAATATTACCGCGTTGCAGTCCAACTAAATGGGCTAAATGTTGAACACCTTCAGGTTGTATGCATTCTCCAGACACGTCCACACATGCAGACTTGAGACAAAAGTTGTGTCTCTTGTCTTGGTGTTTCCCATTTGTATGAGAAACAGAAAACACTATTTTTTGTCTCCATAAACACAAAAATCTGTCTGCCGACAGTCGGTAAACAGTTGGCTGACTATCTGGAGACATTGCTGGATACAAATGGCAACACTACGGGGACAGTTGGCTGACAATGTTTCCAGAGACAAATCGCCATGTGAGGACTAGACTTTACGCCCAAGGGTGTTGCTGCCGTCGCGGGAGATGATTACCGAAGTCCTCTGGGACTGCAAATTAAACTCCTCCCGATATCCGACCTTTTGGCCGTCCCGACCATGGCCCGGTCCCATTATGGTCGAATATGAGGGTTCTACTGTAATTTTATTTTGTAGACTAAAACAGTTTGACACAAAAACTTCATAAACATTTCCAATAACGAAACACAGAAATAATATTAAAACTTCATAACTGGTCCAATAGGGGTTAGGAATTAAAATTAGCCTTTATCAACCTTAATCTGTATGATTTTTTTATTAGTTGTATAACCTTGTTTAAGGAAATTCACAACTTGATTTCATGGTAAGGATTGAAGATGGCAATAACTTTACTTTACCAAAGCCTAACCAAGGAAATTATTTAAACGGTGAGTTATGTTTGACTTGTATCATGTAATGTAACATTTTAAATATGAAATTCATCTGACTTTGACATTATGTTAAATTAAGTTAAACAGTTGTATCTATTTTAGCTTTTTTTAATTTTAGTTTTGGTATTCATTACCTTGTAAACAGACTAAAAGAGTCCTTATATGCACATGTTTTCTGTCGTACAGCAAATGATCTGTCAGGCATGCTTATTCCCTTTTGCATGTATGTAACCTGTACAAACCTATGTTGTTCTAAATAAAGTTTACAAATCAGTTTGAATGAAGCTAATGCAGATAAGCATTTATTAGTGTTGTTAAAAACTATGCTGTAATGACGAAATACTATTTGGTTAAATACTTTTAATCTGTTCAATAAGGTGATATGTTAAATTGTAAATATGACGCTGTACTATTCTCAACGAATATGTTATTGTTAATAAAGAATATTGTCTATTGTTGATAAGTAACAAGATCTCACAAGTTATTATTTAATAATTTAGGCCTACTGTTAATGGAACAATTATTCAGAATTTTGAGCATTTTAAGTAAGTGGAAATGACCTGCAATTATTTATCAGCTGGTGTTTGCAGGTGAAGATGAAGATAATTCCCCTGAAGTAGAGACTGTAGTCGTGTCTCACACGTGTCTCCAGGTAGCAGCTCTAGTCTCATGGCTGGAGAATGTTCCACAGCCACTGTCTCACATACCACCCTTCATCATCAACTCCATCAGGTACATAATAGGCTAATGGTGATGCAGTGCTTGCAGGAGATGATGACCAAGTTATTTTGATTTGTTTTAAACATTAGTACAAAACCTAATATGTCACCACAAACTTTGTCAAATCTAGTTAGTAATGTTACAAATTTTGCAAATTTTGTTGCAAAATTTTGTGACAGTTTGTTTTTGTTGTTAATGTTGCAAATGTTGAAAAAGCTTGCAATGATGCCACAAATTAAAAAAAAAATTAATGGTACTGAACATTTTGGAAAAAGGGTGAAGTATTACCGCAAACACTGAAGGAGCTTTAGCTGAAGCTCGCAATACTGCTATTGCTAAAGTTAGCAATAGCTATGTGCTATTTGGGATGTTAGCAAAATCCGTCTATTCCAAATTCTTGCTAATCCGAACAGGCTTTGGTCCCAGTTAGTTTGGAATAGCGGGAAAATTGTTAACCTGGGATTGTCATAGAATTTTATTTTCATGGCTTGTTAGATATTCTATATTTTGACTGTTTGTTACAGAGGCATGGTACAAAGTGTCAGTAGATGTCCCCCAGTGTTGTGGCACAGTGTGACCCCACCTGATGCTTGGCCTCCTACATCCACAGCTGCTACACCACCTGCTCCTCCACCTCTTCATGACATTGATTTGCTAAGACAGCAAGTGTTCAGGTGGGTGAAGAAACAGTACATTTATTTAGATACATTCTCATAATGTATTTAGTTATTTTGTGCTAAATATCAAGGCTTTCACCAACAACCAACATATTCAGCAGACATAGGTGGACATTTAGAGGAGAGCTGGAAGTCTCTACTAACAGTGCCTGTCGTAACCGGATGAGATCCAAGCCATCATTTAGGTGTATTATTTAGCAATAGCATATGACATGTTGTTGTAGGATATCAATGGTAGGAGGATGAACCAGTTGTACACAGTTTAAGGAGACTTGGATATCTCTACTGACAGTGCCAGTACAAGCAGGGTGTGATCCTTTAAGCCATAAATTAGGTGTATGGTTTGACATGTGACATGTTGTTGTAGGATATCATTGGTAGGATGGACCAGTCGTACACAGTTTGAGGAAACTTGGATGTCTCTACTGACTGTGCTTAGTGCCAGTCCTAGCCCTGACTCTGACCAGGATGAGATACAAGCCATCATGCAGGTGTCTTATTTATTTTACTGTTCTTACTTATTACTCAGAGGTGTGTAAGCGGTTAGATTTTCGTTCTTAGCCTAGCCCAACAGTTTGATTGATCAAGCAATAGATCGGAAATTTAAGTTTCCGTTGACCTCTCACTTTGCGATATTATTTTGATGACAGACTGCGTCTGCAAAGGTTGCACATTAGAAAAATTCTCGCCTTTTCCGATTGCAGACAACATTAATAACGCTTCCACGATCAAAGGGGACAACAAAGATGTCTTCATGACTGCAAGAGTTGTTTACTATACTGTCATTATCACGGAAGACGAAGATGATGTCTACTCTAAAGCGGTAAGTGTCCAGGATTTTTAAGTGATCGCAGAAGATGATGATGATGTCCACCCCAAGAGATGTCAAGGATTTTTCTATGATGGTGGGAGACAATGATTTTTTTGCGATTATAGTGTACAATCATAATTTTGCTTTGATTACCAAAAACGATGACAATGTTCCCATGACCGCAGGATATATTCAGGATTTAGCCACGTTCGCGGGTGACGATGATTATGTTCTTGCGATTGCATATGTTAACGATCTGGCTGTGATCGCAGATGACGATGATGAAAAGTGTTTACAAAGAAATGTAAGCTATGACTTATGAAAAGTTCCTATTCAATATACTAGATATTTAAATTGTATATAAATATGTATAAAAGGCCAAATATATATTTCCTAGAACCAAAAAAAATACAGGGCGACAAAAATGTCTGGAAACGGTTTAATATCTTTTTAACTAAATCCGTTAGAAAATTCAAACCTTTCACATCAACATACATGTATAAAAACTACTTTTTCAAGAATTATCATTTTTTTACCTCTGCCAGGGGACGACCCACGAGGAGTAGACACATAATCTTTAATGTAAGCATAGGTTGATATGCACATCGTTTTAAAGGTCTGGTCAAGTGGAGTTCATTGCCGGAAACGGCGTCAAAAAAGGTTCATCCGTTACAAAATGGGGGCTGTCCAAAGTTCTTGTTGAATATACCTGCACAGGCCCTTACTATTGGTAAATACTCTTATTAAACATTAGCTTGAGAGCTGAAACTGTATTTTAAAGTCAACTAGCTCGTAGACTAATATTATTCAATTCAATCTTCAAAACAAATTTAAACGGGTTTCAGATTTCCCGGCTCAATGAGTATTTACCAATACTAAGCCTCTGCAGGTATATTCTGCAAGAACTTTGGACTGCCGCCACTTTGTAACGGATGAACCTTTTTTGACGTGGTTTCCGGCAATGAACTCCACTTGACCAGACCTTTAAAATTACATGCATATCAACTTATGCTTACATTAAAGATTATGTACCTACTCCTCATGGGCCGTCCCCTGGTGAGGGTAAAAAAAATGGTAATGCTTGCAAAAAGTAGTTTTCATACATATAATTTACATATAATTTTCTAACAAATTTAATTAAAAAGATATCAAGCCAATTCCAGACTTTTTTGTCACACTGTATATCCAACTCTTCAAATAGTATTAAATAGCATTTTGAAAAGAAAATGAGTCAAATAAACTTATACTATGTCACTAAGCCGAATTTGTTATGTAAAAAGTTCTATACAAAAAAAGTTGAGGCTCAAGCAATTTTCCAAAAGCTGTATTCAAGTTCGGCTCGATCGAAAACCTCAGGTTTGCACACCTCTAATTGTTATTACATAATTATTTATGAACCAATACTATGGTCTAAGAGCTCTCATTGTACACATTTCTGTGTTAATTTTGATTGTTTGATCCTTGTATTCTATTGATATTTTAATTCTTGCGATTTATATACTTTGTTAACCAGAATGTAATGCTATTTCTAAATTAAAAGTTGGACTGTCATATGTCCTTTAGGATTAAAGATAAAATTTGTAAGTCATCATAGAATTGGAAATGTACAGAATGGCATTTATATTTTTTACTCTCTGGGCTGAATGAAAAGCCTGCTCTTTGCTGAATTGTAAAGGGGGTTTTATCAACAAAACTACTAAACAAGCTAATTCCATAAAAGTGCAATAGTGGCATCTTTTGATTGCCTTCTTCCCTGGGGTCTAGGTTCTTTGCAATACACTATAAATATGAAACACAAAGAGGCTCCATTTAAAGAGTATGCCAAGATGTTGTCCATTATACAGCTTCCTGTACTCAACATTCTCTCGTGAAATGCCTCTGGCGTAGAAAAAAGAAAAAACAACCTACCCAGAAGCAGTTACATAGTTTAACCCTTTCAGTGCTTTGCAACGATATATCGTTGTTTTTTTTAAATCTCTTAAGAAAAACCCCGTTTCCATTGTCCAATCATGCTGGTTCGTGAACTTATTCAAGTTTATTCCGCCTTAGGCCGGGGCCACACTCATCTTATCTCGCTAAATTTTTTTCCATGGGCGTTACCGTTGGGTTTGAGAGATACATTAAGGTGTATGGGGCAGGCCAGACTAGAGTAAAAACGTCCGTGAACACGTTTGTCAGTGTATCCTCTACTAACATTCCACGGGCGTTGCACGTAAAACTAGTCGCAGCTTATGGGAGTGAACACACTCATCTTATCTCGCTGAATTTTGTCCAAGGACGTTTCTAGTTTTAACCTGACTGATTTACTGTACAGTGAGCATGGAGGGGGGGGGGGGAGTGCGGATCACGGACACAGACAATTTTTATTGCCAGTGTAGCATGCTCTATCAGTGTCTCTGGTTAGCCCAAAAAACCTATCTCCGAACCCAGTACTGGCCCAGTATAACCCAGTACTGGTCTAGTATAACCTAGTACCGGCCCAGTATAACCCAGTACCGGCCCAGGATAACTCAGTACTGGCCCAGTATAACCCAGTACCGGCCCAGAATAACCCAGTACTGGCCCAGTATCGGCCCAGTACTGGCCCAGTATAACCCAGTACTGGCCCAGGATAACCCAGTACCGGCCCAGTATAACCAAGTACCGGCCCAGAATAACCCATTACCGGCCCAGTATAACCCAGTACTGGCCCAGTATAACCCAGTACCGGCCCAGTATAACCCAGTACTGGCCTAGTATAACCCGGTACCAGCCCAGTATAACCCAGTACCGGCTCAGGATAACCCAGTACTGGCCCAGTATAACCCAGTGCTGGCCCAGGATAACCCAGTACTGGCCCAGTTTAACCCAGTACTGGCCCAGTTTAACCCAGTACTGGCCCAGTATAACCAAGTACCGGCCCAGAATAACCCATTACCGGCCCAGTATAACCCAGTACCGGCCCAGTATAACCCAGTACTAGCCCAGTATTACCCAGTACCGGCCCAGTATAACCCAGTACCGGCCCAGTATAAACCAGTACTGGCCCAGGATAACCCAGTACTGGCCCAGTATAACTCAGTACCGGCCCAGTATAACCCAGTACTGGCCCGGGATAACCCAGTACCGGCCCAGTTTAAGGCCCGGCGCATATTGAGATGCAGTCAGAGCAGCGCAGCGCAGGGCAGTGTTTTGTAAACCATTTGTTAGCTAGGACACGCGCATATTATGGCACAGCGCAGGGCAGGGCAGTGCCGTCCCGCACGTGGACTGCACGCACTTGTGGTTGAGTCACAAGTGTCTGTGCCGCATTGCTGCACAGGGGGCTGACCTGCGCCGGGTTGACTAGTGTTTTGCAACGGATCTAGAGGATAATTAATAGGAAATGTGCGTTTTCATCCAGTTTTCACATTACCAGTCATAGTAAGTCGGCTTATCTTATCTTATCTTATCTAACAGGGGCAGGTCGAGACCATAAAGCACTTCATCCGAAATCGAATTATTGCGCACCCCAGATACTTAATTGCTTTCTTGTTGACCTACAAGTTGAGGCGCCCAATGAATGCCTGTAGCTTTCCAATTAGTTCATCCTCAGGAATATATCTACCTCTAGCCATATTTCCAAGAGTTATCGATCTAGCGTCAGAGAGCTCGTTACAATCAAAGAGTAAGTGATCAGCCGTCTCTTCTGACCTATCACAGTACCTACAGATCGGTTCACCATCATATAAGCCCATCCGTTGTAGATGTTTCCTGAATCTTCCATGACCAGTTATCAGTTCAACAATTAATTTAATTCTTCGTCTGTCATCCAGTTTCCTCCTTCTTGTGAAGGGTACCATTACAACTTTCCTGGGATTTATAGAGAGCCCAACTTCCTGGCACCAACGGTCCACTACCCTTAAAGCTCTATTCATAAGGTCAGTTATGGTTCCGTGGAACTTTCCAACCACAAGGATTGCAACATCATCAGCATAACCTAAGGCAAAAACCCCACTTTCGTTGAGGGTCCTTATAAGGTCGTCTGCTACCAAATTCCAAAGGAGAGGAGAAAGAACCCCCCCCCCCCCTGAGGACATCCTCGAGTAGTTCTTGCCTCGATCGTATCATTATGGAGTGAGAGCCTAACCTTCCTACTGAGAAGCAAGGATTCAATCCATCTACATATTATACCGTGAAAACCTCTTGCTCTCACCGCATTAAGAATCGCTGGAGTACCAGTATTATCAAAAGCACCTTGAATATCGAGAAAGGCACCCAGGGCCACTTCACTGCTCTCTAGAGCTTTCTCAATCTTGCTTACAAGTTGGTGCAACGCAGTCTCGCATGATCTTCCTGAGACATACGCATGCTGATTAATATGTAAAGGATGTGTCCTAAGAGCTGTATCCATCATATATCTTGAGACCAACTTTTCTAGGATCTTAAGAAAGAAAGAAGATAGAGAAATGGGTCTGAATGACTTAGGGTCAGTGTAACTATCCCTTCCTGGTTTAGGAATAAATGCGATACGCGAATTACACCACCCTAAGGGAATGTGTCCTAAGGCTAAGCTGGCTCTGAAAAGTTTACAGAGTGGGTGTATAATTGTATCAAGACCCTCCTGCAAACAAACAGGTCTTACCTCATCAGGACCCGGCGATTTGAAGGGTCGTAATAAGCCAACAGCCCATCTTACCTTGCTGAAGGTGACTATGCGGCAAGCAGTGCTCCACATAGAATGAGTGGCACGACGGCCCAGGTTAGGCCGCTCAGGACTCACCTCCTCCTGCTGCACTTCAGAAACAATACAACCAGGGAAATGAGTTTTTACCATAACCTTTAGTATTTCGGTAGGTTCAAAAGCCATTACACCATCCGGTCCCTCAACGGCACCCAGAGTAACATGCCTGTCTCTAACAAGTACCTTATGTATTCTAGAAGTATCCTTGATACTATCTAAATTTCCACAAAAATTTTTCCATGAAAGCCTTTTGGCCTTACGTACTGCATGGTTATATTCTGTGAGAGTTGTATGGTATATATCCCAATTATTGGTTATCTTTGCTTGCCTAAAGTGGGCCCTTACTCTCTTCCTAAGAGAGGCAAGTTCAGGACCCCACCAACTAGCCCTGTTGCTCTTTCCCTTGCTCAAAGGACAATTATCCTCAAAGGATGTAACTATGCACCTAGTTAGACGATCTGCCGCCTCGTCAAGCGCATCAACTGTGTTTATAGGAGATGTGTTCAGGTTTGAGGCAATTCTGCCCCGAAGATCAGCTCTGAAGGATGCCCAGTCGGTTTTAACTGGGCTCCTGAATAAGCGAACCTCGCCGCAGAAATTCCCCAACCCGAAGACAATGTGCCTATGATCAGACAGGGATGGCTCAAGGGACACTGACCAGTCAATAATCCTGTCAGCCATACCCGCCGAACACAGGGTAAGATCAATTACTGATTGGCCTATCCTGCTTAAAAAAGTTGGTTCTGAGCCTACGTTTGCAACAAGTAGGCCGCAAGAAGCTATGTATTCTAGAAGTGACCTACCTCGGTTGTTAGTGTCCCTGCATCCCCAGGCCGTATTATGGGCATTGGAGTCGCAGCCTATCACGAGTTCGGATCCAGACTCGTGTGCGAGGTCGACCAATCTTCTGACCTCGGCCGATGGGAACAGTCCATCGTCGCCCTGTGGCATGTAAACAGAGGCCAGCAGCAGTTTTATGTTGGATTTAGTACATACAGTCTTAATTACTGTTACGTCCCTCGAACAAAGCTCTAGAACTGGATTACATTTTAGCCCCTCTTTAACCCAAATGCAAGTTCTAGGGTGTGGTACAGATGCAGAGAAGATGCCACCCTTTATAGTTCCCATCCCCGCAATTCTAAAGTTATTGATCCAGGGTTCCTGAATCAAGGCATAATCTAAGGACTGCTTAACCGTGCTCAGACAGAACACAGCCGTGGCAGCCTTACTGTGTTGTAGGTTCGCTTGAAGGACCTGAGTCATCAGAGGGAGCACCAGAGATAACTCTGAGCTGTATTTTCCCCAGACCCAGATAGATAATCCAGCCACGATCTTTCAGAACCTGCGCATTCATTTCATCAATAGCAAGAACAAGAATCTGATGATCATCCTTCCTCTTCCCACCAATGACGCGCCAGTCCTTTGTCGTGACACCAGGATTTTGCCGCTCAATCTGAACAAACACTTTAGAGGCTTCGACCTTGGCCAAGCGCCTGTCAGTGCGAAGGAGCACTTTAGTCGTGCGCAACAGATCCTTATAGTCTGCTACAATGACCTCCATACTCCCCTCACTTCCCAGCGCTAGCTTCGGTGCCACCCTCTTTAGCCAGTCAGTTGTTTCAGAATTACCACAAGTTACGACAAGAGCACCCTTCTCATGGTAAATTTTTTCAAACTGATGAGGAATGTTGGCGCCGTCATCACCAAACACCAACTCCATCAGTTTGTCCTGCAACAAGTCACATTCCTCAACAGAGAATCTCGCATCGGGATAGGCCGCTGGAGCTACTGCCAACTTGTGACCCACAAGCTGATCTCTGTAGCTGGCCTTTCCTGCAACGAGTCCATCTGCTGATTGATTAGAGTTTTTATTTCTCTTATGAGGAGGATTTTGAGACGACCCAGGGTTACTATCGGATCCGGTTCTACGCATCGGTGATACGCCTGAACCTTCCCCAGGAGAACTCAAGGACTCTCGCTTCCTCTTTCTCCACTGTCTGTTAGGGATCCACGTGCCCTCAGCCTTTTTCCTTTCTCTAACAGACATATTATACTCAGTTTTGGTCATAACTGTAAAAGTGATCTCAGAGTCGGACGAAACATCCGCCAGAGATGGAGAGTCGCCAGCGCTGCTGGTGTTTAGTGGCTTGTTCAGGTCCGCATCTAACCTGTGGCAAAGCTCAAGCACATCAGTTGATGAATTAGGTGGAGTTCTTGCTGTTAAGGAACTTCTCGAGAAGATCTCTGGCGTGTCCAAGATCTCCCCAGGTTCCGTCTCCATTGCGGTGTTCTGCACAGTAACATTATCATTGTTAAAGGAAAGCTGATCGTTGCCCTCCCCAGAATCCATGGGCTTGTCCTCCAAAAAGGAGGAGTGGGATTCCCCGCTTGAGCAGGTACCCACCTGGGGTAATGATTCCGTTCGTTTACTTTCAGCCATTACTAAAACAAGAAAAGCAAAAAAGTTAGCAGTTTAGCAGCCGAACCGTGACCCACTCACTACGCCTGCTAATATCCAAGACTGGACCCTTTCGGGGTTAGACCCCTCATCGTCTCCAGCTCAGTCCTGTCACAGCTGCACACATACCTGTAACAGTTGGCGGTAACATTAGCTATCTGGGCCTTGGCCGGATTGGTGATTGTCACCTCCGCCCAAGGCCAGTAGTAAGTAGGCTATATAAAGAGTAATTACAAGAATGAATTCTGGGAGAAAATACAAAAATCACTAAACATTACAAATTTTTCGGCCTTCTTTTCTTCTTCTCTGGTGAAGAAGTAACAATAAATCTAGATCAGCACCTGAATCTGACTCGGAACTCAAATCGTAATATTTAACAACATGTCCACACAAGAAATTGTGTCACTCCTATACAAGAACTGTACGACACTGCTTCCCAATATGCGATATCAACTGTGCAACACAGACTTTTTACCCAATTCTGCCCTGTGCTGTGCTGCACTGCCAGGACCATGCCGCACAGCTCAATATGCGCCTGGGCTAACCCATTACCGGCCCAGTATAACCCAGTACTGGCCCTGTATAGCCCAGTACCCGCCCAGTATAACCCAGTACTGGCCCTGTATAGCCCAGTACCCGCCCAGTGTAACCCAGTACTGGCCCAGGATAACCCAGTACCGGCCCAGTATAACTAGTACTGGCCCAGGATAACCCAGTACCGGCCCAGTATAACCTAGTACTGGCCCAGTATAGCCCAGTACCGGCCCAGTATAACCTAGTACTGGCCCAGGATAACCCAGTACTGGCCCAGGATAACCCAGAACTGGCCCAGGATAACCCAGTACTGGCCCAGGATAACCCAGTACTGGCCCAGGATAACCCAGTACTGGCCCAGTTACAGTTTGGATTGGGTGAATCTTTTATCTAAGTGGTTGTTAGTGTATCCTATGAACATGCAGGTCACCAAAGGCCGTTGTGCTACCCTTTGTTAAAATATCCTTCCTCTCTATATCCCTTAGAGATTTTTAAAAACAACGATATATCGTTGCATAGCACTGAAAGGGTTAAGGTTGCCTACTCTATAGTTGAACCTCTTAGTAATCCAGTTAAGTGGGGAAATCTTTGTTAGAAACTGGTAGTGTTGTGAAAAGTTGTCAAACTGCTAATGTAACGGTACCAAAAGCAATATCCTGTGCCCACCACTTCACTTTTTATATAACATTTAAAGTCATTCCTCAAAATTGAGTTTAACTTTGACTACACTTAACAAGGTTAGGTTCGAGTTTTTATGGTTCAAGCAATATTCATCAATCAAACAGCTGTTCGAAAATAAGTGTCACAACTGCAACCCAGGAAACAAATGGGTAGCAACTTTAAAAATAATATTTATAGGAAGCAAATTTGTAAAATGTTCAATATGCAGCCACTTTGTTTCTGTATATGTTAGGATGCTGAACTTTTCACAAAATATTTTTAAAGAAAGACTACCTCATAAATCATTGTAAGCTTCAAAGCTATTGGTGAATAAATGGCCTAGTAATTTTATGTCAAATATCTTGACAATTCCGAGCATTGCTTACAAACCTCATTGTGGAGCATCCAAGATAAGATTTGATATTCAGTAGTGGCCAGACCACTGAATGGATTGTCTATGTGGTAGGGAAGCAGTGTAGCTGTACAGGCTATCACCTCACTCCTAGTACAGACTCTACTGCAGCCATCTGCAGGCAACCCCAACACTGGTAGATTGATGCACTCTTCCAGAGACCTACCTCTAAATCTACCAGAACAGTAAGTTTCTACCTGAATCTATTGACAATGGACACGTCCCAAATACAGGATGGAGCCTGGTCAATTCCTTTTCATGAAATTGTCGCTGTTGAGATTGTGACCGTGGTTTATTGGCAACAGCAGTGAGATTTTACTAATTGTTTGTTCAGTTGCCATATTAAAGTTGGATATGTGAGAGATGCTCGTGATGAGGTGAATTTTTCTATCTCTCACTCAATTATTTCTGTGCTGTGTGCTTTTTGTTATCTAGAGTCGGGACCACGTAAGTTTGCAGTTGGTGGCAGCCAATCACAAGACAAGGCTAGTGCAACGTTGCCACATCGCTACATCGCACTTATAAAATATACTAAGCAATATTTTCAAATCAGCTGGTATTATTAGATTTGGCAACACCGCACGGTTCTCATTGGTTCATTCAAACCCATATGGGAAATAGGCTCCTCCCTCAACTGCAAACTTATGTGGTCCCGACTCTAGTAACCGGCCAATTCAAACTTTTTTGAGTTGAAAAGCATGTTCTTCAATGGCAATAAATTATAAATTAGGTAAATTGTTAACGAAGAAGATTACAGCTTAGTACTACATTCTGTGAGAAGTAGATTTTATTAATGTTCAATACTCCTGTGCTAAAAATAATTGCTGACCCATGCAGATTTTGTTTGGGTAAATTTGAACCATTCTTAAGAGAGAATACAGCAAAGACAGCGTCTTGATATAGGCTACTTAAGGGCTGCTTAAGATTGTTTGTTTCCAATATGCAGGGCCGCGTTAAGGGTCAGTGGTGCCCTGGGCAAACCCAAAAGCAGCGCCCCCCCCTTATATAGGCCTATATGTAACTAAAAAGGTTTTGACCACAGCAGTGTAGGGAGGGGAAGAGGGAAGGGGTGTTGACTCATCTGTTCGCCGAAATCCACAGTAGGTGGGTTGGGGTGAGTGTAATGAACTTCAGGCCTAAATATACATATATATTTATACATTAGCGTGTTTTTTTTTTACCAGTTTTGTTTCGTGAGGGAGTTTTCAATTCAGTATCAGTGGAAATACTAGTTAATACAGTCGGGACCACAAAAGATTGCAGTCTCATCTCCATCCATACTTGGCTTAATATACCTACTTTGTATGGTCGCCATTTCATTGAAAAGTATTAAAGTTGAGGAAGGAGCCTATTTACCACGTGACTTCGAAGGAGCCAATGAGGACAGTGTGGTGTTGCCAAATCTAATAATCTAATAATACCAGCTGATTTGAAAATATTGTTTTTTATTTTAATTATTGTCGTCAACGGGCAATATGGCACCGTCGCACTAGCCTTGTTTTGTGATTATCTGCCACCAACTGCAAACTTTCGTGGTCCCAACAGCTGTGCTATTCCCCGCGTTTGCTGACGTCACCCAAATTGCAAACAAAAAATCATCTGATGTATTGCTATATAAGTGGGTATATATTTCATTTTAGTTGATTTGATTGTTATTGTTATTATAATTTTTCTAAATGGTAAAATGGTGTTTGCAATCTGAGTGACGTGTCAGCATATGACGGGAAGCACACCTTTGTATTTTCCTTCCACCATGCAGGCCTACCACCCTGCCTCTGATAGTATAGTGAGTGCGCCCGGTTCACACTGCTGCCTGCCTTTCCCTGGCTACAATAGGTATAATCTGAAGGTCGAGTATTTTCAACTTTGTTGCATTTATTTACTTTTGCAATAAGGGAAAAATCACTTAATAAACTTTAAATCCCCCATTTTAATTTTGAAAGCCCGGCTGATCAAAACCAATTTTTTCCTAGTACTGGCGGTGGTTGAGGGCGCCCCCGGACCACCGGCGCCCCTGGGCATATGCCCAGTCTGCCCGTTTATAAAAGTGGGCCTGCCAATATGGTGGCTTTTGTAAAAGTTATTGCTGCTGCTTTAACTGATTTAATTGTGATTTAAAATGATTTAATATAACAGTTTTACCTATTCCTCATCATACAAATGAAGATAATTTATTATTGGTAAGGGTTAAATATCATTGTACAGTCTTAGTGGTGTTCAAATTTTGAGTTTCTTACTTATCTCTGAAATAAGTACTAACCATATTGGAAGGAGCAAGTTTAGAAAACATGTATCAATTTTCTCAGATCAATCATTGATATACTGTGTTTTAGATGGGGAGGCAAGTTGGAGATAGTGACAGATGCTCTCTATTGGAAACTTAGAGAATGTCGGACACTTGTACCAACCAGTGTTAAAATAAGCTGCTTACACGATCGATGCAACATTGAGAGGCTTCACAATGTGCACAGGTATGTGTTCGGTATTCATATTTTTAGAGTATTTAGAAATTAATCATTATGTTAATTAAGTCACTGGTTAATTAATCATGCTAATGTGTATATAAATCACCACATTTATTGTAATATTATTTAGTCTCAGTAACAATTTATTGTAAATAGACTCCCGCTTTCAATATTCAAATGAGATTGCTAAGCCTGCTCGAATTTCCCGCCACAGTAAGGCCTATTTTCCTGTACTACATACCCATGAATCACCTGACGCCGTGTTTGCTTCAATCGCATTTCCTATTGGCCATCGAATTCCTAGACCCCTCTAAACCGCAATTGCATTTTTCAAAGTGTGAAGCCGGCGATCGGCGTCTGTCTGTCCACGGTCGGCGTCCATAACTCACGGTGTATTCCGTTTCTCGTATCTCGGGACATTAATTGCCCATTTTACCTCTCTTAAACGTATTTTTAGGCTATAGATTAATTATATCTGGCCTCCCTCTCCTCTATAGTACATTTAACTATATATACATTTTAATTTCCCCCTTTTGTTTGTGATTAAATTACTTAAATTGTGATCTAGTGCTTTCAGACTCTTCAAACCTCAAGACAGTGTGTGCGCGTCCGTGTATTACTTCTAGACTTTTCCGTACGTTTTCACCGCGACTTCCGCGTATTAGTGAGCTCTTTGTGATCATGAACTTGGGTGCGTTGCGTTCTCCAAAATTCTACAAAACAGAAGCACTCGGTCTAAGGACTCCGCCATCCGCCATCGCTCCACCATAGACGACGCCGCTGCCATACTCTCCACCTTTGGATAATTGGACTCAAGGTACAACCTTAAAGTTTTGTGTGTGTTTTAATTAGACTCTAAAACTAATCTCATTTGCCCCTCACAAGACATTTTATTCCATCTCGGGACCTCAGTGCCCTTCAAATTGCAGATTCGCCATTTTCTATAATTTAATTATTTTTCTCTTGAACTATTAATTAGTTCTGGTCCTTCGAGTTATTAATTATTTTCATTTTCACCCATTACGCCCCCAACATTTGGTCCTTCGAGCCGGATTCATTGTCTAAAGTCCTGTGGTAATTAATTTCAGCCAATTTTCATCATCAACCATATTTTTAGCGATCTGCAATTTTCAATTTTCGCCATATTGGTAAAATATCGGCTCGCGTTCGTTCCGTTCGTGGGCGTGGCTTAGCAATCTCTCTCCACTCGCGCGTCTGCGCAGGTCACAATCATGTACAATTTGCTGTTCTCTCTAGTAGTAGACAATTTTTCCCTACTTGGCTTTTTTATCCCGAAAACGGGATTTAGTTTTAGTTGCGGGATTTAGTCGCGTGCAGACGGCCGACACTAGTAGCAGACGCATATCTCAACTGTCACTCACTGTACTGCGTTTGTTGTTGTTCTTACATTTTCTCATTTAAGGTGTATTGTGTAATAAGGTTGATTGATATTATTAATAACCAACTATTAGGTTATTATTAGGTATTTACTATTATTCTTTGAATCAATATTGCTCTTTTGAATATCGTACTAAATAAACAATAATTTGTCATTGTTATTTAACATTGTTTATGCTTTCTGAATTTTGATTTTAAATGAAGTAAAGTTAAATTAGTTCATCTCTGTAATTTTGGTTGACAAACGTGCGATATTATATTTAAGGTAATTTTATCTTGTCAATTAACATTTTAATAAATAGTTCAAAATAACCGTTTTTACTGGTTCTTATTACTAGTGTTGCAGTATAAACAAAACTGTTAGCTAGCGTATTTGTATTGTGATTCATATTTCATTGATGGTTATAATTTTATGTTCCTTTCTCATTTATTAGGGTAATAACTTACTCTTTATGTTGCAATTCTTGTTTACTAAGGATTATTCTACACTGTTTCATTAATGAGGCCTACTCTCATTAAACTTATTTAGATCCATTTATTATTTTGGTAAATAACGGTGAACTTTCATGTGACTCATTCATTTGTTCTATATCATATCTCTTGTTTTATTGTGCATTATTATTACCGTACTTGAATACTTTCAACTAAGCTCAATTGTTGATTTATGGTTTGAAAATCGAATTAAACCTGCCACACTCATTTAAAAATATTTTATTGCTATTTAACGTGTTGATAACTTAGTGTTTTTCACTATTTGCCTCAATTAAGCTACAAAGTAGGTGGATATATGTTTTAGATATTTATAATATTTTATCTCTATATTATTCAGCGGACAATTAATTACTACATTGTTAAGCTAATACCATTCATAGGCCTAGCTACAAGCCTTTTGTGTACCCACAACTTCCATTTTCGTGTGAATACTTTCAAGTGAACACTTCACAATGCCTCCTAAAGCATCTGATTTTAAGTCCGCAATCTACACCCGTTCTACGGCGCTGATTAAATCACGTTTTGAAAAACTTAAGGCTACAGTAGATGAATTATCAACTCAAATCGACCCTCTAACACCATTACAACTTAAGAAATTATCCGCTTACGCGTTGGAAATAAAAAAGAAACGCAGTGAATTTGAAAATAACCTTCAACGTGCCTTCGTTCTGGAAGATGAAGGGATCGATGATAAGACTCTTTCCAATGATCAAGATGCTATTGAAGACATGTTCTCTCACATTCAAGCTACGATTGAAACCCTGGTTCCCTCAGAACCACCAAAAACCCCTTCCGCGTTCAGTGAATCGTTTTCTGTTTCAGAAACTCATCCAAGCTCACAAGTACGATTACCTAAACTGGACTTACAAAAATTCTCTGGCGATCCATTAACGTGGACAAGTTTTATCAATCTTTTTGACACTGCAATCCACCGTAATGCTTCATTATCCTCTGTTATGAAATTCCAGTACTTACTCTCTGTCTTAAATGGAGAGCCTCTCAATTTAATAAGGAGTTTAAATCTCACCGCTCCTAATTATCTAGTCGCCTATGAATTGTTACGTGACAGATATCACAACAATCGAAGATTGCAATCATTGCATCTTAACCAATTGTTGGACCTGCCAAACATTACGGCAACTTCACTCAAAGGTTTGCGCCAATTTGTAAACCTGTTTACGGAACACACACAAGCTCTTAAGGCATTAAATTGTGACGTTAGTGACAACAACCCCCTATTGTCCGCACTCCTTTTGCGTAAAATGGACCAGGAACTACGTAAAAAACTTGAATCGTTCCGTTCCAGTCAAACCGAAGATCCAGTTACTCATTCATTACCAGAAATTGGTGAAATAATAAAATTTCTTAACCAAGAATGTTCGCAGACAGAAGATGCTAACATACATAACATGTCATCGGCCCACAGAAGCGTTCAACCTTCACCTCACAAAACCATACCAAAAAAGGTGCATTTCCGGTCTGACGTAGGCCTAGCCATGTTAGCTACTTCGAGATCTAATGCTCCCCCCTCTCATAGCTCTCAGACTAAAAATAGTCATGTCTATAACAAATGTTTTGTTTGTAACAAAAATGATCACAAAGTTTACACTTGTGACGTATTTCAAAATAAATCTCCTCGAGAGCGACACGCCATTGTTAAAAAACATAATCGTTGTTTTTCTTGCTTGGGTGAACATAGCTCCAAAGAATGCCGCTCTCAGTTCACTTGTCGCACATGTAAACAGCGACACCACTCTCTCTTACACCTTGGTGATAATAATCAAACCTCTCAGATGTCTTTTCGACCTCAAGGTCAAAGAACTTCCCCGACCACTTCAGGTCCATCTCACACTCAGACTGGTGATGTTAATTCACAAGCCTCTATCTCCGCCACTGTCGCGGATGTAAGCAATTATTCTGCCCAAAATAACTCATGTACGACTTCGGGTAATTATACTGTATTACTCGGCACCGCCTTGGTCAAGTTGACTTCCCCTCAGGGTATCTCTCATGTGTTTCGTGCTCTACTAGATACTGGCAGTATGTGTGATCTGCTCTCAGAACGCGCTGCGAATCTCCTGAATATAAAACGCCAGTCTTCTCAACTCAAAATATCTGGTCTTTCTCAAATGGCTTCCTGTACTAAAGGGTCAACTTACTTGAATCTTGAAACTCTCTCAGGTCGAGTAATAGCCACTGACCATCAATTCCATATTCTTGATAAGATTTCCGTCGACTTACCTCGCTCCCCTATATCACCGGAAGTGCTAACAAAAATCAAGCCCTATGTTCTAGCTGATCCTACTTTTCACTTGCCTGGTGGCATTGACGTGCTTATAGGTAGTTCTCTGCTACCCCTCCTCTGGACTCATGAAAGTTACTCCCTCGGCACGCACATGCCTCATGTGATAGGTACTCATCTTGGCTTTATTCTGATGGGTAAAGCTCCCTGTGCAACTAACTCGGAACCCGTGTCAGGTTTTGCGATCTCTCTTCTCTCTGTTAGTGATAATTCACTACACTCTTCCCTGCAACGTTTTTGGCAACAGGAGGAACCCCCTCACTTCCAGGTTAAGTCACAGGAAGAGCTTCTTTGTGACGAATACTATAAAAAATCACACTCTCGTGATCAATCAGGTCGTTATGTTGTGCGACTTCCGTTCAAGACGGACCCCTCCATTCTAGGCCAATCTAGGCCCATTGCTGAAAAGCGCTTGTTGTCTCTTGAGCAGAAATTTAAAGCTCAACCCCATTTTTCACACTTGTATAAGACGTTCATGTCTGAATATCAAACTCTCGGCCATATGACAAAACTAGATTTTGTTGAAGACATACACCCACACTACTTCCTACCTCATCATGGGGTACTGAAGGACTCTAGCACGACCAATTTAAGGACAGTGTTTGACGCCAGTAGCAAAACCAGTTCCGGTCACTCCTTAAACGATATTCTTTTGACAGGACGTAAATTACAAACTGACATTTGTGACGTAATTTTGAACTTCCGCTCTCATAAAATTGTGTTTTCATGTGACATTCGGCAAATGTACCGCCAAATACAAGTGCACCCTGACGATCAAAAGTTTCAACTGATTCTGTGGCGTGACGACCCTTCAAAGGAAATCTCTACGTTTCAACTTACTACCGTCACCTACGGCATGAACAGCTCCCCCTACCTTGCTATTAAAACTTTAATGCAGTTAGCGGAAGACGAAGGTGATGCCTTCCCTCAGGCTTCTCACTCTCTACGTCATCACACCTACGTGGACGACATTATCACGGGTGCTGACTCCGTTGAGGCTGCTCTTGAACTACAGGACCAACTTATCCAACTTCTACATCGTGGTGGCTTTGAACTTCGCAAGTGGGCCTCCAACTCCTCTGCTCTTCTAGAAAAATTTCCTTCGGAACATCTAGAGACTCCAAGTTTCCTGCAAGACGCTCAGCTTCCCCAGTACTCCATCCTAGGTCTCCATTGGTCTCCTGAAGAAGACTGTTTCTGTTACGCTTTCAACCCCCCGTCTGAAAAGCTGACTAAGCGCTCCGTGCTCAGCTTTATTGCCAAACTATATGACCCCTGTGGATTTTTGTCCCCATTAATCATGGTAGCAAAATGCTTCATGCAATTACTATGGACTCAAGGTCTTGATTGGGACGACCCTCTCCCTTCTGATCTCGCACATAAGTGGCATGTGTTCACTAGTAACACTAAAGACCACCTCGGTCAAATTAAGATCCCCCGAGCATTTCCGCTCGCTCACTCCTCTGATATCGAGCTTCACGGTTTCTGTGATGCATCGGAATGCGGTTATGCCGCGGTAGTGTATTTCCGGTGTGAATCTAGTGACAAAACAGTCATTGTGAAACAAATATTGTCTAAGACTCGTGTTGCCCCGTTAAAAAAGGTAACTTTACCCCGCTTGGAATTGTGTGCAGCTCACCTCTTATCAAAACTAGTGCATTATTGTGAAAAACAATTTAACTCTCTTACTACGAATACCACTGTATTGTGGAGTGACTCATCTGTAGTTCTTACGTGGCTACAAACCCCTCCATACAGACTAAAGACCTTTGTGGCTAATCGTGTAGCCCAAGTGCAAGAAATCATTCCCAGTTATCAGTGGCGGCACATAAAAGGGACGGAAAACCCCGCTGATTGTGCCTCACGAGGAATTCTAGCCTCATCTTTCATTGACCATCCCTTATGGTGGACTGGCCCACCATGGTTACAGCTCCCTGCGGCCAACTGGCCCCCCTCATGTTTTTCGCCGTCTGAACTCACTCCCACGGACGAAATTAAAGAAACTCCTCTTAGTGTACTTAGTGCAACAGTCGCCCCTTCGGAATGGGACTTATTGTCTAAATATTCATCTTGGTTGAAACTAACCCGTGTGCTAGCTTATGTACTACGATTCATAAACTATTCCAGGTCTAAAAACAAACTCTCTGGACACTTAAAACTCAGTGAATTAAATCTAGCGGAAGTGACAATTTTTAAACTAGTGCAAAAACTCCATTTCAGTGCGGATATTAAATTATTGAACAAAGGCTCAATATGTTCTGCACAATTACAGAAACTCACCCCCTTCCTCGACCCTAATGGTCTCATACGCGTCGGTGGCCGATTGTCACATTGTTCGCTTGCTCATGACATACGTCACCCTATTGTTCTACCCAAGTCTCATACTGTAGTGAATTTGCTTATAGACTTTTACCACCAGGTACACTTGCACTCAGGTCCGCAACTAACTCAATCACTACTCGCCCGAAAAGTGTGGATTCTATCGGCCAGGAGCGTTATCCGCTCGCGCATATTTAAGTGTCTTGTGTGCTTTAAAAATAAACCACGAAACAAAATCCCTCTAATGGGTGATTTACCTGCTCATCGGGTCAATCCTACTCGTCCATTCTCATCTACAGGCGTAGATTACGCCGGACCATTTAGTGTTCGCGTTTGCAGTCTCAAAGCTCTTAGACAGATTAAGGTCTATTTGTGTATTTTTATCTGCATGGCTACCAAAGCTATTCATATAGAGGTAGTCACCGATCTTACCACCTCAGGCTTCATTGCCGCTCTCACACGTTTTGTGTCGAGACGCGGACTCTGTTCCGATCTGTATTCTGACTGCGGAACCAACTTTGTTGGTGCAAACTCGGAATTACGCAAGGTAATCCGTGAAACCATCCTTACACCTGATTCGCAGGACAAAATTGTTCATTTCACCACCCCCAAAGGAATTAACTTCCATTTCAACCCCCCCTCTGCACCTCATCAAGGTGGCTTATGGGAAAGTGCCGTTAAAAGTGCAAAATACCATCTGAAACGGGTAATTGGTGAAACCATTTTAACTTTAACCCAATTTCAAACTTTGTCCATTCAAGTAGAGGCAATGCTAAACTCGCGCCCTCTTACAGCTCTTAGTTCAGACCCTTCCGAAATTTCTGTGCTGACCCCTGGACATTTCCTCATCGGAGCTCCATTAGTTGCCCTGCCGGAACCTCACCTGTCTGAAGTGCCCTTCAATCGTCTTCGTCAGTGGCAGCTTGTCCAGGCTTTTCACCAGCGTATCTGGAGGCGTTGGCAGCTTGAATATCTCCACTCCCTCCAGCAGCGATCCAAGTGGACCACCCCTCATGAGAATTTGAAGACCGGAGACTTGGTGCTCATTCACTCCAATTCACCTCCACTCACCTGGCCTCTTGGACGCATCGTCTCCACTCACCCTGGCGCTGATGGAACAGTTCGAGTCGTCACAGTGAAGACAGCTTCTGGGACTTTCACACGGCCTGTTCACAAGGTCTTCCCTCTGCCATGCAATGAAGACTAAGTCCAAGAACCTACTCTATGTACATATTAGATTTAAGTGTGGTTTACGTTTGCTCTTGTGTTTTTTAATTAATTGTCTGTTGAAGCTGTAATGCTTCAAGGGGGCCGGAATGTTCGGTATTCATATTTTTAGAGTATTTAGAAATTAATCATTATGTTAATTAAGTCACTGGTTAATTAATCATGCTAATGTGTATATAAATCACCACATTTATTGTAATATTATTTAGTCTCAGTAACAATTTATTGTAAATAGACTCCCGCTTTCAATATTCAAATGAGATTGCTAAGCCTGCTCGAATTTCCCGCCACAGTAAGGCCTATTTTCCTGTACTACATACCCATGAATCACCTGACGCCGTGTTTGCTTCAATCGCATTTCCTATTGGCCATCGAATTCCTAGACCCCTCTAAACCGCAATTGCATTTTTCAAAGTGTGAAGCCGGCGATCGGCGTCTGTCTGTCCACGGTCGGCGTCCATAACTCACGGTGTATTCCGTTTCTCGTATCTCGGGACATTAATTGCCCATTTTACCTCTCTTAAACGTATTTTTAGGCTATAGATTAATTATATCTGGCCTCCCTCTCCTCTATAGTACATTTAACTATATATACATTTTAATTTCCCCCTTTTGTTTGTGATTAAATTACTTAAATTGTGATCTAGTGCTTTCAGACTCTTCAAACCTCAAGACAGTGTGTGCGCGTCCGTGTATTACTTCTAGACTTTTCCGTACGTTTTCACCGCGACTTCCGCGTATTAGTGAGCTCTTTGTGATCATGAACTTGGGTGCGTTGCGTTCTCCAAAATTCTACAAAACAGAAGCACTCGGTCTAAGGACTCCGCCATCCGCCATCGCTCCACCATAGACGACGCCGCTGCCATACTCTCCACCTTTGGATAATTGGACTCAAGGTACAACCTTAAAGTTTTGTGTGTGTTTTAATTAGACTCTAAAACTAATCTCATTTGCCCCTCACAAGACATTTTATTCCATCTCGGGACCTCAGTGCCCTTCAAATTGCAGATTCGCCATTTTCTATAATTTAATTATTTTTCTCTTGAACTATTAATTAGTTCTGGTCCTTCGAGTTATTAATTATTTTCATTTTCACCCATTACGCCCCCAACAGGTATGTCTACAAAGTATCAATAAATCCAGAACAATTTAGTTAATTACAAAAAGTTATGAAACATAAACAAATTCACAAAAAGGTTTCTGATTTTTCAAAGTAAAGCCCATTGTTGTACAAAGTGTATTCATGCGTTCTATCTATTATTGTGTGAAAATGTCGGTATTTTGGGCCCTAACTTAAAACACCTTTTTTAAACTATATGATTTATCTGTAAGGTCTAATATAACAATTTTTATTTTTAGTTTAACTGAATGTTACTGTTTATTACTAACAGTCCTTTTAGCATTTCAAACTCAAGTATTCAAACAACCACTCAAATGTAATGAGCTTCAATGCTATATTGTTAGGTGCATCTGTGTGATAATTGCATTTTGTAGTCATGAATGGTCTATACTTTCAGGTATGGCTACAGTCAAGTCTCTGTTAATTTTTTGAAAACAGCAGTCATGTCAACAGAAGAAAGAGCTGCCTATCCCTCAGGTAAAGAAACGGATACTTTATTTTCAGTTAAAATCTTTCTTTTGAAACATTGAATTTATTTTCAGTCTTAGGGATTAGATAAGGTTTATAAGACCAAATTATTCTTAGATAGTCCTATTATTTTTGGAGCTTCAAAACGTAAATGTGTTTATGAATTCTTGTTGCTAGAGTAGTCTGTATTGTCTAGTAATAAATTGGTTAGTTGGAGGTTGTTTGAGAATTGCAAGTAAATACTTTTGTTTTATATATTCAAGAGACATATTTAAATTACAGTCATGATGGTCCTTAATTTGGTGAGTCGGTGGCTCAGTTGGTAGCGTCGTGGACTTCGGGTCCAAGGCAGTAGTGTCGTGGTTTCGGATCCTGGTCACTGCCACAAACTTTTATCAGTACAGTTCACCTTTGTACTGTACCGGCTCACCCCTTGCTTTGCTGGATACGTTCCACGCACAGATCTGTAGTCTATGTGAACGGGCAAATGCAAGGATAAAAGAGGCCGCCAACCTCTTTAAAAAAAAATTATCTGGTACCTTAAATGCCTTAAAAGTAACTTAGCTAAAACCCCAAAAAAGTTATAAAATATAATCAGAGAAATACACTAACAAATAAAATTAGTGCTTACAAAATGAGACCATTAGGTGTCTTCAGTCCAGTACTAATGTACAAAAAATACTTTTTTTGCAGTAAACTCTGACTATGAAGAACATTTGAGGAGGATTTCAGAGAGTGGGCTGGACTTACACTCTTGTCTCCAGTTCCTCTTAGATCTCTACTCACAGTGGACACAGCCCGAGGTATATTCATTGCCCATCCTCTTCAATATATCTATTATTTTATAGTAGATGTTGAAATCCTTGTAAGGCATTGGTATTTTGCAATCATTATTTTTTCTAGTTTTAACCTAATAATTTTATTTTCCTACAGTCACCCGACAAAGTTGGCTTCCTTGTCCTGTTTATAGTACAGGAAACTGCTAATATCTGCATATTTATACTTTGTCGTACGGTTTATTTATTGTTTCACCTCATTTCCAGCAATGTATTAGTGCCTAATAAGACTGATAGTATATTAACCCTTTGAGTGCCAACGTCCGGGGAACCGGACGTTTTTAAAACGAGCCAAAAGTGCCAACGTCCGGCCGACCGGACGTTTTTAGAACGAGCCAAAAGTGCCAACGTCCGGCTGACCGGACGTTTCGTAATGATCGAACAGCTGTCATAACAACCGAATAAATACTCGGATTCTTTTAACCCATATATTAACATTGAGTCGAAAGTTGCTAGATGCGATACATCGATTTTCGTTGGTCGAAATATCGAAAATTCGATTTTTACGAAATTTTAACCTAAAAATCGCCAGATCGCGCTCGGCATTTTTAGCGCGACCTTCGGGAAAAATCATCGGCATTTTTTGAGCGTTACTTTTATTTCTCGCCTGGCACTCTAAGGGTTAAGAACTTGTGAGGTTATGCAGTAGAACCTTCCTAACTGAAATAAAGGGGTAGAAGGTTGTTTCAGATAGCAAAAATGGTGGTTAAATTGGTATTTTCTGTTTGTTAAGCATAATAATAATAAGACTTTTATTAGGGTATAATATATTATACATGTAGATTATGCTTTTTTAAATATAATTCAAGATTTGCCATATGTTTTAAATACCTATTTCTTTCTTGTAATATTCCACACACCACAGGCACTGACAGACTTCTATCTACTTACATCTTCTTCTAATTACATATTATTATTCTTCTAATTATATAAAAGCGTGGATCACGATGGGAGTATCGGTTGTTAAGTGTGTGAATGTGTGTTAGGTGAGTGTTCCACTGAACCTGCTGGTGGAGGTGGTGAGGTCTACGGTGATCTTGTCAGATCTGTTCTCTGAGAGATCTCACTGGGCTTGGCTGCTGGACCTCAGTCTGGAGCTGTCTCGCTCACATACACCAGAAGACGAGATCCTACATCAGTACCTGCTTCTGGCTGCCTGCAAGTCTGCTGCTATCCTGCCTGCTCTGGTAAATATCCTTGTCAGTCACAAATAGTTACACATTTTAAAGATGTTTGTGTTTTACATCAAATCAATTGGTGAGTGATTGGAAATAGATTAGATTTGGATGCAGGTCCAGACAACTGTCTCTTGAAATGTTAGCTTGGGAACACTGAGATGTTCACAAATTCGCTGCGATCTCAGAGATGTTGGCAATTTTGCTGATATGGTTGGTGAGGATGATGTCCTGTCCCAAACCAAAAGTGCAATGCTGTCCATCCCTAATATACCTATTAGGAAACCTAAAAAATAATTATTACACAGGGTGGGGCTGAACAGATTAAGCAATTTGACTTGCGTAGTACTACTGCTGTGTAGGTGTAAGGGGAAAACTTTTGGTTTTGTTTTCTGCAGTTCATACCATATCAATAGCCAACATGGTTTGGACGAGAAACATCAAAATTACACAATGTTTATTTCAAAAACAACAAACCAGTTATTATGCTTAAAGAGGAGATTTTTGCCAGTGGCATTTTAATCAGCTCAACCACACTATTCCTTGTTTTTAAATACGCACTCATTGCATAACCTCGATGTTGGCCAGTCTATCCCATGATGGCTTTTAGAAAGGTACGAGTCACCCACATGGCTAGTAGCAGTCCATGGGCCTCCAGTGACAGAGTGTTGAGACTGCTAGAGGCTGGACTCAAGGCTAACTTCTCATCCACCAGGCTGGCAGAAGTCCATGGTCTTATGTACCTCTTGGAGAGCTTCTCTAGTTATTACCATGTTGCAGGAGACATGGGCCAGTGACAGAGTGTTGAGGCTGCTAGAGGCTGGACTCAAGGCTAACTTCTCATCCACCAGGCTGGCAGCAGTCCATGGTCTTATGTACCTCTTGGAGAGCTTCTCTAGTTATTACCATGTTGCAGGAGACAGAGGCCAGTGACAGAGTGTTGAGGTGGCTAGAGGCTGGACTCAAAGCTAGCTTCTCACTCACCAGGCTGGCAGCAGTTCATGGTCTTATGTACCTCTTGGAGAGCTTCTCTAGTTATTACCATGTTGCAGGAGACAGAGGCCAGTGACAGAGTGTTGAGGCAGCTAGAGGCTGGACTCAAAGCTAGCTTCTCACTCACCAGGCTGGCAGCAGTTCATGGTCTTATGTACCTCTTGGAGAGCTTCTCTAGTTATTACCATGTTGCAGGAGACAGAGGCCAGTGACAGAGTGTTGAGGCGGCTAGAGGCTGGACTCAAAGCTAGCTTCTCACTCACCAGGCTGGCAGCAGTTCATGGTCTTATGTACCTCTTGGAGAGCTTCTCTAGTTATTACCATGTTGCAGGAGACAGAGGCCAGTGACAGAGTGTTGAGGCTGCTAGAGGCTGGACTCAAGGCTAACTTCTCATCCACTAGGCTGGCAGCAGTTCATGGTCTTATGTACCTCTTGGAGAGCTTCTGTAGTTATTACCATGTTGCAGGAGACAGAGGCCAGTGACAGAGTGTTGAGGCGGCTAGAGGCTGGACTCAAAGCTAGCTTCTCACTCACCAGGCTGGCAGCAGTTCATGGTCTTATGTACCTCTTGGAGAGCTTCTCTAGTTATTACCATGTTGCAGGAGACAGAGGCCAGTGACAGAGTGTTGAGGCGGCTAGAAGCTGGACTCAAGGCTAACTTATCATCTACCAGGCTGGCAGCAGTTCATGGTCTTATGTACCTCTTGGAGAGCTTCTCTAGTTATTACCATGTTGCAGGAGACAGAGGGCAGTGACAGAGTGTTGAGGCGGCTAAAGGCTGGACTCAAAGCTAGCTTCTCACTCACCAGGCTGGCAGCAGTTCATGGTCTTATGTACCTCTTGGAGAGCTTCTCTAGTTATTACCATGTTGCAGGAGACAGAGGCCAGTGACAGAGTGTTGAGGTGGCTAGAGGCTGGACTCAAAGCTAGCTTCTCACTCACCAGGCTGGCAGCAGTTCATGGTCTTATGTACCTCTTGGAGAGCTTCTCTAGTTATTACCATGTTGCAGGAGACAGAGGCCAGTGACAGAGTGTTGAGGTGGCTAGAGGCTGGACTCAAAGCTAGCTTCTCACTCACCAGGCTGGCAGCAGTTCATGGTCTTATGTACCTCTTGGAGAGCTTCTCTAGTTATTACCATGTTGCAGGAGACAGAGGCCAGTGACAGAGTGTTGAGGTGGCTAGAGGCTGGACTCAAAGCTAGCTTCTCACTCACCAGGCTGGCAGCAGTTCATGGTCTTATGTACCTCTTGGAGAGCTTCTCTAGTTATTACCATGTTGCAGGAGACAGAGGCCAGTGACAGAGTGTTGAGGCGGCTAAAGGCTGGACTCAAAGCTAGCTTCTCACTCACCAGGCTGGCAGCAGTTCATGGTCTTATGTACCTCTTGGAGAGCTTCTCTAGTTATTACCATGTTGCAGGAGACAGAGGCCAGTGACAGAGTGTTGAGGCGGCTAGAAGCTGGACTCAAGGCTAACTTATCATCTACCAGGCTGGCAGCAGTTCATGGTCTTATGTACCTCTTGGAGAGCTTCTCTAGTTATTACCATGTTGCAGGAGACAGAGGGCAGTGACAGAGTGTTGAGGCGGCTAAAGGCTGGACTCAAAGCTAGCTTCTCACTCACCAGGCTGGCAGCAGTTCATGGTCTTATGTACCTCTTGGAGAGCTTCTCTAGTTATTACCATGTTGCAGGAGACAGAGGCCAGTGACAGAGTGTTGAGGCGGCTAGAAGCTGGACTCAAGGCTAACTTATCATCTACCAGGCTGGCAGCAGTTCATGGTCTTATGTACCTCTTGGAGAGCTTCTCTAGTTATTACCATGTTGCAGGAGACAGAGGGCAGTGACAGAGTGTTGAGACGGCTAGAGGCTGGACTCAAAGCTAGCTTCTCACTCACCAGGCTGGCAGCAGTTCATGGTCTTATGTACCTCTTGGAGAGCTTCTCTAGTTATTACCATGTTGCAGGAGACAGAGGCCAGTGACAGAGTGTTGAGGCGGCTAGAGGCTGGGCTCAAAGCTAGCTTCTCACTCACCAGGCTGGCAGCAGTTCATGGTCTTATGTACCTCTTGGAGAGCTTCTCTAGTTATTACCATGTTGCAGGAGACAGAGGCCAGTGACAGAGTGTTGAGGCGGCTAGAGGCTGGGCTCAAAGCTAGCTTCTCACTCACCAGGCTGGCAGCAGTTCATGGTCTTATGTACCTCTTGGAGAGCTTCTCTAGTTATTACCATGTTGCAGGAGACAGAGGCCAGTGACAGAGTGTTGAGGCTGCTAGAGGCTGGACTCAAGGCTAACTTCTCATCTACCAGGCTGGCAGCAGTTCATGGTCTTATGTACCTCTTGGGGAGCTTCTCTAGTTATTACCATGTTGCAGGAGACAGAGGCCAGTGACAGAGTGTTGAGGCGGCTAGAGGCTGGACTCAAAGCTAGCTTCTCACTCACCAGGCTGGCAGCAGTTCATGGTCTTATGTACCTTTTGGAGAGCTTCTCTAGTTATTACCATGTTGCAGGAGACAGAGGCCAGTGACAGAGTGTTGAGGCGGCTAGAGGCTGGGCTCAAAGCTAGCTTCTCACTCACCAGGCTGGCAGCAGTTCATGGTCTTATGTACCTCTTGGAGAGCTTCTCTAGTTATTACCATGTTGCAGGAGACAGAGGCCAGTGACAGAGTGTTGAGGCTGCTAGAGGCTGGACTCAAGGCTAACTTCTCATCTACCAGGCTGGCAGCAGTTCATGGTCTTATGTACCTCTTGGAGAGCTTCATTCATGTAAAGGTACTCTACAATCAGTGTAGCAACCATTTTTGAAAACACTCAACATTAGATTCAATAATTATTTTGAAAAGTTTCAACCTATCAAACACTCTTTGATAGATAAACTTCAATGTACTTAATGTAGAATGAATAGCAAATTGATGATATAGAGAATTTAAGTAAATCTTTAAGTTGTGTTTCTTTTCTTTTTTTTTATATTGTGAACTGCGTACCGTTCAAGTTTCTGATGGTATTTCTCACTAAGCTTTTCTTTGACAGAAATTGATTGAATGTAATGAACCAACTACAATTTGTGTCCATGTGAAGAAAAAGTACCCGTAGAAATATATTTAAGAGTGCTGCTATGAAATTTACATGGATATTTAAAAGAAATACAAATTATGTTATGAATAATTTGACAAAATAAGAACTCACGAGATTAAAAATTTTGCGACAGAGTAAATACATAATGTTTTCTAAAATAATATTCTATCAAATTTTTACAACAAGGACTCATTAATCAATTACAGACTGAGGAAAACGTTAGTGAAACTCCCAGCAAAGTGCCAGATACAAGGCAAAGACTTCTATCCATGGCGAAAGAGTTTATCAACAAGCACTTTACTGCCGAGTCTTCCACTCTGTAAGTACTTTCATAGCAATATTTGCCTAACTATTTCAGTTTTTCTCCAACTTAATGTTGTCCATTCATTTTTACAGAGAATACATTAAAGATAACAGAAAAAGTACATTCCTAATAATTTGAAAATCAATTATAAAAAGTTTCTTTTGAATTTAATTTTTATATTTAGCGTACACAGATTATGTGTATCACCAGCTGTATCTGTATATACAGTAATTTGTAATTGTCACCTCCATTCCTCCATACTCTATCTGACTGTTGTGTTACTTGTATAGACACAGTGAGGACAGCCAGCTAGTGGTGTATAGTCTGGTGTTTTATTTAATGGAACACTCACCAAATGATTTACCTTCAGAAGTACAGTCACATCTGCTACAACTGGTCATCTCCACATCCTCTGGAAGACAGATAGTTCTTTATCAGGCACTTATGCAGGTCAGTGTATGTCCAGTTTTAAATTCCCATCAGTTTTAATTCAAATTTTTTACTAAGAAATCTAGGAATTTTAGGACAAAAATATTGTCTTCAATTTAAAAATACATAGATTAAACTATCACTATCTCAGTCTCAGGTGCATAGTTAAGCAACCACTCCCTATTAGTGCAATATAGTCTTTTCATAGACAGTTCATACAGTAGACCTGGCTCAACTGAAATAATGATAACTGAAACCGCCTAATAAAAGAAAAACATTGAAATGCATCTTGGACAAAAGAAGAGAATGTGAAGTGACCTAACAAAGAGGGATGGCACAGGGTTTGGTGTTAAGGCCGTTGACTGCTACACAATGCAAACTACAAACACACTGGCTGCATTACTATGAATTTGAAAAGTACATGCTTTAAGTAGGGTAATAAAAACATACTAATATTAATTTATTTTAAGAACAACTTCAGAAGTGAATTTGTAAACCTAAACAACCAGCAACATATCAATATAGCAACCAGAAAATCCACTGTCAATAGTATATTTCATAACAAGAGTAGAAAGTGAGTCATCACATATTTGAGACCATGTTAAGTGCGAGATTTATCGAGAACTTTAAAAGGTTGAGAATATGTATAGACCCACTTTCACTCGTGTGTTGAACGTTACTTTTCGCTACACTAAAAAGACTAATGATTTTCTTGAAAATTAAAAAACTCATATTATTTTAAGGTTAGGCCTATAGCTTCAATTTAAAGTTAATATTTACTTTGGTTGTACAGTTTTGGTAGTTGAAAATTAAAACAGTTGACAAAACAATAACAAATCTTTGTTTGTTTACGTCGGCAAAGTAAAAAAGAAATAGTAAACATTACTTTCGCATAGTAACCATTTTTTGCCGTAGTAAAAAATGTAATGATGATTTTTTGCAGGTGATAAACCAGTAACAGAAACAGGTTTTCACTACACAATAGTGTAGCGAAAAAGAATTTTATCATAATGGTTAAAATACAAAAATAGTAAAAAACACAACAGATTTACAATATCTGTGCTCTAGAACTAGATGGAATTTCACATCAGTCTGTCACTGACGTCTGAAGTGAAGTCTTTAAGAAAAAATAAAAATTAAAACTTGAACCTGGGAATTGCAGAAGATTTAAAAATTCATAAACAATCTACATAATATTTTAGATCCAAATGTTTAACAAAATTGTTTAATAACATGAACATGTTCTTCAGTTACTTTTTTGCCTTATTCTCATCACTTTAAAATTTGAAAACCCTAGGTAACCAGCTGAAGGGTTGATTTTACAGTCCAATAGTAGATAATTATGTTTTACAGGGAGTAAGTAGATTGGTGTTGGCCCAAGTGCCAGGGCTATTGGAGCCTGTTACGAGGCTAGCTATGGACAGACTCAACCAATCAGATCCTGCAGTGTCTCTGCTTGCTTTGAGGCTACTTCTCATCTGCATGTATGGTGGTATGTCTCCTCCTTTTTCTCATCTTTTTACAATGAGGATAGTATTTGCTTTGTCTTGTACTGTATTGTATTGTAACGTCCAAAAGTAGTTATGCAAAACTTAACTGGTAAACTCTATTTAACACTTTGCACTCCGACGTCCGAATTATCGGACGTTGTAATTTCGGCCAAAAACTCCGTGGTCCGAAATATCGCACGTCAGCAAAATCTCCCGAAAAATCCGACGTCCGAAATATCGGTCATCAGTAAAATCGATCGTACTGGCTATATAAATAGTCCAAACGCGCTAATATTATGACATATTTGTTAGAAAGAGTTGTGAAATATTACTCTATGCTTTTTTTCTCCTTTCGTAGCTGTAATTTTGTGCTTGTCATCTTTTGTTTTTGTGGTCTATGGCGCTGGCCGGCTGACGCAATCCAGCTGTCTGCAGTAACTGGGAGGTCGGTGTTTGTTTGCTGTTTGCATTGTTATTGTTTATGTTTACTGCTAATGTTTCTGTTTACAGTTTTTTTAGAGTAAAATTTTAACCTTTTATTTATTTAGTTTACAATGGAAGATTCAGACAGTCCTGATGAAGATATTTATAACAGTAACAGACGCAGACGACAATCACCAGTTAGCGAAAATACACTATTCAGAAACGTAGTGGAATCTGGTGTTGGTGTTTATGATGACTTGAGTGACAGTTTTGTGGAAAACATATCAGATTCTGAAACTTCTGATAGTGAAAACAAAAGTGATGTTTTGTCAGGTTTTGATGATGATACTGATGAAGACCCTGACTATGTTTTATCAGAGGAAGAAAGTTCAGATGAAGATGCTCAACCTACAAAATCTCGTGATAGAATGAATGAATGAATGAATGAATGAATGAATGAATGAATGATTTATTCCGTCAAATTTGCTACAAAGTACAATATTACCTTTTTACTATAATATTAAGTTTACAACATGAAACAATCAAAAACAAAACAAGAAATAACAAAGTTGTGAACTTAATGTTGAATTATACTAAAACTAGCAAAACGAACATAATAAACTTATAATTTTGTAGCTAGTTATAATTGAATGGTCTTGTGGAATCAGCAGACATAGACAAACTCTGCCTGTGCGTCTGCTGGGTTGCATATAATCTTTAATGACCTAAACTTGTTTGATTGAAAATTCAAACGGAGATTGAATAAAAAACGGAAAAAAAAAGATTTTTTGAATTTTTCTTGAGGATGAATGATATGTAATTGACATGAAATGGGTGATAGATAATTACAGTGGGAGCAAATTCAGCTGTGTTGTGTCCATACAGTTGTGACGGCCAGGAGCTGTGCGCACGGCTGTCGGCTGGGGGGTTGGTGGGGGAGGGACAGCACAGCACAAGGGTCAGGTCAAACACGCCGGTAATCAGCTGAGATGATAAGTTCGGCCTCGTCCGTTCCTAGATTTAGAAGGAATTCTTTAACCCTGATTTTAAACAAGTTGAGAGAAGGTGAATCAAAGATGCCTAAGTTATTGAAATAAGAGCCGATGTTACGAAACAGAATATGAGAAATGTAAAAGGAGTTAGTTGTAGAAAAGGAATAATGTTTTTGTAATGTAGTGATACCAACTCTTGAAGAATACCTTGTGTTGTGTGAATGTGCAATTTCATGGAAAATGTTATTGTAATTTTTGAAAATATGAATTAATATATTTTTAATGTAAAGTTGGCGAATAGAAAAAAAAAGAAATATGCCTCTTGGTAGGCCTAGTGACATAGCTGAAAGTAGGCCTGTTGAGTTTGTAATTTTGAATTCAGGTAGGCCTAGTCCTAACCTAGCTTCAAATGGTAGGCCTAATCCCTCAACTAATCAATTGCATGATACCCAATTGCATGATACCAATAATGTAGATTTAATCCAAAATGTCCTTGAAGAAAATGTTGGCCTAAATGAGCCCCTTTTGAACAATGAAGTAAATGTAAATGCACCCCTTTTGAACAACGAAGTAAATGTAAATGCACCCCTTTTGAACTTGAATACAGTACATGCTACTATTGAAGATGTAATAAGAAATTCCGAACGTTGTGTAACCCCTAACCCTGACCCTGATATTCCACCAGATATGGACCCTAGTGAAGAAGAATGGAAACCTGTCCATGAAAGTGATGACCCTGGATTGACCATGACATTTTATTTTTCGAACAACCTGGTCCAAAGCACTGTCCTCCTCGTGATTCTGAACCGATTGGTTATTTTTATTTATTTTTCACGGTTAAAATCCTAACAAAATTTGTAAGAGAAACTAACAGGTATGCTAATCAGTACATCGAATCACATCTACATAATTTGACCCCTAATTCTAGAGCCCATAAATGGAGACCGGTAACACTAGCTGAAATGAAGGCATTTATTGCAGTAATTTTAAATATGGGCCTAAATAGGAAACCGACAATTCAGAGCTACTGGGCAACATCTGACTCCCAATATACTCCCTGGCACGGAAAGATGTTTAGTCGATCTCGTTTTGAAAGTATTATTCAATTTTTTCATTTTTTCATATGGTAGACAATTCAAATTTGCCTAAAATTGGGGAGCCTGGATATGACCCGTGTGCAAAATTTTCGCCCCTGCTAGAAGCCGTCAACAGACTGTTTAGGCTGTACTACACACCACACCGTGAGTTGTCGGTTGATGAATAATAATAATAATAATAATATATCTTTATTGTCGTTTGGTAATATAAACATTACAATAGACAAGGTCAACATGTTTTGTTACATATGTTATATAAAATATTAAATATTCTACAGAAAATGTTAAAATAAAGTTAAAAGAACCTTAAAAGGATAAAGCATCAGTAATAATAAAAACTCTGAAATTAACAGGGAAAAGACCATAACACGAACAAAGAATCATCAAGACTGCTTGGCCTCACATTTAAGCGTTGAAAAATCTACATTCTGCAAAAACTCCTCAACTGAATAAAAAGTGATGAAAGTTTGATCGGAACTAAATCAAGATCTCAGTTATTGCAATACCTCCCAAACAAACACCATCACAAATGGGGTGTAAAGTTATGGATGCTGTGTGATTCCATTTCGAGGTATTGCCTTACGTTTTATTGTTACAAGGGAACAAAAAGTACTGGACAGAAAACCACAGGCCTAGCCTACAAAGTTGTCCACAAACTGCTTGAGATAGGCCAGTATCTGTACAAGGGTTACCATGTTTTCATGGATAACTTTTTTACTAGTATCCCTTTAGCTACAAGTTTGTATGAGAAACTTACATTCATCACCGTCACCGTACGAAGGAATAGAATAGGCATTCCATCTAAACTAAAAGAAAAATTCGACATTGGCCAAAAGACCTACATGAGAAATGACCATCTTTTATTTTTAGGCTTCAGAGAGAAAAAAAGTCAGAAAAACCCAGTTATTTTATTATCATCTAGACATACTGCTAAGTCTATTGAAAAAATAAAAAAAAGAACAAATGAAAATTTAGTAAAAGAAATTCCTGAAATGATTGATGCATACAACCGTTTCATGGGTGGTGTTGACGGCAATGATCAAATGATGTATTGTTACTTGGATGAGAGACGCACCCTAAAATATTGGAAAAAAGTCACCTTTAACATATTTGCAAGAATCCTCCTAAATGCCTATATAATTTACTCAGAAAATACCAGCGGAAAAGTAATTTCAAGATACCACTTTACCATTTCTATTATTGAGGCGCTGTCTTCACAGTGGTACGAAGAAAAGAATCCTAGTAGAGCCCAAAAAGAAGATGGTCGGCGATGGACCAAATAACAAAACTCAATTTGGCATCACATCTTTACCTGGAAGACAGGAGAGGAACTGCTGTGTGTGCAGTCCTCTTAGCACAAGAATGGGAGGCAAGAGGAAAAAAAGCCGTACAATATGTGTTCGTTGTGGTAAAGGACTACATGGCGTTTGCTTCGGCGAACACAAATGCACCAAATAATAACAATTCCTGTTTGTAAATAGTTTTTTTGTCTTGTGTTTGCATAATTTGTAAATAGTTTTTTTGTCTTGTGTTTCAATGATTGACTGCATGGACTTTTTTATGACTTTTGCATGGCATGTTTTATTGAGTATTGTAAAAATTAATGTGGTTGAATAGATTTACTTTTTGAATATTCTCGACATTTTTATTTTGCGTTTTCAACAATCATTAGTGCTAAGCTAAAGGCCCTACACAAAAACTTATTTTGAGTTTTTTCTACAATATTACTTTTACAATACCATAATTTGATTTTTGGAAGAAATAGTTTGAAAAATGTAATGATTTGTGATACAGTCTTGGGGTAACCCTCATTTATCAAGATGCAAGTATTTTGGAGTTCGGACAAAAATTTTCAAATTTGCCTACAACTTCTTCATTTTTCAAGGTAGGTGCATGGAACTTGTGGTGTTTTGTTCAGAACTAAGTAGAGAATTTGAGAATACTAACATTATATATGGTCTCAATGGTTTTTTTTTTAGATATACACGTTCAAACATAATATTTTTCTAAAAATAAGAAATCAAACGTATTATAATAAAAAATAATTAAAAAAAATTATATTTGATATGGGTTATTTTCACTTATTTTTATGTAGAATTTCATAGGGAATAAAAGGAAACAAAAAGTATGTCTCTATCTGATCAGACAAGGAAGATACATAAATTTTACCAAACGCTTACAAAAATTAGTAAAAATGTCTGGAGTTTTTGGCTAGGCCTATCCGGCAAAGTACCGGCATTTTTGGCTAGGACCAAAAAATTTTTGCCGGAGTGCAAAGGGTTAAAAAGGTTTACACTAAATGCCATTAGATAAATTAATTAATTTAAATTTGATGACGCTTTATTTGAGTAGGCAGTCAAAATGAAATTAGAAAAACTACCTGTATTTTATAAACTAGAAATAGTTAAATGAAACTAAAAAATGAAGTGTTTGAATTATGTTGCAGGAGATTACAGCAGAATGAGGGGACAAGAGGATTTTGTAGATCCTGAGCAGCTTGTGGCGACCATGGAGAAAACCTCTGCTTTGTTTGATAGGTAGGCCAACAGTAAACCTACGTATCTTTCAAGCACAGGAGTAAGTTGACTTCTTGCATGGAAATAAACCTTAATAAGTTTAAAAAATGCATGTAAAATCTAAAAATGTATAGTTGTATCCTCTTTCAATTAAATGAATTACATAGGTTATTTAATCTTCTATTAAATCTACTGATGTATCCTAACTCTCCTCTACTGTAAAGTACTTTACAACAGCGTCATCCAAAAACAAAACATATGTATTCATTTTCCTTGTATATAATTTAATTGACAATATCACTAATCTTTTTTCAATCAATTATTTTGTTTTAATGTAGTCAAATTATGTGGGAAACAATTTTCAGAGTTAAAAAGGGAAGTCCTTCAGAGGTAGAATGTGTGTGTGCAGTTCTTCCGTACCTACTTGCTGACTTCTTCCCTGCTTCAGAAATGTTGACCAAAGTCATAGGAGAATTTCTTTCACCTCAGCAACCCAACCACAGACACCTATCTGCTGTTGTTTTTCAGGTTAGTATTTCAGTAACAAATGTATTGATAATTTTTATAATATCTATTCTCCTAAGAGGGTAGGTAAATTCTTGTACACTTTTGCATCATAGCAAAAAATCATTATTAGAAAGCAAAAAGAAATTTTTTCATAACTTGATAATTTAAATAGGAGGAATAAGAGAGAATCAATATCTACATGGGCCCAAGTAAATTATATTATAGGTAAAAGCATAAAAGAAAGTATTGATTTTACAGTGATGAAATATTTAGGTAAAGAAAATACACCTCAGGAAATATGTAATAGTTTTGTTCAACATTATACTCAAGGTATAAATGAAGTAGTCCATGGCTGTAATATAGTCACAAATTCAATGAAAAAATCCAGGAATAGACTGCATAAAAATAATCGATCTAATGAAAAAATCACAGGTGTTAACAGGTCCCTTGGTAAAATTTCCAATCCTGCACTATCGGCCGTGGCATTACAACATATTAATTAAGGTGTTCTTGTTTCATTTAATCCCCGTAACACCTTTTTTTCAAACATTACAATTGCAAAGTGAATAAAAATAAAAAGTTATAGTCTGATTGAGCAAAGCGAGGGAAGCTCTTATACTACACTCCTGCTTTTGATTTGCGAATTCCCCTCATGAACGGCTGAAGCAATCTACACAAAATTTAGCAGACATAGTAACCAACCATGGGAAGGTATTAATCTGAAATATAACAAATCAGACTTAATGGCTCTGTGGTACGGTATTATTAACTTAAAAAAAAAAATTAATATGGGCCTTATGAGATGATTGTTTGCTATTATGGTTTTGCAAAATACAAAAAAAGAAGTTTAAAACACAAAAGTTGTTACATATGTTAATTAACAAGCCATTGAACTGCGCTCTCACAGGTATGCAGAGAGGACCAACTATCATTGCTACAGGCGTGGTTGGTCATGTCTCTACTGATACATTATGTTTTGTGTGTTGGCCAGGTGTTATCACAGGCATGCAGAGAGGACCAACTACCATTGCTACAGGCGTGGTTGGTCATGTCTCTACTGATACATTATGTTTTGTGTGTTGGCCAGGTGTTATCACAGGCATGCAGAGAGGACCAACTACCATTGCTACAGGCGTGGTTGGTCATGTCTCTACTGATACATTATGTTTTGTGTAGATACATTATGTTTTGCGTATTGGCCAGGTGTTATCACAGGCATGCAGAGAGGACCAACTACCATTGCTACAGGCGTGGTTGGTCATGTCTCTACTGATACATTAAGTTTTCTGTGTTGGCCAGGTGTTATCACAGGCATGCAGAGAGGACCAACTACCATTGCTACAGGCGTGGTTGTCCATGTCTCTACTGATACATTATTTTTTCTGTGTTGGCCAGGTGTTATCACAGGCATGCAGAGAGGACCAACTACCATTGCTACAGGCGTGGTTGGTCATGTCTCTACTGATATATTATGTTTTCTGTGTTGTCCAGGTGTTATCACAGGCATGCAGAGAGGACCAACTACCATTGCTACAGGCGTGGTTGGTCATGTCTCTACTGATACATTATGTTTTGTGTAGATACATTATGTTTTGCGTATTGGCCAGGTGTTATCACAGGCATGCAGAGAGGACCAACTACCATTGCTACAGGCGTGGTTGGTCATGTCTCTACTGATACATTATGTTTTCTGTGTTGGCCAGGTGATATCACAGGCATGCAGAGAGGACCAACTACCATTGCTACAGGCGTGGTTGGTCATGTCTCTACTGATACATTATGTTTTGTGTATTGGCCAGGTGTTATCACAGGCATGCAGAGAGGACCAACTACCATTGCTACAGGCGTGGTTGGTCATGTCTCTACTGATACATTATGTTTTCTGTGTTGGCCAGGTGATATCACAGGCATGCAGAGAGGACCAACTACCATTGCTACAGGCGTGGTTGGTCATGTCTCTACTGATACATTATGTTTTGTGTATTGGCCAGGTGTTATCACAGGCATGCAGAGAGGACCAACTACCATTGCTACAGGCGTGGTTGGTCATGTCTCTACTGATACATTATGTTTTGTGTATTGGCCAGGTGTTATCACAGGCATGCAGAGAGGACCAACTACCATTGCTACAGGCGTGGTTGGTAATGTCTCTTCATATCTTTACTCAGACTCTGCCTGTAGCCACATCCACTTGGTGCCTTGCCTGCTTCTTCATCAGTGCCTCCACTAATCCTTGGCTGAGAGCTATGTATCCTTTCTACGAGCCAGTTTTATGTTATTTTAGATTTCTAAAATCTCTTTAACCTTTTTTTGTAAGGTAAACTGCAAACTCAATTAGGCCTTTTTACCATCTCCACCTTTAACAACAAAACCAAGTAACCAGAAAACGCCAAATAAAAACGATTAATACCAATCCAATTACGTGCCCCAGGTTCCCTAGTAATTATTATTATAACTTTTTTTCTAAATGGCATTTGTTTGGGCCCAAATTTGATGTTTGAGAACCTGTCATTTCAAACAACCGTTTCACAAAAGTAAGGACGACTTATTCGTTTTATTCAACTTCCAGTTTTGATTACATTTGGCATGAATATGAAAGGCTGGATCAGTGAATAGCTTAGATATTGACAAATCTTGTGCATTGTGCTTTGTAAGGACTACAAAGTGACAATGATGATGACCCTGTGATAGTGGGAGAAGTTCACGGGAGAGATATTCACAATTTTACCACGATGGCAGGTGACGACGATTATGTCCCTGTGATCGCTGGAGATGTGCAAGATTTTGTTGCGACTTACGGAGTGGGGACCAGGTAATTTGACCAAGGGCCGCATTATTTATTTTAACTCAAGCTATTAATATTTTAATAAAAAAACACACTTTTTTACCCTCGGGGTAGCAGCAAACCTAGGTACTAATGAAACCACATGTTATTGAAATAAATTGAATTTAAAATCAAATCAGGCAAACGGAAACTCACTTAATCTGCAGGTTTGCTGTGGCGGGGGTATTTTACCTATTCCATGAAATGCAGAGATGGCATCACAACCTGTGATTGCAAGGAAAATGAAAAGGTTGCTGCAGATCTCTGGAGAAAGTTGAGAAAACAAAACACTGAAAAGTTTTAGTTATTTTATTTATTAAAGGCCGCCATTATAAAATGACCTTATCAAACTTAACCATTGACAACCTGGGCTGAGATATTGTGTTCAAGCACTTGTATGGCAAATTTCATTAAAATCGGTTCAGCACATACCCACAAAATATTGTCAAGCGTTCTTCCTTAATAGTATTTAATGAGGAAATTGTTTACAGAATACTTCACTTAACCCTAGCAGTGGCCAACCATCGTCTGGTGACGGTTTGACGTTGATGCTTAGAATGGCCAGCCGTCGTCTGGTGACGGTATGGGCCGAAATTATTTTAACGGTAAAAAAACACTTATGAGAATAATATATATACCATTCGAAGGATCACATTCTGAACTTTCGTTTTATTACATAAACGAACCCTGTAGCAGGTATATAACAATTCCACGACGATTAGAAATCAAATTAATTTTTGGAGCGGCACGACTTTAGCAGCTGACCCTTGGGAACTGGCAAAACACGTCTTGTTTGGCATTACCCTGCTCGGGTAATAATCGCCTTGGGATGTTGCGGGTGGTACCACTGGATAGCCATTGATTTTATCTTCATTGTGGTAGTGATATTTTAGAACTAAATATTGATTGGACAACCGGTACGATTTTATGAAAACAGCTGTTTTCGAAATTTATAACAAATGGCCAACCGTTGTCAGGTGACTGTATGGAAAATGCAAATTACATACAGTGTAAGTTATTATTACTAGTCATATAATATGTCATTTTGAAGAGGAAGAAATGTAGCTTGTTATAGTGGCAGCCCTGCGCTCAGGGTTATTTTTGGTTTCTCTCACTAGGACGACGAAAGTGTGTCACTACTGTCAAGATCTCACACACAAAGTGCCTTGTATTCGCCATTGCGTGTTGTTGCCGGTGAGTTTTCGCTCTCGTTTTATCTGCGATTGATTACTAAATTTGTTTTTATTTCGTATTTTTTGAGAAATGTGTATGTGTATATAACAGTAATCTTCATGTATTTTATTATGCATGAATATTTACTGAATGGTGTCAAATTGTGTTTATAAAAGGTTGTATTTTTCTTTTGGTTGTATTTTGAGGTTTTCCGTTTATTTATATTATTATGCCCCTAGCACGTAAAAACAAAAATTTTTACCCAACATGTTATACATTTTTATGTACGTAATTGAATACACTACAAGATGTTTATGTTGGTTTGAAGTAAAAACATTTGGTACAAAAGTTTTATACTAAATACTATGATTTTTTTTCTCACAAAATCGCTAAAATACAAAAACATTATTTTATTTATAAATAAAAAATATTTTTACCATAAACTTTATGACTTTTTTGATTCCTTACTTCATTAGCTTTACACACATGTATATATCATTATTAGTATACACATATATTATATCACTTTTTACAACACAAACTAACACTGTACGGTTTTCAATTTTTTCGGTTCTCCGTTTGTTATTATATTTCGCCCCAAAAACTTATAAAAAAAAAATATTTTCCTAACATGTTATATTTTTTCTATGTAGGGAATTAGATTGTCTACAAAATGTATATAATGAATTTCCCATAACAAATCCGCAGACAAAAAATACCAAGGCCGCTTTTGAAATAAAAAAAAAAATCAAATTCTTTTATTTTTTCACTTTACCGAAGAAATACACAATCTAAATCATTATTATATTACTATTTCTAGATTCTCCTGTTCTTTCCGAACAAAATGAATATGAGGTTGGCTAGGTTTACTTGTACGGTTGAATTTTTACAAATTTTCAAAAAAAGGTCTGCAAAATCGCCCAAATGGGTTGGCCATTCCCCACTTCTAACATTGGCCACTGCTAGGGTTAAGCATGACCTGAGATTTTCACTTATAATGTTTCACTATACTTCTTTAACTGGCCACTAGATTCCCTCATGTTCAGTCACGGATGGGTAAGTTCACTTATGAAGACAGGAAGCTGCTTTGTATTGCTGCCTCAGACTTCTACAGACAGGTTTGTGGCGCTTGAAACAATTTGATTGCAAATTTCAATGTATTGTTTGTTTAGTCATATATGTAAATTATTTAAAGAAACATCTTGTAAATAATTTCCTTGTGGTGTTGATAGCAAACAAACATTTTTTTAATGTTAGTACTTTTGTGTTATTAGACTTTATTTAAATCGTTTTGGTGTTTGTTGACATATGATTGTATTTTCCAGCTGACTGATGATAAGCAAAAGGAAACATTCTATAGAACCTTTAAAGAAGCAGCATCAACTCCACGGAGCCCTTTTGCTGATGTGATTGCAAGTCTATAGTCAAAAAATTGCAACAGAGTCAAAATAACAGCTGAAAAAGTAAGTATACAATCTATATATATAAAGCTCAAATACCACTGACTCATTCACTCACTCATCACGAAACCTCAGAAACCATAAGACCTAGGAACCTGAAACTTGGCAGGCATCTTCCTTTTGGGTAGTAGACGCTCACTAAGAAAGGATTTTACCCTCCGACCTCTGGGCTCCGCCCCAGTGGCTCTGGAGTTTCCCATGTTAACCTTATGAGTACTTTTATTTAAATGGAATTAATGAATCTTAACAGCTGTTTCAATTAAACAAGTTGGTTCTGTTCCATGATGTTCAATAGCATTAAAGTTACAAGGATTACCAACAGGGTGCAGCACTATTATTTCTTTTACATTTATGACAACAGCTAATTTGCAACCAAAAGGTGAGTGAGCGTAGCGAACGAACTTCAACCTGGAGGCGAGTTAGCGTAGCGAGCGAGCTAACCTGAAGGCAAGTGAGCACAGCGAATGAGCTCTAACCTAAAAGTGAGTGAGCGTAGCGAACGAACTTCAACCAGGACGTGATTGAGCCATACGAGCTCACTTATGAAGTTAAACGGCGCAAAGCCCGCGGGTACAGCTAGTTTATTATAAATTCAATCATATTTATGTTGGTTAAATTAAGTTGTAGTATCTTAAAACCTGTTATTACTTTAAAGTTATAATTCCTTAAAACGGATAATGAACTGGGAATTTTAACTGGCATAAAAACAATTTAATTGATTTTCAAACGGTTAACACCAGAATTGTAGCAATATTGTGATCATCTCCTGCAATCACAGCAACATCAAGCAATCTCTCACGTTGCAGAAATTAATTAAAATTTGCTGGTCTCATATTTTTGGGGCGTTATGAAGCTGCCTTGTAAAACCCTTACCTTTCTAAAAAACTGATATTCCTGAGAGCTGCCTTCAGGTAACAACCTGTCACCAGTTAACTTAAGTGTACATAGCCTACTATTTTGTATGATCAATATAGTAGCGGTGTCAATGCAGTCAATGTTAAAAAAACTACAGTCGTATCTATGTTTGTTCAAAGATATCTGACTTTGAATGAACATAGCCTTGAAATTTTAAAATTGAATAAACAAATTTGATATCTGAAAAGCCTTCTTCATTTCGGTTAACCAGGTTTTACTGTAGTATGTACAAAGAGTAAGAAATATGCAATTTTATTTGTAGCCTCAAAGAAGTTTTTACCCTTTTACCTCCAAATGCAGATATAAATGTTAAAAGAGTAACACAATCAAAATTCAATTTAGAAGTAACCTTGGAGTTAAATTAAAACTTTGCTCGTCCGCTTTGGACTGTTAGTTAACGAGTGTTGTTAGTAAGGTAGTTAGGCGTGGTCAGTGGCCAAGTAGTCTGAGTGACTGGGCTTTTAGTTAACAAGTGTTGTTAATGTGAGGTGTGGTCAGTGGCCAAGCAGTCTGAGTGCTTGGGCTTTTAGTTAACGAGTGTTAATAGTAAGGTAGTTAGGTGAGGTCAGTGGCCTAGCAGTCTGAGTGCTTTGGCTATTAGTTAACGAGTGTTGTTAGTGTGGTAGTTAGATGTGGTCAGTGGCCAAGCAGTCTGAGTGCTTGGGCTTTTAGTTAACGATTCTTGTTAGTGTGGTAGTTAGGCGTGGTCAGTGTGTGACGCATAGCGGCACGCTATATTTGATATATAGTATGCACATTTCGCAAAGCCGGGCTACATGGCCAGCTCGTAGCCTGTCGCGACTGCATCAACGCTCTATCCCCACCTTCCTACTCTTCTCCTCCTTCTTGTTCTTGATCTACGAGCCTTGGAAGAGAAAACTGTGAAATTGCTAACTCCGGCAACCGCAAACTGATAAGTTTATATTTAGTTATAATTATGTAGATATTAGGGATGGACGGGATTGAATTTTTAGTTCGGGACGGGACGGGACGGGATTTTTATTTCCTTCCCGATTTTCGGGACGGGACGGGACGGGATTTTTTTCTGTGTATAAAAAGAAAGTACTGTATTGCAGTTACCAAAAAAGACATACGAAATCAATTTTTACCATTTGTGGCACTGATCTATAAAAACCAAAAAATGGGTAACAATTTACAGGTACCTATAGAAACTTGTGACTCGCGGGTCACAAGGTGATTGTCTGTATGACTCACGGTCATGGCGCGATCGTCGTCATGACTCGCGGTCACGGCGCGATCGTCGGTATGACTTCGCGGTCACGGGGTTATCGTCAGTATGACTCCACGGTCACGGCGCGATCGTCGTCATGACTCGCGGTCACGGCACGATCGTCGGTATGACTTGCGGTCACGGCGCGATCGTCGGTATGACTCCACGGTCACGGCGCGATCGTCGGTATGACTCCACGGTCACGGCGCGATCATCGTCATGACTCGCGGTCACGACGCGATCGTCGGTATGACTCGCGGTCACGGCGCGATCGTCGGTATGACTCCACGGTCACGGCGCGATCGTCGGTATGACTCCACGGTCACGGGGTTATCGTCAGTATGACTCCACGGTCACGGCGCGATCGTCGTCATGACTCGCGGTCACGGCGCGATCGTCAGCATGACTCGCTGTCACGGGGTTATCGTCGGTATGACTCCACGGTCACGGCGCGATCGTCGTCATGACTCGCGGTCACGACGCGATCGTCGGTATGACTCGCGGTCACGGCGCGATCGTCGGTAGGACTCCGCGGTCACGGCGCGATCGTCGGTAGGACTCCGTGGTCACGGCGCGATCGTCGGTATGACTCGCGGTCACGGCGCGATCGTCGGTAGGACTCCGCGGTCACGGCGCGATCGTCGGTAGGACTCCGCGGTCACGGCGCGATCGTCGGTAGGACTCCGCGGTCACGGCGCGATCGTCGGTATGACTCGCGGTCACGGCGCGGTCGTCGGTAGGACTCCGCGGTCACGGCGCGGTCGTCGGTAGGACTCGCGGTCACGGCGCGGTCGTCGGTAGGATTCCGCGGTCACGGCGTAATCGTCGAAATGACTTCGTCTCCTGCGTTCGCGGACCTATCGCTCGCAATAACGGCGTTATCGGCACTCGCGAAGCGGAAAAATCGCCGACGATCGGACCAAATCCCGTCCCGAAAAATTCCCGAGTCAAATGTAATCCCGTCCCGATAATCGGGAATATTTTTTTCCCGAAAAATTCCCGAAATTTCGGGACCCGTCCATCCCTAGTAGATATATAAGTTCCAATTATGGTTGGCTAAGTCAGGAAACAAGCGGGTAGCCCTTCTGGCTCACCCGACTATTGAAATGTAGGAAATCACAACTTAGTCGGTTGGCTGCAACGTTCTTAAACATGAAATATTAAACCACATGTTCCCAGAATGTAGCTTAGCAATTATCAATCAAATTCATACATATTTCACATTCAGTATTCAATTATATAGCATTTATTCACTCATCAATATTAGTAAGTAATTATCCATGTTCAGTTCATAGTTGGAAGGATAGGTCTACAGTTAAATATTTAGTTAAATTAGTGTAAATCAAAGCTGGCTAGGCAAGTGTTCTGATCTGGGTAAAAGGTCTCCGTCCCTCTGGTCCCCAGCAATCTTCCTAATTTTATTGGTAGCAGATTCAGCACGCTAATACTAAGTTTGGTCCAGACACAGATATTCCTAACCTATTAGCATTACCCTGTTTATTCCCTCCTGATTATCCGAATTCCAACAATGTACCCATCGCCCCCAGTTCATCCTTTGATTAATCCCCCCCCGGCTACAAGTGGCCAAGCAGTCTGAGTGCTTGGGCTTTTAGTTAACGAGTGTTGTTAGTGTGGTAGTTAGGTGTGGTCAGTGGCCAGGAGACGGCAATGAAGGTAGATTGATTTTATGAATTTCATCTCTGTCACCTGTCTGGCAGAGCTTGGTAGAAGAGACCTGTAGTAGTTGGGTGAATCCTTTGCGAGTTGTACCTCAAAAGAACCATTTTGTTACTTTTACTTTTCCTTACTGAGCGACACGCCAAAAACTTACTTTAAAATAATTTTAAATTTTCCTGTAGACATACTGTGATCAAATCATCAAATTACTAAAGAATCCAGGATTCAAATATGATAAAATAATATTTCGATACTAATTGGCAGTCAATGGGCCTTTTGGCCATCAGTTTTTTTGTTTTCAAACAACTGCTGATGTCTGTGTAATTTGTTTGATATTTCAGGGGTTGCAGCTTTAACACATTTTTAATGAAGACATACAAACCCAAGACTCACAGTGAAGAGTTAAATTCTCTTCATTTTACACTGGTAATGTTATGTAGAAATAATTTGTTATATTTTTATAAGTTATTATATACTGTTAATTAGTGTCAGGGTTAATTGTTGTATTGACTAGTGTGATACGTTAAACTACATTTGTTTTTATTAATGTATAAGTTGAATTTATCAGCCAGTACCTTAGTCATACGCTTTTTACAATCCAAGTCTAGCCAATGTATAGTTTTGTTTTATTTATATTTATATATAGTCATCAACAACCAAAGGTATATTACTTAAACTTGTACCTTAGACATTCCGATCTTTTTATCATTGCTTCCAGGAAAGTGTTAACTGCTAAGGTTGTATGGAAAGTGTTGATTGAGTGTTACTGTGGCTATAAATACAATCTGAATAGTTGGTTACCATCACGAATACTTGAACAGAACAAATATGTATCATAAACATAAACAAATGACTTTGCTGACCCGAATCCTATACTAATAGCATTAACATATGGTTTAGACAGTTCCATTTAAGCAATGTTAAATAATGTTTATTTTCGGGCCAGGAACGTCATTTGCTTATGTTTATGATCCATACCGGTTCTGTTCAAGTATTCATGGTTACTGTAGAACACAGAAAAACCACCTCACTAAATATCAAATTGTTAGAGGAGTACAGTAAAAATTTAATTTTTCAATTAATTTTGTACTAAGAATTCATCTTTTAAATTAAGAAAATCCAAAATCTGTAATGTTAGGCCATAAAATAAAAATATTTTTCTAAAGGTTTTATTATCTGAACTCGGTGTGGTTTTCTCACAGAAATATATAATAATGGATATCACAAAAGCATTGAAAGAGTTTGTTATGGCATCTCCCTTAGTTATATTTCATGTCATTCTATGTAAATCCTAATGTTTAAAATTGTTGTCTAGCCTACAAGTTAAATATTTAGCTCTGTTCTTCCTTTAGTTAAGAAACAATCAATACAGACAGTGTTAGACCGATCTGTATACAGTATAACAAACAGAAACAAAGCCTACTATAATATAGCCTACAGGTAATGTAGGATTTGGTTTATGGTATAAGCCTAGTAAAAGGCCTAAAAAAATAGTCACTAGCCAATGAAACATGGTTGAATAAAAATTTAGATTTTAAGACATAATGAGGATTTTTGACTACAATACAAGGACTTAAATTTCTAATCGAAAAATCAAACCACAGAACACATTTTGAAAACCTGATACAGTTGCCGATTTGTTTTTTTAAACTTTATGACAATGCAATTTCTTCATAATATCCCTGATATAAATATATAACTTTTTCAGATTGATCCTTCTCCTTCCATGTTTGAAGTTCTTATGTAGGTATTTCCCCAAAATACCTATATTTAATAAATAAATACCTTTTAGAAAGTATTGGCTCAATATAATTAAACAATATTTTTGCTTTGAAAAAGTACATCCTCAGATATCCTGATAGTAAGAGAAAACCATTTAAAGTGTAACACAATTTTGTAATGTAACATGAGTATATCCAAGGCCGCACTAGATATGCAGGCCGTCCTGCTAATTGTGTGACGTCACAACTGTAGGCAGTCCCGCTGCCGCTACACACACAGGGGCTTATAAAGATTTATTGCAAAGAAATAAACCTACCACCACTTCTTTATTGTTCGATATTTACAATTTTATCATAAACGTTTGAATGGTTGTGGACGATTTTGTTAGTATACCACCGCGTTATGCCGACTGACCACACCGCATAGCGGGGAAGCGACCGCCTTCAGTTGTGACGTAGCGCCTGAAGTGGTGGGGGAGCAGGACGGCCCCTATATCTATAGGAACCTTGGTATATCACATAATCTTTTTATTATATATTAGTTTTTCTTTCGATTACTTAAAGTAATATCCGTTACCTTATTACGATTTCTCGTACAATTCGTTACTCTGTTATGATTTTTTCAGTAACCTACAGTTATTATGTTATGTATGCTATCATGTTTGTAACATATTTAATATATTGAAAATAAAAGTGAGATGTAAGATAGTATTTTGACAAAATCACAGTTGTACCTAAATAAATTTTATCTAGTAAATTGGTGGATTCTCATTATTTCTTTCATATTCTCTTGTGATTGAACCCTATCACATTTACTTTAGCCCCACATGTACAATTGTACATCTCCAAAACATTGCTTGGGAATGTTGTAATCGTTACCACAGAATGCGAGCTTTATTCTGGTGTAGGTTGGTACTAAAATTGCCCGTAAAATCCCGTCTGGCAATGCTTTTGTCCCGTTTTTGGAGATTTTCTCTATTCGAGCCATATTACAAAGACTCTATTATTGATTATTGGTTATTGATCCAGGCAGTGCTGCTACCTTTGGGTGTTTCAGTGAACTACGTCCACTTTCGGGGTAACGCAGAACCATCACCACTGCTCTTTTGTGATTCGTCTTACTGAGATATTTCAATACCAATAGCGATCGCTGATTCAGTTAGCACGTTGGGGCCTCACCGCCATTGGCGAGCGCCTGTTTAAAGGTTTTCAGCAGCGAACGTGTTAACTGGTTTTGTTATCTCCAAAACAAAAATGATATTCTCTCATTCTTTCTTACACTACAGTCAAACCATCTCAATCTCATAATGCCTAAGACTAGTAGAATGTCTCATTAAGTTCAAAGAGCAATCATGGCCGACACAAGTATACCTTGCTCAGTCTTCAAGCGCTCTACTCCGTGATGTGTGATCTATTTGATCCATGGTCTGTTTGCATCAGCAAAGACTGATCTCTAAACATTATGAAACAGTACTAACATTTTGCAACATGTTTTCTTCGCCTTTATATGTTAGATTTTGGTAAATAAATTGATTCTCCAACTCATCTAAACGGGCATAAAATGGCATTTTACTATGCTAAAAATTTTTGTTCTGAAACAAATATATTTCCCATGTCCAAGGACCCAGAACTATGATCTGTTTCACAAGAAGAGGCAATTGACACTATAAATACTCCTAAAGTAAAATAAAACAAAGTACCATAGTGCTGATAAAAATATTTATTATCTTATATACTTTGGTGAACAAAATTTTAATTCTACACATCTATAAGCTCAAGCTGAGGAAATTCTAAACTTTTCTCAAGCCAGAGGGCGACAGAGAGCAAAGTTTGCTCACAGAAGTTGGGGGCAATCAGCTGTAGACCGATAGGCAGGTGGTCTTCTGACAAGCAGACAGGCAATGAAACTGCGGGACACCCTGCACATATAAAACAATCAAACATAAGAAGTTGAAATCTAAAATACACAATAATGTCTATATTTAAATAGATATATGTAATCAATTTTACCACCTTCATTAAGAAGGTTTTTGACATACTGCAGCAAAAACAGCCCTTTTTAATATGTATGCGTTTCGGGTCTAAAGAAGCTATTTTACTCTCTAGGGAGTAAAAAGCCTTTTTCTGACATAGGGAGTAAATGTCAGCTGCGGTAAACAGAGTTGAAAATTTTGCTTGTAGGCCTAACCAATCGCATGTATCAAAGTTATTTATCGATTGATTCAACCGTTTGTAGCTTGTTGTTGTCAATGGTTTGACATCGATAGTATAATGTACAGTAGGCCTAACACAATCGTAATGGACAAAACGATCGAATCACTTAATAAACAGCTGCTTATTTGCATTGGAAAAATTGAAAACAAGCTGAAGTCGTTTTGAGAGGTTATCTTTCTTTACTCTTTATTTGAAAAGTATTTTTGTTTTCTAACTTACATTTTTAAATAATTTTGCAATATGACAAAAAATGTATCTCTTCACACGGGCAAAACGTCAAAAATGTGTCTTTTCAACCCAAGCTTATTTTCTGAAGAGCTCTGGTCAAAAATAGTCACTTTACACCCTAGTGGTGAAATGTACTATTTATATGTTGCAGTGAATCTATCTACCTATTAGTGATGGGGGGGATCCAAGAAAATATCGGTACCGGATCCGGATTTTCGGAACGTTGTTGTTCCAACACTTATACTAGTAGATTACTCGATTGCCAGTTTGATTATATTTTCTACGTCAACATACTATGCTCACTGAGACAGAGACGTACCAGCCATGTTGGCAGGTTGAGTGCAGTAGTCCTGTGTGTCACATTGTTCTCTGTTGGAGAGGCTGGTGAACTTGTTAAAGGGAGGAGCAGGGGAGAGAGTGGTGGGGGTCAGCAGAAGGTCAACTCCATCCCTCCATACAGCAGCAAAGTCCTCTGCTATCAGACGTCGCACTTTCATTGCTTGTTCAAAGTATTTCTCGTAGTTGCTAAAACATATGTTACCTTCGGTTAACTGATTGATATCTTTACACCAGCTGAATAAAAATTAGATAAATCTCTATAATATAAAAATGATGAACGTCTTCCTTTTGTTCAATGCGATGCCAAACCAATTATCATGAAACTTTAGGAAGTTGCTATTCAAAAATATTTGTGTAAAATCAAGTTTTAAAAACTTTGTTTGGTATAGAAAATCTTTCTTAATTTATAATATTAAATACTTTGGTAATAAACGATTACCTTATGGGGAGAGTGAGTTTGTCTACAAATTTTCTTATTTGATTTCTAAAGCGTTAATAAACCACGGATGTTGGTTTACTTTCTATTATTAATGTGCTTTACCATCCAATTCCGTCTGTATCTAACATTTAGGCTGCATAAAATTATAAAGTAAATAAGTAATTTACAAAAATCAGTTTTATATGCCACGTTGAGTAATATTTTAAGACTTTAGGTAGTGATGGATCAGTTGCAGGTTTTATAGATTCGGTTGTAGTTCAGTTTTTTTTCTATTTTAACGTAGTTCTATTTTAACGTTAATTCAGTTTTTTGTTTTTTTTTTTAACTCGCAGAATTCCATAGTATGATTTATAGGCTTACAAATGCCCCACTTAATGAAGAGAAATACAAAAAGGAGATGAACATCATTAAGGAAATAGCTGTTAATAATAGATATCACCCAACCCTTATCACAAAGGTATTAATGAAAGAAAAATGAAACCAAAGAAAACAAGAGCCCAAAACTAATCAAGAATTTGTGACCACAACCTACCACGGAAAGATAAACAACTCTTTCTATAAAATCCTAGAAGAACAGGGACTCAAAGTTGCCTACAAATCGACTAACAACCTCGGGAGTTTGCTAAACAAAAAGCAACTGACAACAGTAGACAACTTCGCAGGTACAGGGGTCTACAAATTAACCTGTGGCTCTTGCCCTAAATTTTATATTGGGCAAACGGGCAGAAGTTTTCACCAGCGTTTCAAAGTATATCCCCCCAAAAAGACCCCAACCAGCTCATCAACCTATTGTAAACATTTAATTTCAGAAAACCATTCCTACACCTCAATAGATGCCAACTTATAAAATCTTACATAAAGCCCCTAAAAACAAGAAGTTAAATAGGCTACAATAAAACATTTTCATATATAAAACGCTACTAAAACCGACCCATCCCTCATACTAAATGACCAAAGAAATTTTGTCACTAACATCATGTTCGACTCATTAATTGAAATAAGAAATAAATAATACAATACAATCCTTATACAGTCCAACCTCAGTATAACGAATCTGAAGGGACCGAACTGAATATTCGTTATATCAAGGATTTCGTTAAAATGAGGTTCGTTATATAGAGGTTAGGTTTGCAGGAATTTCGCTAAGTTGAGGTTCAGAACCAGCGTCGGTCAATATAGGCCGGGATTTGACCTCATTAAAACACAGTTAAAGAAGCATAGGCTACAATACTTTACAGTACAGTGTTCATTGTACAGTAGAACCTTCTGTATCCAATAGTCAATGGTGGAACCTTAATTATCCGGCATAATAAAGGAGAGGGATCTTGAATATTGCGCAATCATGACAATGGTATTGACCTTGGTACAGGTTAAAAACTGTAGCTTGTTTTAACCCTCCTAAAACCTAGCCAAACACTGCATTGCGTAGTCATAAACCATGTAAAAAACAAAACAAAACAGTAGAAGGTTTAGTAAGCTACTGACTGTTCCGTGATAGGCCGGTAGGCTACTTACAGTACAGTAACGTACTGATTTATCACAATAGAGGAATGTCAATAATAATCATTAACAATAGCATTGGTGTTGCTAGTTGAAACAAATCGTATTGAAAACAATAAGTTATTAGATAAGTCATTATAAAAAAAGTGCATATTCATAGACAACTTAAAGATAATAAAAACACTCGTAAATTAAGGAATGTTAAAATAACGATGTTGCTATTCTTTCTCTTTGCTTTTGTTTTTATATTCTTTCTTAGATTTCTCTTTATCCAAAAATTGTACAATTCGCCATATTTACTTATCACCCAATCACAGCTTACTACAGATTACGTCGTCATCAGTCCTCAGTGAATGAAATCAGTTCTCAGTTGCAACATTGTGTGCGCAGCGACAGCAGACAGAGAGATTTGAAAACGGAGCAGACGAATGTTAGCGCAAGCGATGAAATCACCTTTCCATTTCATTTGATAAAGAAACAGATTTTCCAAAAACAATACTGGGGTGGGGGATTTGTTATATTAAGGGAAAGACGTAGACAATTCGTTGTGCAGAGGTTAAATTCACAATGTAGAGGTTCTGACAATGATAAATTTGTTATATTGAGGTGTCTTATATTAGCTGAAATCACGAAAAATTCGTTAAATCAAGGTCGTTGTTATGGTTTGTTTGTTATGTAGAGGTAAAATATACATAGTCTCTTATGGAGAGTTCTAGGGGATTAAAAACAATTTGTTATATCAAGGAATTCGTTATATTGAGGTTCGTTATATCAAGGTTAGACTGTATATCCATATATATAATACGTGAAGGCGATTTCTACAAAACACTACTCCTCCGTTAATAATGGACAGATTTTTACAAACGATGTGTCAAAATCAAGCATTTTTTGTGTAGACGCTCCCTTTCAAAAATTCCTGTAGTAAAAGTTCTTGGTCTTTGCCCCACAGGCCAACAAAATCCCAATATATTTCTTATGAAAGAAAATATTTTGTCTATTTTTAACAGACGAATAATTTGTATTACGAGTAATTACAGCTGTTCATATTAAACACAACACACAAAAGCGTTCGTTTTCAGAGTGAGTTTGTTTTCAGTTTCAATAACTGGAGTGGAGTGAGCGTTCGTTTTCAGAGTGAGTTTGTTTTCAGTTTTGATAACTGTAGTGGAGAGATTAATTACATTCTTTTTGAGTTGACTCTTTTAAGTAATCGGAAATTATGACTGTTATTCGTTTTGAAATATCGCCTGGAATACTTTGCAACTGCTCGAATTCGAGGAACAAGTGCACTAGTATTAACAAGCATCTGTTTGCAAAAATACATAACTCTCTGGAGTGATAAGACCATGCTGCTAGAAGTAAAAGTCATCACATCCCAACTTCGGAGGTTAGGATTGATAAAGATCATGGCCATGAATCTAAGTTGTTTTCATTTATGTCTTTGTGAATATTTATACGTGTTCAATGTTACAAACTATACCAAATCAACAATATCTCAAGTAAGAGATGGCAAACTAAAGGTTTAGCTAGCCTATGAGATAGAGGACTGACAATAACGACGTAGGAACCTAGGTCTCCGCTATCTAATAAATTGGATCGTAAGGTAAAGCCTTAGATTTAATTATAAAAAATATAGTTATTTATCCAGTTGTGAAGGTTAATTTGAAACCTTTTGAGCAAGAAGTAGTTGCCGGTGAGTATGCGGCTGCGGACGACCAGCCCCAATGCCTGACTGCGAGTGTCAGCAAACAGCTGTTCTGTGGAGACATTAGTGTCAGCTCGGTGGCCGTACTGCAGGCCATCATACCTAGCCATGTTGCTGGCCACTTCACACTGATTCAACACAGAGTAACACACGATGGACAGATCCGTGTGAGGCATGGATACCTGTAGGAATACAACATCAAGATTAGTGGTTAGTAATTGGTAAGAGGTTCATGGTCTCAGTTAAACTTGAACTTTCCCATTAACACAAGCGAGAAACGTATTCAAGCAAACCAAGAGGTAAGCTGGTACAGTAGCCTACAATGATGGACTGTAAGTTAAAATGGCGGTAAACCCACAGCATTGATGCCTCGGATTTACACATTTACAGATTAGACAATTCTGCATCAGAAGCCCCAAAAACCTATTGAACCACAGAAGTCTTGAGTGAAATGTACCTAAATCAACACTTTATGTTATTTGTGAATTTTTATGCCTAAAAATATTCAGTTAAGACATTAGATAAATCCGCAAATCGCCCTAAGCATACAGACTTAGCCAGTTTTATGCTCATATAAGATTGATGAAAATCTGAATTTTATTAAATTATTCCGAATTGTATCAAAATATGGAAAAAACGTTGTTCTCTTCCCTTCAATTTGACGTTCAAATTCAAATCACTTAATTATGTTGAATAGTCCCCAAGCAACAACCGTTTGAAATCCATGCAATCTTTAATAAACACCCTGTATAATATGTGAAGCCGTTTTTTGTGAACACTACTCCTGCTTTGGAAAAATAAGATATTAAATTACATGAATAACATTTCTCAAAACCTGTTTGACATTTGCGCCCCCCTCCTCCAGCAGCTGAGCAACTTCTGTCCAGGCTTGTAGCACCTCAGGATGTAGACCAGGACAGTGATATTCCCGAGGTATGCCTACTGTCAAACCACACAGGTTCAGCTGGTCTCCTAGCACCACCTGGGGCGACTCCTCAGTGACTGTGGTAGAGTCCAGCGGATCACAGCCAGATATCACATCTGTCACAAACAAATGTTGAAATTAAAATCCCATAGGCTAGTTCAATCTATTTTTTTTAAACACCTTCCATGGGCGTACCCAGAGAGGGGCAGGGGGGGCAGTTCCCCCCCCCCCCTAGAAGCCAGATAAGGTATAAAAAAATTGATATCCAAGAAAAATTGTATTAGTACGAGAAAATATGAGCAGGGTAGTTTACAGATTTTTTATAACATTTTTTGACACGTTATCAATTTTTCAATAGTTTCAGAGTTATTTCTTCAATAAAATAAAAATTCCAACAGTAGTAATAAACAGACCAATTTCTTGCAATATGTATAAACTAACAACTTTGTGGAGTATAATTAATTAATATAAACCTATTTTTTGTGACATTGTTTTGTTTTTATTTGCCTTCAACAATAATGTAACAAACAAAATTGCTCTGTGGCAGAATGTGAAGTTATCAGGCATTCTTCAAAATAGTTTACCATACATTTTGGGTGTTTTAAATGGATGTGAAAAGTTGGCATGGACACAAAAAATACAGATAAATGTGTATTGTAAAGCTAAGCAACCTGAACTGACCCCATTGACGGACATAAATCCACTTTACTTACTAAGACTTTATAAACACTGGCTTATCGAGCTAGTTTTGTTTTATTAATGTCTCAAAATAGCGTAAAAAACGCTAATTGTTTTTTAAAATTTCCCCCGGTGGGCCACCCCTAGCGGCCCCTGTTTTAAGTACACTCTTGCCCCCCCCCCCTTTAGTTTTGGTACTGGGTACGCCCTTGACACCTTCTATTATTACTTGTAGGTATACATAGAACTCTTAATAATATATTATGCTGGTCTTTAAGTATCCCTTTACCAATTAGCCTTCGGGTTAAGCAAATTTTAAGTTGCTCAATAACAGGAATTTTACACTTTAGGCCTAATTCACTCCCAAGTCATTATTGTTACAATGAATAAATTATGTTTGTGATGAAATCAATTAGGGAGTAATTATGAGTTGGAAAACAATGGTGCTAGCTTTAAAAACATATCGCTAAGTTAAGACAGCAAACTAAGAAATAGTGTTTTATCTTGTTTAGTTGGAAGCTGTCTATGTCTATGTGTTTGAACATTGTGTCTTACTAAGGACATTTGCTGCATCAGACACAGATCTAGTGAGGATCCCAGGGACATCCATGGAGTTGACAAGAGGGATGAGACCGTGACGAGACACTCGGCCATAGGTTGGCTTGAGGCCGACGATGCCGCAGTACGACGCAGGGTTGCGAGTCGAGCCTCCCGTGTCAGAGCCTAAGGCACTGAAGCAGACTGTTGCTAAAATGAAGCCAATTGTTATCTGTAATTTTGTAAAGCAAGTTCAAGAGTACGGTAGGTAGTATGATAAATAGGGATGGTCAAGTCTAGAAATTTCGGGAAATTTTCGGGAAATTTTAAATCGAGGCGAGTTAGCGTAGCGAACGAGCTAACCTGAAGGCAAGTGAGCGCAGCGAACGAGCTCCAACCTAAAGGTGAGTGAGCGTAGCGAACGAGCTCCAACCTAAAGGTGAGTGAGCGTAGCGAACGAGCTAACCTGAAGGCAATTGAGCGCAGCGAACGAGCTCCAACCTAAAGGTGAGTGAGCGTAGCGAACGAGCTCCAACCTAAAGGTGAGTGAGCGTAGCGAACAAACTTCAACCAGGACGTGATTGAGCAATGCGAACGAGATAATCTTGAAAAGAAGTTAAGAAGCTAAACGGGGCAAAGCCCGCGGGTTACAGCTAGTTTTAGGATAAGTTGAACTCTATCCTAACTGATATCACTATGTTTCCTAATCGTAGGCATTTTTAATAAGTTAGGCGTGATTAATAAAAAAATGTTATGCTGATGTTTTTTAATAAAAGATTGTAAATATTCTTGCCTATTATCATTATTTTTGTATTTAAACAGTAATCTAACAATGTTACAAAATCAGGTAAAAATTGTGAACGTGCATTTCCCGTTGTGTATGAGAAGGGAAATCCCGTCTCGATCTCGTCTCAAAATTTTATAAGAAATAAAAAATCTCGTCTCGTCTCGTCTCGAACTAAAAATCCAATCTCGTCCATCCCTAGTAAATTTGAAAGCGAGTGTTATATTTAATTGCAGTGGATAATAAATGAAATTGTTTTGCAAAAAAAGTGAAAAACAGTGATGAGGGTTCAGTAATTGGGAAAGATATATATGCAGTGATCTCAGGATACGACGATTATCACGATAAGGGGTGCCCACAGGGGGGTTTGATGTCGCATTTTGCGACATCAAGATTTTTTTTGGGGGGGATTTTGTTGTGCCCTTAAATATATTAAATTAAAACCCATTTTGTTAGAGCCACTTCTTTCATTGTATTTAATAACAAAATCCAAAACTTAAAAGTAAACATGAAACAATAATATATCAAACCAGATGACAAGCAAATAAACAAACTATTAATGTAGACCTCAGGACATCTCCCTCTTAAAGTTCTTCTATGAACCTCTTGGCAGGTTTAACAATTCTGGTAGGTCTGTGTATGGTTGAAGAATGATTATGTAGGTTGGATCTTGGTGTATGTGTCTGTCTTGGAGGAAGTGTCTGTGTATGGGGGTTTTCTTTATCAGGATTTTCTCTTTCTCCAGAGGAGAACATAGGGAATAAGAATTTTGCATTCCTGATATATCTTCCTCCCTTTTTTGTTTCAACGTTATATTTCCTGTTCTCTAACTTCTCCTTGATTACCCCTTCTTCTCTTCGGTCCGATACCCAAACTTTAGCGTTTTCTGGGTAATCCTTGACCTGGGTCACTCTATGTCTTTTATTGAACTGTTGTTCCTGTTTCCTCTTTTCTTCCATTTGTCTAAGTCTATATCTATTGTGATTTGGAGTGGCTGGAAGTAGAGTTGCTTTATTCACTGGTAGATTTGTTCTTAAAATCCGTCCCATTAATAGTTGTGATGGGCTATAACCACATTCCTTTGGCGTCGTATTGTATGCCAATAAGCCCAGATGTCTATCCTTACACTTCTTTAATATGTTTTTGAAGATTTTCACACCACTTTCAGCTTGACCATTGCACTGATGATGGTATGGTGAACTAGTTTCCACTGTGAAGTCGTATTCTGATTTGAATAGTTCCCATTCTTCTGATAGAAATTGCACACCTGAGTCTGATCTAATTGACTCGGGGATGCCATGCTTTTCAAACGATGTCTTCATTGATTTAATCAATATTGCCGTTGAACAGTTAGATACCTTATATACATCGATGTATTTGGAATAATAATCCATGAGAATTATGTATTTATCATTGTTGAATTCACAAAAATCTACTCCGATTTTCTGCCAGGGTCTTTCAGGAACCTCTGTAGGAATCATAGGATGGCGAGGAGGCACTCTGTCAGCAATGCATTGCGGGCAATAGGTTACTTTTTGTTCGATGTGATGATTAATTTTGGGCCACCATACTGACATTTTAGCCCTTTCTTTACATCTTTTAATACCTTGATGACCTTGATGAATATTATCTAACATTTCTTTTCTCAAGGATGGAGGAATCACTATTTGATTATTTCTCATAAGTATATCTTCATTGATCGACAATTCTGCTTGATGATCCCAGTATTCTTTTAATCTTTCATTTAATAGGTTCTTATTTTTAGGCCATCCTTGAATTGTAATATCTAACAATTCCTGTAATTCTTCTCTTTGATTTTTTATTATTACATCTAATTTATTAGATGATACTGGGATTGATTGAACTACTGTTCTTACACATGCTTCTGCTTCTTCTGCAAGTTTCTCAATATCTTCCTCTTCAGTTTTGTTGATTGGCGCTCTTGATAACGTGTCGGCAGTTGTTAATTGTTTTCCTGGTACCCACAATATGTCGTACGAATATCTCATTAATCTCATTTTAAATCTCTGAACTCTTAGCGGCAGTTCATCCAAACCCTTACTACTTAAAAGAGGAATCAGAGGTTTATGATCAGTTTGAATTTGAAACTTCAATCCTGTTATAAAATTTTTGAAACGTTCACATGCCCATACTATTGCATAAGCCTCCTTTTCAATTTGTGCATATTTCTGTTGAGTCGGTGTTAAGCTCTTTGATGCGTAGGCCACAGGTTTTAAATGTCCTTGATGTTCTTGCAAAAGTGTTGCACCCAAACCATAAGCTGATGAATCGGCCGAAATTATAGTTCTCCTTTTCAAATTGAATGGTATTAAGGCAGGAGTTGTTTGTAAACTCTTTAAGGCTGTTTTAAATGATTGTTCTTGACTAGGACCCCAAACAAAAGCCCTATCTTTTTTAAGTAGTTCCCTCAGTGGTTGAACGATATCAGCAAGGTTTTCTATGAATTTTCCGACATGATTCAACATCCCTAGAAATCTCCTAACACTTCCCACATCACTGGGTGTGGGGAAATCGATTATTGCTTGTAAGTGTTTGGGATCTGCTTGAATCATACCAGAAGAAATAATGTGACCTAAGAATGAAATCTTTGTTTTTCCTATTTCACACTTGTCATTTAAGGTAACTCCTTCTTTTTCCAATTCTTGTAACACTCGGTCTAGTCTGCTGTCATGCTCGGGTTTACTTTCTCCGGTAATTAAAATATCATCCATATAACACAAAATTCCTGGGATGTCTCCAATAATACTTTTCATCCTGTTACAAAATATTTCCGGGGCTGTTGAAATTCCGAAGGGAAGTCTTTTAAAACAAAATCTACCAAATGGTGTTATAAATGTTGTCAATTTTGAGGAACCCTCATCTAGCGGTATTTGCCAAAACCCCGAATTAGCATCTAATTTTGAATACCATTTGGAATTCCCTAGACATCCAAGTAAGTCCTCAACAGTATTAAAAACGTTATTTTCTCTCTGTAAATGGTTGTTTAAAGCTGAAGGATCAATGCATATTCTTACACTGCCATTAGGTTTAGGTCTTACCACCATTGGATGACACCACTCCGTAGGTCCGCAAACTTCTTCAATGATTCCCGCTTCTACCATTCTTTTAAGTTCATTTTTCACTTTTTCTCTTAATGGAATAGGTATGTTTCTAGGAGTTTTTAACTCCATTGGTACCGCATTTTGTTTCAGTTTAAGTTGAGCTCCTTTCTTCATCTTACCAATCCCATTAAATAAACTTGGATATTTATTCTTGATCTTCTGTAGGTCTGTGTTGATATTCTGGTTGCTACAATATTCACTTGACTGAATGTCATTTTTAACTCCTCTGATGACCCTTAAGAACCCTAGGGCTGAGATGCATGGTTTCCCAATCAATGCTTCCTCTTGACCATTGATCACATATATTGTTTGACGAGTTGTTTTATTCTTATACTGAATTACACCTTCAAATTTACCTAAAACTGTTAAATACTTCCCCCCAGGTGTTTTTAAAACAATGTTTGATTTAGTCAATAATTTGTTTCTAGCCATTCTTGGAGGCACAATCGTCACGTCGGCTCCACTGTCAATCTTGAAATGTTCCAATTTCCCATCAAGTTTTACATCAATTTCAAATTCATTCTGTTTATTGTAGTTCCTTGTTGTCGCTCTTATTTTCTTAACTTCAGCTCTGTTAATGTAATACCCGTCCTCGCTTCTATTATCCTGTTCCAATCTGTTCTCGGTATTTTCCTGAATTTGATTCAGGGTTGGGTTTCTGTATTTATTGTTCTGCCTCTTTTTACAACATCGGCTGAAGTGTCCTTGCAATCCACAGTAGTAGCATTCAATATTCTGAGCAGGACATTCCTCCTTAGGATGCCTCTGTCCTCCACAGTAAAAACAATTAGAAGTAAATTGTCTTTTGTTTTGTTTCAAGTTCGGATGTTTTTTCACTTGGTCTATTTCTGCAAAATCTTGTTCTCTTGATCTGTTAACAGTAATTTGTTGGTTCTTTATAATTTCACTTTGTTTCAATCTATTTATTGTTTCATGCAATGTTAGGTCAGCCATCAGTTGAAGTTCCTTAGATAACTTTGAATCTGTTATTCCAACAATGAGTTTATCCCTAATAAGGCTGTCTTTCATGTCTTTGTAATCACATGAAGAAGCTAATTGATGTACATCTGTTATAAAATCGGATATCGGTTCATTTTGCTTTTGTACTCGTTGATTGAATTTCGCTCTCTCATAGGTCAAATTCACCCTTGGTGTAAAATACTTATTAAGTTTTTCCACCACTTTATCATAAGTCTTTTCATCTTCTTCTGTTACTCCTGCTGCTATTAATACATTTTCTGCATTATCACCCATGGATATTATAAGGAAATTTACTTGCTTTTCTCCATCTATTTGATCTAAATTGGTAGCATTTCTGTACCTATTGAACTTTTTTAACCATGGGCCCCAATCTTCTGGTTTAAAGGAGTATTTATCAATGAAGCCCAATGTTGCTGAATGTTGTGTCATTTTAGATGTTTGTCTTCTTACTGTTATATCTGAGTTTTCTGAGTCTGACATTGTAATGCAGCATATATATTAGACACCCTGTTACTCAATTTATTGGGTCTTTACCGCTGCCACCATGTTGTGCCCTTAAATATATTAAATTAAAACCCATTTTGTTAGAGCCACTTCTTTCATTGTATTTAATAACAAAATCCAAAACTTAAAAGTAAACATGAAACAATAATATATCAAACCAGATGACAAGCAAATAAACAAACTATTAATGTAGACCTCAGGACAGATTTTTTAAAAAACATTGGGATTTTTGGGGGGAATAAAATATTTATTTCCTTAGCTTGTTTGACAGAGTTGACCTCTTGATTTTAATCTATTTATTACACTGTTATTGTTATATAGGAATTTTTAGGTTTTGCAGTACGAATGTACAGTTATTGTTTCGTTTCTTTCAACTTGCGTCATCCAGGCGTTTTGCTGGATTTTTTGCGAAGCTTTAATTGAGTAAACCTCAAATCGATAGTTCACGTGCCTAGCGCTAGTGGCAGTGCCGGCGCTACCCACCATTAGCAGCTGCTGTCTGCACAGTCAATGAGTCAACTAGTCAAGCTGCAAAGCGTTGTAAGACAGACATCGTTCTAACCGCAAAACGCTCAAAACTATGTACTTGTTCTTCTTAGTATTTATTCCAGTTGTTAAGTTTTATGTATAGTTCTAGTTACTTAATTCGTTTTTAGAGTGAGAGTGAACAAAGAGTTACAGTGTGAGTGTAAATAGATACTGTGTTTTTAAATTAGTAGGCTTAACCTTAACCAGTGCTTTATAAAGTGATCAGTGACAGACGATACCCGCGCTTGGCGCTGTAACTGTAAGTGTCAATAATATTCTACTTGCCAGACTTTTACTTGTTGTTGTTGTTACTTACTTGTTACTTGTACCATAGACAAAAAGCCTTTTTGTCTAAGCTTGTACTTTTAACTTTGTGCATTGTGCTGTGTAGCAAAAAGCAAAGCAAAGGACAATGCACAGAATTTGTCAGTTTTCATATGCATGCCAAATTTGTTCAAAATAAGACCACAATAATTGCAGAAGTCGTAATTTTATTAATGTTAGGTTTATTAGTCTTTAAAATTCTTTGACTTATAGGTTATGTTTATGTTTTACAGAATCTGGTGCTGAATCTGAGCATCTGCAAACAGCAAATTAGTGCATACTCCCAAAGTGCATAATAATTCAAATACAGTAACTAATTTACAAAACTCAACAATATTTGCTCTGTAAACAGTACGAAATTTAGGTTACGCTGGTATCAGAGTTTGTCAACATCTCAGTAGGGCTGTTCTTTTTTGGATTATTATAATTAACAAGATGTCTGGCAAATAGGAAGTTATTGTGTTATTTTGTCTTATGATATCCACAGTGGAAAATGCCTCGTTTACTTAAACAAATGTTTAAGTACAAATGCCTGGAACTAATGTGTAATACAGTCCATCGGAGTGATAAGTGGTCTGACCATTGTAAGAAAAAGCATGCTTACAAATTCAAAAACAATATAAATATAAAGTACAAAATCATTGAAGTAAAAGAAGGCAATGGACCTTGGACGCCTTACAACGAGACTAGGGCAGATCAGGATGTACCACTTCAACTACTTCAACATACTGAATTATCAGAACAAAGGTAGGTAGGTTCAAAGGTTGTATTTATTGTTTTATATTTTAATTGTTTTTATTTTTTTTGTGCATATCAAGACCTTACAATCAAGTATGCGGATGGTTGTGCGGCTGCGGTTTACGGTTTTGTCAAAAGTTCGTGATCTTTCTTAGCTTGATTTTATATACCTAGAGAATATTTTACAGAATGGTTGGAATAGATTATATGAACACCTATAAAAATTCATACTTAACGTTTTGGCGTTTTAGAGAATGGTAGGCTGATATTATTGTAGATTTTTTTGATTTGATGTTTTATTTATAAATAATATGATAGTAATCGTTTTTAGTTATTATCATTAACGAAAGTCATTATGCATAATACGTCTTCTAAGTTACGGTACTAGATTTTTTTCCATTTTACAGGCCTAGTTCATCTGGAAATGTTGAGGTCCACCAAGTTCAAGAGTGTAACGAAGAAGATTATGCTGTAGGCCTAAGTACAGAATCCTCAAGAAGTGCTTTTCGAGCGGACGATTTATCCATTGATGAAAATATGGAGATCGAGATATGTTCCACAGCAGACACAAGTTCAAGTATCAATCCTGATATTTCATCCTCGAACACCCAAAGCGCCCAAGTACATCAATTACATTTAAATTTCAAGGATAACTCTGACCCTGCAACTTTTGCAAACAAAAAACTTTCGCCTGAAGATATAAACATTGCTCTTAAGTTAGCTTAAGATTTAACTTCAAATTAATTTTCCTACTACATATGGTCGGAAGTTCAAAACTACCTGGAAAAATATTGAGCTCCCAAACAAAAATGTTATTTGTAGAAAGTGGTTGGTGTATAGCAAAAAAAGATGCCATATTTTGTTTGCCATGCCTCCTTTTTGCCCTGCCAGCCGAAAGGTCTATTTGGGGGACTGAAGGATACCGAGGATGGACTAATCACTTAGGAGACCGAGACATTTTACTACACGAAAAATCGCCCCACCATATGTCTGCAGAAATTGCAAAAATCCAATGGATTTCGAAACAAAGGGTAGACTCTAGTTTGGTCAAACAACTAGACCAAATCCTGCAAGAAAACCGTGAGGTTTTTTCCGTTATTATAGACTGTTGCAGATTTTTATGTGAGGAAATGCTTGCATTCCGAAAAAGAAATGCTCTAGAAGGAAAACTGATTAGTTTGTTTAAGTTAATAAGCAAACATAATCCTCATGCAAGAGTCTATCTAGAGAAAATAAATAAACCGAGAACTGGCTGCAAAACCAAACTAGCGTCAAACTTTTTGAGCTATCGTAACATCCATGATTTGATTAACATCATGAGTGATATGGTTGTCAACAAAATAGTAAAAAACATAAACTCCACAAAGGTATATTCGATCATTTTAGACTCCACTCAAGACGTCAGCAAGAAAGAATGTTCGACACTTTTAGTTCGCCATGTTGAACAACTAGATAGTCATGGAAACATGAAAAATAGCGTAAAACCTGTTGAACGTCTCGTAAAAGTGTTCACAACTGGAGACACTAAGGGTGAAAATCTTGCCAGGAAAGTTGTGAAGAGTTTGAAGTCTGTTGGACTTGATCCAAATGGCATTGTGGGACAAAGTATGGACGCTGCTGGTAACATGAGGGGAAGGCACAGTGGTGTGAAAACCTTATTACAAAAAGACTTCCCCAAAGCTTTTTACATTTGGTGCTGTTCACATAGGTTTGCACTGGTTGTGGAAAAATCAATGGACGTATGTCCTCAGATAAGAAATCTTTTTTCTTTGCTTGAAGAACTTCATGTTTTTATGTCTGGAGCAACCCAAGAAAAACTTAAGCAGTTGAGGAGTGAAGAAGAATGGGAAAAAGTCAAATCATCAATCACTACTTTTTCCGAAGATCAAAATGTAACACAGCCAAACCAAAGAAGCAGAACACGAAAAAGAATGATGGATGAGGTTGCAGTTGATGAGCCAATATTGGACCCTTTCCGTAAAATCAAGATAGAAGTCTACTTTCTCATACTCGACACTCTGCAAAGGCAAATATGTAAGAGGTTTCCGGAGCAAACTTTAACTTTAGTTTCACAAATGGCGACCTTTTATCATGAGGGGATTTTGGGCCTAGAGAAGAAACTAACTACAGATGTTGGATTAATAAAAGAATCCGATGGTGTGGCATTCGAGAACTGTGCCAGTTTTACAACATGGATCCAGATAAGGTTACTGAAGAACTCGATATCTTACGAGGGGATGTTTCGTGGCCTCCTCGCTCCCCCGATCTAAGCCCATGCGATTATTTTCTTTGGGGTTACCTCAAATCTGAGGTTTACAAAGTTCGACAAGGACCTTGGAAGCCCTCAAGGAAGCAATTGTTGATGTTATCACTGGAATAACGCCAGATATGCTGCGTAGAGTTTTTGAAAACTTCATTGAACGGCTGAATATGTGCATCGCTCGTCAAGGTCTTCACCTGGACGATATCATTTTTAAAACTTAATGAAAAATAAATGGCATTGTATTTAGATTTCAGAAATAAAAAGCTTTTGTAATAATCTTGTATGGTTTTTATACAGTTAACCGATCAAATCAGGGAGTCCACTCTGCTCCATCCTGTATATCTTGACAAATTCATGCACGGATGAAAGCGCTTTTTACTTAACCCTTTCGTGCCCAATGATAACTTATTACTCATGACATTTGTACTGGAGTCTGGGAAATTTGTCATGAAGTAGGGAATTTCAACTTCCTTCACTATACCCTATGATGTTTTCAAATGGTATTGGCAGCACTGGAATTCATGATCAACTGTCTGGTTCAACTAAAAGTCTGTTTGTTTTGTGCCATGCTCTGTTCTGCCAGCTTTCTTCAGAAGCTCAACTTTGGATATTTTTTTAGGTAATTTTTTTCCTTCATTTTTACTGAAATAAAAATATATGTTCCTTGTTAAATATTTCATAGATATTAGTTTAATGTAATTTACCATGAGTTATAAATGTTTATAAAAATGTTATGATGTAAAAATCCCATGAGTAAAATTTTACTCATTGGGCAGTTGCGGCTCAGGTCTAATGAAGATGTCTTATATTTTGATATTTTCACTTCCAGCAATATAAAAAATATAATATTGTATTAAAACCTATATTTTTATAACATACTAAATTTAGTGTATTATATTTAGGTATGTTTTAGATCGTGAATATGGATAAACAATACCATACACACTCTGAAATAGAAGAATTGCTGCGAGGGGATTTGTCTGATATCGAGGAATTAGAAGATTTGGAGGGTTAAGAATATTACAAATAATATTCTTTTGATTAGATTAGTAAACAATCTGGACAGTGTGGATAGTTGTATTTTTTACATACTTTTACCTGAACATGTGAAGTAAATATTATAAAATGTATATCCCCTTGTGGACAAAAAATGTTCTTTTGCAATTTAAAAATTTTGTATTAACATTAGCAAGCATTTATATTATTATTTGCTATATAATTTTTGGTATGAATATCACTCTATATTTTGATATAACAAATAAAATCTTAATAAAAACACAATTCTTGTCAATTTAATTTGCTTATTTTAAGACCTTTACTGCCCAATGAGTATTATTTTCCTCATGATTATTTTTTTTTATTAAACCTCAAAAATGTTAAAACTTATATTTTTCTAATATGTTAGCCACCAAAGAGTGTAGTTATCAACAATAAAAAATATTTTCTTATCTACATCTATGTTTGGGCATCAAAGGGTGTTGTGACAACCTGAAGATGTGCCCCAGCGGCATGAAACAGCTGTTGTTGATGCTAACTACAACACGCACCGACGCAAAAGGTAACATAAACCATTTTATATTGCAATTTACAATCCAGAGGCTAACCCACCATGAAGCTAAATTGTTAACAGTTGAATTGATATTGTATGAACAGATATTGTACGCTAAGCATAAACATTGCAAAGTCATGGTTAAAGTGAATACGGACTTACGCAAAGCACGCTCCAGTTGCCACAGCCACTGCGCTGCCACCAGAGCTTCCTCCAGAGATCCTCGGCTGCTGATCACACGGATGTCTCTTGACGCCTCCCACTGTGTATGGTAGCGACGATCCCCACACGTTGAATGTTGGACCATGCACTGAGTCCACCGTACCAGAACTGTAAAGTAGAAAGTAAATTTTTAACATATGACAAACAAAAATCATATAGAATTCCTGCAGAAACAATTTGTTAAATGATATTGAATTTACAAACAATAAAAATAGTAGGCCTAATAATAAAATATAGTGATTAATAAGGGTCGCCGGAATTTTATCCCTTGGACAAAGCTGACGTCACTATGACGTAGTAACCTGAGCACTCAAAAGTTTATTCGCGGGCGGAGTTTTACCCCCGCGGATTTGGAACTCTAATCAAAATAGACAGAGCTTGATTAATTAGCTTATCAATAAAAACCGGAATTTTACCCCCTTGTCCAGATAACTAGCGTTTAGACAACTGAAGATGTACGGGCTGGATTTTTACCCCCGGATTTTTACCCCCCAGAATTTTACCCCCTGACTGGATATAGAAATTGTTAAGAATGATTGAGTTTATTATTTCTATTTTTATTTAATTGTAAACATTTCATTAATAATTAACCGATCTTTATTTATTTGTTTTGTAATCCCAACTAAGTAAACTAAAACAGAATTCGCTGTTTAATTTTGATCATATTAACCAACAGTTGGCTTCAATGATCGAATCCTGATACTCAAATCTCAAAATTAAAATTAAAAACCTGTTCGATTAGTTGATGTTACAAATAAATTTAGATAGGCTACTTAACAATAAAATTTTGACTATTAAATTAAAACTGAATTAAGAGAATTAATTATCCTCAAAAATTTATGTATCTGGCCAGGGGGTAAAATTCTGGGGGTAAAAATCCGGGCCGTACATTTTGAGCTGACCTCATGAAGGGGGTTAAAGTCCGGGGGTCTGCGTTGAATCCATCGAACTGATGTCACGAAACTCAAAAGTTCGCGGCCGGAATTTTACGTCGTTGGTTTGTGACGTCACGTTTGCCCAGGGGGTAAAATTCAAGGGGGATAAAAATCCGCTACCCCATTAATAACAACTAGCAACCTGTGTTACTTCGTTACTTCAAAATCCGTGATAATTTAGTGATAAGGGTGAAAACGAATTCGCTAAAAATGGGTCCAGCTATGATAGATAATTATTCTTAAAGGATCAGCTAAACTGATGTACCACATATTAAAAATCGAAATCAAATCACAAGAGTTGTTTACGACCGAGGTAAAGTCGAGCACAGAAAATGTTTATCGACCCTCCAGATGGGACTTTTGTAACGAGTAGTGAACGATACATTTCTTTAGGATGCAATTAATCGTACCAGCCAAATATTATTATTTCATAGTCATAGCAATGATATAAAAAAGTTTACATAGTGTGGTTTTACAATTTATAAAAAAATTCTGCTGTTATTATTGAAGGACGATAGGCCTATTAATGTACCATAACCTTGTAATAGAGATAGTAAAATAGTTAATCTAATGCATGACATTAGTGCTCCTTCTGAGCAAAATGGAAATTTGTTGTATGTTTGCAACAGAAAAAAGTGTGATTGTGTCAGGTAATGTCGGGACAGGATTCATGTTTTAATAGATTGGAAAACAATGATCTATAAAGAGCTCAGCTGTGGGACCAGAAATGAGCTTTTTTGTATCCAGAGTGATGAAAAACAATTTACCGTTCTTACCCTTCCTACCACTAATTTATATTACAGCTTGAGTGTCTCACCCCATAGCGAACTCGTCAAGGTTGGTTTTCCCAATCACTACAGCACCAGCATTCTCTAGTCTTTCAACCACAGTGGCGTTGTAGGGCGGTACAAAGTCTACCAACATCCGAGACCCACATGTTGTTGGTACACCGACAGTGCAGAAGTTATCTTTGACTGCTATTGGGATACCATCCAAGATACTTCTGCTTTCTCCTTGCGATCAAAACAAAAAATTGGTAAGTAATACAACTAAACATGGCATTCTGATTGGCAAAAATCTTTATAGGGAAAATCCTAAAGTTCTATTGGGTGGAAGCCTCAATTGGTAGGTGTAGCCCCCTCCCTAAAATGGTGGGGGGTATGCTTGTTTTACAACCGGAATCCGAAGGTAATGGTCAGACACTTGAAAACTACCAAAAACAAAACAACAATGGGCTGAGATAATGATCTTGGATTTATTCACCCAGCGGGTTGTTTTGCCACTTAAGTAATAATAAGTTTGGTTCAAGGTGTTTTTAACAAAGTTTATAGAAATCTTTTGCTATTCCTTTCACACCAGAAGAGAATATTCGGACGCAATCGACTGTTGTTGAAAGCGCCGCACGTAGGCTCTCATACGTTCACTCGCGTGTGGCGATGTGTCGATGAATACACTTACCTAGATCTATTCTAGGTAGAAAGGAAGAAGGTTAAGTTGGATAGGGCATGTGCTAAGAAGAGAGAAAGGAACAAGACTGTATGAAGTTTGGAGAGCCACACCTGGAGGTAAATGTCCATTGGGAAGGCCGAAATTGAGATGGACTGACCAAGTATTGAACGACATCAGGACAATGGGTGCAAGTGTCAACTTGGCAGAAGACAGAGAAGGGTGGAAGAGGCTGGTACACGCGGCGAAGAATCAACTAGATTTGTGGAGCCACGGCAGTAAGTAAGTAAGTAAGATCCATTCTAGCTTGATCCTTGGTCTGAAAATATTTACAAACAAGAGGAAGGTGTGGAAAATGAGATTTAGCATAAAGACTTGCAAGAGGTCGGCGAAATGGCGATTGTGACTAAATGGTTTTTGACAAAAACGGTTGTAATGCTATCAGTTGTAACCCCTATTATCCAGGGAAGGGTGATACGAACTGAGTGATATGAACTTCTATATATAGTCTATGGAGGTTACATTCAACTCCGTGGACAACTTTTGTGTTTAATTTAAGCTATTTAGATTTTTTTTATTGTTAAGATGGTGTTAAGTCTATGTACCTATTTTATTACTTTTATGAAGAATTTAATTTATTAGGCTATATAATTCAATGATTTGTTTCATTAATCCCTTGTCAGTGTTGTAAAAAATTTGAGTGGGGGACATTCCATGGTGGTTACATTTTGGGTACCGGTACTTTTCTTTCATATTTTATCTCTTAAACATACAAATATTTTTTTAAAATAGCCTGACATTGGGATCTCAAAAAAGACACTTGATTCATTTATAAAAAAATATCAAGTTTGTATAAATTTGTTTTTTGGGTAGAAAACATTGTAGCCTATTGAGGGACCAATTTCAGAATGGCTCACTTTAAGCTTGATACTTACATACATAGGAAAGTAGTAGACTTATAAATAATCCTGACTACATATCACCTACTTACCCTTCTTGTGCCTCCGAGAGCTTTCTTCAGACTGACGCAAGGATTTCTCTTTGGTTACATTTACAAATGGATTGAGTGGTCTCACAAAGTCTGCTCTCTTCAAACAAGCTTTGCAGAGGTCTGTAGCGGAAAGTGAATCTTCAAAAAAAGCTTGAGAAGCCTGTGACAAAATTCTGGAGCTAAAATGTATGCATGCTCATTCAATACCCTACTAAATCTAGTACATCTATCTACATCTACAGGTCCAAGTTTTATTTGCATGTACATTGTAATGAGACCTTGTGCATGTGATGTATTTTCCTTTCTTAACCACTAAATGGGTCAATTGACTGCCCTGCTTCTGCTTTGCTGCCAGAAGTGGATATTCAGGTTCCATCTCAAAACTAGATCCCAAGATCTATTCGGAAGGAGACATTATGCAATTGGATATCTCTATCACAGACCTAGCAAGGATGCTTCATCATGGGAATATCCTCTGCATCAGTCTCAACATATCTTCTGAACTAGTAATGTGGGCCGGGAATATTCCCAGTGGGAGGGACCTTATAAAATGGGAATTAACTTTTTGGCGGAATATTTCTTTGGCCCAGGGCTGTTTCCCAAAAAAAAATTCATTTATGACATTTTTTTAAATTTTGATTGTTTTAACACATACTTATTGACAGTTAAAGAACCTTAAAATTATGTTATCTAAGTAAACTCATACAAATTAATCTATGAGTTGTCATTCCATGCAATAATTTCCTATATAAACAAGTAGGGATTTATGAAACTGAATGGTTAATTCTTAAACTAACATCAAAAACTTGAGATAAGTTACTTATTTAAGGATGAATTTCAAATTGTGGGAAAAATTTAGTCCAACAAATTTTTCAACCATTTTTGATTTTATAAAATAAAAATTAAATTTGTCGTACATAGTTTATATTAACAGTTACCACATAAATGCATAAAATATAAACAATAATGATTTTAATAATATGAAAAATATTTCCAAAGAGTGTTTTAAACAGATCGCTAACGGTTCCGAAGTGCAGCATGGCTGATTGAAGATCGCAAATAGGCCTATATATATAAAAAATACAAAAATAAAATGTAATAACAACTTTAAAATAACAGTTGAATATGGATCTTTTAATTCATGAGGTTATTTAAAGCAAACGAAAATATGAAACAGCATTTTTTTATTTCATTTGAATGTCCCGCTATCTCGATTTGAATTTCCCGCACTTTTTAAACTTGTCGCCATTACTCACTCGGCGTCTCACGAGAAGCCCGCTCTTCACCAGTGATTGCAGTTTGTTTAGTGAAGTGAAATTGTATACTATTCTTGTAGTTAATCTTCGTGTTTACCTGTTCATTATCAAAAATCAAGGTAAGTTCTACTCAGTATGTTAATTAAGCAACAGATCGCTAACGTGCATAGCTTTTAACTTTTCAGATGAACATTAACAAAAACGCCGTAATGTAAGAATACGTAGTGAGCAACATAACCTCAAAGTTTGTTTTCCCGCCACAATGCTCTATTAAGGCCCTAGTTACTAGAACAACTAAATTTCACAGATCGCTAACGAACAGCTCGCTAACGTTTTCGATCTGTTTAACTGTCGCTAACGTTAGCGATCTGTCTGCTGATGATAGCAATCTGTCTACTATTGTTAACGAGCTGTATAATTGTTACAAGAATGACGTTATGTTTTAGTAAGTTTACGTTTTGGTTTTGACAGTATTGCACAATGTTTACATTAAATCTCTCTTAGCCTAAATATTTGTCAAGTTTATTTTTATCCCTTCAATTGGTTTATATCATGATCGTATTATGCTATCATGCACCTAAGGACGTGATCGCGACCCTTTTCTTCATGTAGCGATACATTGTTATTTTAAAATATTTCGGATTTTGTACCATATTATTTTACATGGAATTCGAAGTCTATCAAAGTATCAAAAGTAGTCTTTCGGTGTTTTTTGCAATTTTTTTCCAACTGATTATGAAATTTAGCGTCTCTTCATTGTTGGTACCAATTATGGTGTCACAGTTGTGGTTCATGCCGTTTTTAGTTAACTTTATCATGCTAACATAACAAAGCAAGTACACTTTTCTAATCTGTGAATTATTTAAAAACAAATTAATGTAATAATACTGGTTGGATGGTTAAATATTTCAAAATGATTTGTATTGTTTTCACCGTATTTCCCAATTTTTTATTAATGCTGGAATGATATTAGGTAAGTTTAAACAAGTGAGTACTGTGATTTTGTATCTGGTTTTCAGACTTGCTGGTAAAGTTTGCAGCAATGGGGAAGAAGGTGAACAATAAACATATTCAGAACTCAGAAAAATATGAGCGACAAAAGAAATCAGCAGCAGAGAGACAGCGTCGGTTCAAGGCAAAAATGACCGAAGAGCAGCTAGAAAAGAAGAGAAAAGAGACAGAGATAGACTCAAACGGTTGAGAGAAGAAAAGGAAATTAAACCGATAAAAGAAATGAAGCCGTCTGAGCAAAAGAAAATAAGAAAGCAATGGCGAAAGTATTGTACGACGTACAGGAAGAAACAAAGAGCTTTGAAAAATGTCTTAAATCAAACCCCTCCATCTTCTGGGAATGAGGAAGAGAATCCCGAAATAGTAGTTTCAAGACAGAAAGAAAAAGGGCGAAAACAGGTTCGCTGAGATAGAGCTAAGGCATATAGGACAATAAACAAGCAGGCAGATGAAATTAAAAAATTGAAACAGAAAGTAGAAAAATACAAAAAACTACTGCAAAGAGATCAAAAATAAAACCAATCCAACGGGTTCGCCATCTCCGAACAAGAAAGTTAAAGAATTGATTGGAACCGAACATGTTTCACCTAAAGTTAAAAAACAACTTTATGTTGGATTCACATTGCAAAAGCAACTGAAAACCCAGATAGCAGGGGTCAATCCTAGAGCGAAAGAAAGACAGATTATGACTAAAGTAATAGGCACAAAAATCTTGAAACGGTATAGAGTCCAGACATATTTGAAAAACATTGTTTCTTATAAACACAATCAAAGAGCAAAGAAAGAGGTTGATGGTCAAACAGTTGATATAACTTACACAAGAAAGCAGCATGAGACTGTACGAGTTAAAGAGGCATTGACGTTAAGGCGATTTTTTGAAGATGACCTAGTTTCAAAGATGTGCCCCGGTAAAAAAGACTTCGTCCGAAATGGGAAAAACAAAAAACAACGCCGTATTTTGCTAGACAACATGAAGAACTTGTATACAAAATTCTGTAAAGAAAATCCAAACATTAAGATAGTATATACTACGTTTGTAAGATCTCGACCGTTTTGGGTGACTCGCCCCAAAGCTAGAGGCAGAGAAACATGTGCCTGCGTCATCCATGAAAATTTTGAATTCCTGGTTTCTTCATTAAGTTCAGCAAATGTTATCAAAGTTAAAAGAGTGGTCGTGATGTACTTAAATCCCTTGTTTGTTCCTCAAGGAATGAGAAATGCATGTTAAATCAATGCAAAGAATGCAAAAACAATGACATTGAATTTAATGTAAATGACAGCGAAGCAAGTACTCCATGTGGAAAAATATTCAAGAAGAAAGGAACATTAAGGGGACAAAGAAGAATATTAAAAGAACTGTTAAGGAGGAAATAGTGGCTCCAGTTTCAGAACTCATTGACATGTTTCAGAAAACACTGCCCAAATATAAAAAAAAAACATGTTTTCAGCGCTTCACCAGGCCAACAAACTGAAAAAGGTTAGAGAAAACCTTAAAGAGGGAGAGCTTTTGCTACAAATAGATTTCTCCCAAAACTACATTTGTAAATTGGGAACCGAAGTCCAATCTATGCATTTTGGTGCTTCAAAAAAACAAGTGCCATTACATACCGGTGTAATGCACTACATTTCTCAAGGAGAAGTAGTCTGTAAGTCCTTTTGTACGGTTGCTGATAATTTGGAACACCAATGTCACGCGGTTTGGGCCCACATGCGACCAGTGCTGTAGGATGCAGCTGAAAGGCTCCCCTTAACCCACACCGTCCACATATTTTCCGATGGTCCATCGTCACAATACAGGAATAAGGGCAACCTGTATTTCATGAAAGAAATGTTACCTAAGTTTTTTAAAAACTTAAAGGTTTTCACCTGGAACTTTTCTGAACCGGGACACTTTTTTTTATTAAGTAGGAATAGCTCTGTAATGCTCGCCGACGTGTCAAATGGCAAGTTCGTGGAGATGAAAAGCCTACTTCCCACTAATCTTATTGCCCTAAAAGGTATCATGGGAGTGAGACAAGTAAGCTGGAACAGCAGGGGATTTATGTTCGGATCAAAACTGTCTTGCTTCCAGTGCTTAGACACATCAAAGCCGTGCAAGCACTATCACTTAATGGAAATTCGAGACAATGTGACAAAGTCTTCTACTTCCAAGAAAAGAACTGCTTCTGCTTCACGTACTTCCACACCAAAAACCTAAAAATTGGAAGACGTTTCTTCAGAGGAGGAGTGGTTACCAGAGGTGAAGAAAGAGAAGAGCTTGGCTTCCTCTTCTACGTCAAAGAAGAAATTAACAGTTGAAGAGGTTTTTTCTTGTTCAGACGAAGAGGACATGGTTAAATGTGTACCTGTGCTCAATGAGTCCTCATTGGTAAAAGGCTGTTTTGTCGTTGTTTCTGTGGGAAGTCAAAAGAAAAAGAAAAAACCGATTAATTTTGTTGCGGTTGTGCAAACAGAAGTTGACAATGAGGATGAACTGAAAGTGATATTCATGAAAAACTTATCGAGAGAAAAGTCAGTGTACGTAATGGACGAAAAAGACGTATCATATGTTTGTTATGATCAAATTGTTGGAGTTCTGCTAAGCCCATCAGTTGTAGCAAAGAGGGGAAACATTTTGTATAAATTCAAAAACAGCGTACAACTGTAATGTTTTTTATTGTTGTCATACTGGTTCTAAAATGAAAATTGTCACCTTTATTTCTAGAATTGTATATATCTTGTGTTTGTAATCTCCCAAGAGTCATTAGTATTTCTTTCTTTTGTAGGATTACTGTTTTGATTTACGTAATACTCCAAATTTTTGTTGCTGTTGTTATAGGCCTACTGGTTCTAAAATGAAAATTGTCACCTTCATTTCTAGAATTGTAATTATCTTGTTCTTGTAATCTCCCAAGAGTCATTAGTATTTCTTTCTTTTGTAGGATTACTGTTTTGATTTACGTAATACTGTAGTTTTGATTGTTTTACTATAGACCGCGACAGATCGCTGACGTCAGTGACAGATCGCTAACGCCGTTACAGATCGCTAACGCTGACGAAAACTCTTAAAATCCAGTAAAATATACTTTTCATATTTAAGGTTAATAACATGAAATAATTTAATCTGTTCTTACACATAGGTAACCTAAAAATCTAATCCATACAAATTTAGATTCGAACATAACTTGAAATTTAAATGTTTTAACCATGCCAGTTGGTTTGATATTCGTCTATTAGTACCGTTTATATATACATAAAACTTAAAAATTGTTATAATTATATGTAGAATACATTGTTGTAAGTATGTTTTATCCTATAAGAACGTTAGCGATCTGACAAAATTCTCTATGTTCGGCCAGTAAAAATTACAAAAAAAATTGTAAATATTAAAATTAAGCTATGCTAAGGCTGATATTATGTTTGTAAGGTTATTTTATAACAATTAACAAAAAAATAAATTTACTTCTCTATAAAAAAACATTAAAAATTTTTTTTCCCCATTTTGTCCCACAATTAGATAATAACCCTTATAATGAAGCACTTTTTTTTGGAACTCATATTTAAACATCCTTTGGCCTAACATAACTTATTCATAACAATCTATCCCTTGAGATTTAAAAATTCCCTGTGTCCTAATGTTTTTTAGCTTAATTTGGCATTGTTAAAGGAGTTAGGCCCACAACTTTCAACATTGCCATACTATAGACATCACAGAAACAAAACGACCCTGGGCCTTTTTGCGCCGCGCAGGTTTAAAGGGTATGCCACACCCACCAGCGCAAACCACGTGATCTTTTCGTTTCTGCGCAGGTCGTTTTATTCTTGGGATGTCTATAGAACAAGTGCATTAAAACTTTAAAACAAACAAAAGGGAAACTAATAGGCCTAGTATTAACTTTATTCATTGAATTTTATAACACTGAAAACCAAAGATTTTTTAAAGTTAACAGGTTTGTAAAGTTACAAGGTTAAGTTTAGATCAGTAAGCATTAAACTAACTTATATTTTATCTATGTCTAACTTAAAAATAGCTTATTCCCTATATGGGAAATTCGCTAATAGAATGTAAGAGTGTACAAGTGCCCAAATTCTTTAAATTAAACTCTGCAAATATATCAAACTGACAACCAAGCAGTGACGTCACAGCCAACTCACAGCTTTACACATTCATCACTTCCAACACGACACCTGCTGCCTGGGAGTGTTTGAACTGAGAGTTGCTGACTGGACGCTCAGCAAACTGACCACAGACACCACTGCCACTTCTAACAGTGTCTACAACCTACTACCAACCAGTAATACAGTGCAACACTGTATTCTTCATTACTCTACACCAATTTTTGACAACAGAAATAAATTTATTTATTTATTTAAATAGTTCTAATCCTGACATAAAGAACCAGCCAAACTTTTCAAAACTGATATAATTTTTTAACCTGAACCTCAAGATTCCTGACATAAAGAACCAGCCAAACTTTTCAAAACTGATACAATTTTTAACCCGAACCTCAAGATTCCTGACATAAAGAACCAGCCAAACTTTTCAAAACTGATATAATTTTTAACCTAAACCTCAAGATTCCTGACATAAAGAACCAGCCAAACTTTTCAAAACTGATACAATTTTACACCTGAACTTCAAGATTCCTGACATAAAGAACCAGCCAAACTTTTCAAAACTGATACAATTTTTAACCCGAACCTCAAGACTCCTGACATAAAGAACCAGCCAAACTTTTCAAAACTGTTATAATTTTTAACCTAAACCTCAAGATTCCTGACATAAAGAACCAGCCAAACTTTTCAAAACTGATACAATTTTACACCTGAACTTCAAGACCCCTGACATAAAGAACCAGCCAAACTTTTCAAAACTGATATAATTTTTAACCTGAACCTCAAGATTCCTGACATAAAGAACCAGCCAAACTTTTCAAAACTGATACAATTTTACACCTGAACTATGTCGAAGAACAAAAAAGTTTCAAAATATCCCTGTGGTGAATGCAACATCGGTGTAAAATACTCCAGTATAAAATGTACTGGTCCCTGCAACTCCTGGTTTCATGGTGGGTGTGTCAATATCACAGAAAAACAATTAAAAAACCTTTCTAAAGAAGACATTTTCCTATGGAGGTGTAACAATTGTAGTGATCTTTCCCTCACTTCTGGAAAGCCAGCGTTACAACTAAAAAAAGACCAAACTCCCACACCCCCAAATCAAATACCTCTGAAAGTCAGGGTAACAAAATGAGCGAGGTAGAAAACAAAATTCTAGAACTAGAAAACTCAGAAGATCCCGATTTAGAAACTTCTCTAACACTTGCAGCAGAAGTTGGAAACGCACTTCTAGCACAAAATAGCAAACTAAGAGAAGAAGTACTCAACCTGACTCAACAAAACTCGAGTCTGGCCCAGAAACTAACAAACATACAAACCTTCGACATCATGAACTACCACGCTCAAATTGAACAACTAGAAGATGAGAAAAATACTATTCTAATTAGAAACAACGACCTAATCGAAACAATAACTGAACTAGAACACCAATTGGAAAAGGAAGTAAGCCTGAGAAACACTCTCACAAAAACATTTTGAAGATTATGACAAAGACAGGGAAGAAACTTTTAATAGCTTCAACACAAAAATAAAGGACATGGAGAATGAAATTAAATGCCTTAGGCAAAAAAATACATGCAGCAGAATAAACACCGGAGAAGAATCTACAAAATCATTCAGAGAGACAAGCACACAGACAACCACTACAGAGGCGAAGGACCTCACAAACAAAACCACAGTTTCAGACAACAAAAATCCAGAAGCATCAAACACAGAAACACTAATTCTACTTGAACTAAAGGCCCTAAAAGAAAAACAGAATAATATGGAGTCAAAAATGAAGAAATTAGAAGACAAAATAACAGTAGAAGATTCCCAGCAACTAATAACTGAGAAAAAGGAGACTCCTTGCAAGCCAATTAACACACCAAGACGAGTTTCATATAATAAAAACAAATTGGCAACTACTAAGAAAACCCATTTCAGTGTTTCCTTGCAAATAGCAAAAAGCAAGTTGAGGAAAGAAGCACCAGAACACCAAAGTCAACCACAACAAACACAAAATCAAAATAATAAAAAACCCAAGGCCATCAAAATTCCAAAAGGAGTTTGCTCTACTTTCAAGGGCACTATATCTCCCCCAAACAAATCAACTAAACCAAAGAACACAGGGAAACCCCCGATCACCGCCAAGCTTCTTAAGCCGGGAGAGACCATTGAAGACTTCTTTTGGAAAAATATAGACCTATATAAAAAGAATATTCTGTCACACACCAAGCGACTAAACATGACCGAGATGGACTGCCTCTCTTCTCAAGGAGAACAGAAACATGAGCAGCTGCAAGAACCCAATTCAAGTCAACAATCTAATCACTCTACAGTGCCCCATACTATAACCCCTTTTTTAGAAACAAACAGCCTGAAAAAAGCAAAAGAAAAATCTGCAAATCTCCAAATAATTCTTGTGTAGCAATAATGCACCAAAATTTTAGAGGACTTGCTACAAAGACGAACAGACTACACCATATTCTCAATGACACAAAACCAAGCATTCTAGTCTTGACTGAACACGGACTGAAAAAAACAGAGCTAGAAGCTACAAAAATTCCCGGCTACTCTTTAATTACCCACTTTAGTAGAGAAGAACATAAACTTGGAGGTGTTGCAATATATTCCAAGGAATCCCTTGCTGATACAGTATCAGCTATTAACATATCAAACACATGCCAGGAGTTAATTTTCGAAGCAGCAATGATTCGCATGCAGACAACAAAGAAAAAGGATATCTACATTCTGGGAATCTATAGACCACCAATCGAAAATGCAAGAATTGCCCTTGACCTCCTATCAGACACGCTAGAACTACAAGAAGTACACAAGAAAAACCTAATACTTATCGGTGACATAAATATCGACAGGCTCACCCAAGATTCCAAAAACACCATGCTGGAAGAAGAGTTAACCACACAAAACATCTGGAGATTTCCTCTAGAGGCCACCAGAATAACCCATGACACAGCCACTTCAATAGACTGTATATGCTCAAACATACCATGTGCGTATATTACTGGACAAGTTGTGCATACTGGTCTATCTGACCACACTGCGCAGCTGTGCCTGCTGAAAACACACCAAGAAGACACTTCCCAAAGATTTGTAATGAAAAGAAGCCTAAACAACACAAACCTAAACAATCTGAAGGCCCACCTCCATCTACAAAATTGGGAACATGTTTACTCTTCACCCAATCTTGAAACCTCCTACAACAAATTTCATAATATTCTTCAAACAGCACTGGATTATACATGCCCATTAAAGAAAACTAAAATTATTAAAAACAAAAAACATATGAAGTACTACAATCCTGAAGCAAAATACCTTAAAGAGAACTTTTTGAAAGCTCTGCAAAAGTTTGAGTTAACGAACAGAAATGAAGACAAATTAGAAATGAATAATAGAAAAAGGATATACGACATGAAACTAAGAAACCTAAAAATGTCCTCAACAGCTAGCTTCATAGAACAAGCTGACAACAAACCAAAAGCACTATGGCAAGTTATAAACAAGGAAAGGAAAGGAAAATGTGAAGAGAAAACCCTTGCAGAATTAGAAATAAATGGCAAACTCACAAACAACACAAAAGAAATGGCCGAACACTTCAACACATTCTTCTCAAATATAGCAGAAAATACCCTTGACCAAAACAGAGCAATCGTTATAGACCCTGAAACAGTGCTGAGTGGAGAGGAACCAGTCTGCCCAATACACCTTACCCTAACTTCAACATCCTATAAAGAAGTTAAAACGATAATAAACTCCCTAAAAGCCAAAACATCAAGTGGAATAGATGAGTTTTCCTCTAAGATGATAAAGCACTGCTCTCAAGAACTCATCTCTCCTCTGGTTTATCTTATAAATAAATCATTTAAAGAAGGCAAATTCCCATCCGCCATAAAAGTCAGTAAAATATACCCCAAACATAAAAAAGGACCAACTGAAAATGCTCAAAACTACAGGCCCATTTCTCTCATCTCCAGTTTCTCTAAAATCATAGAAAAAATTGCTCTGGCTAGATTAATGGCACATCTTAATCATAACAAACTCTTAACTGACAACCAACATGGCTTTCGGAAGAATAAATCTACATCCTCAGCTATAACAGCACTAATTGAGTACGTCCTAGACCAGATAGAAAACGAACAATACATTTCCGCCATCTTCCTTGATTACAGTAAGGCTTTTGACTGCCTGGGCCACGACCTGATATGCAAGAAACTTGAAAGACTCGGTATAAGAAACTCTGCGCTAGAATGGTTCAAAAGCTACCTAACGGGACGTTCACAAGTCGTGGAACTGAAAAACTCATCAAATGAAGTCACAGAAAGTTTCAAATCTTCAAAAAGCAAGCTGACAAGAGGAGTTCCACAAGGCTCTGTATTAGGCCCGATTCTATTCATCTTATTGACTAATGACTTCCCCAAACAAATTGAGAGTGAAAATGCTGTTGCAATCATGTATGCAGATGACACAACCATTTTGATCAAGGACAACACAGCCCAAAGCCTTTACCTTAATTCAAAATCGATCTTAAATAAAGCTATCCTCTACTCAAAGAACAATGACTTAGCAATAAACCCCACAAAAACTACAACTCTGAATTTCAGTAAGAAAAAAGACATAGTCCCTCAATTAGAGGATGTAACAATAGAAAACTACACAAAATTTCTCGGTGTTATCCTTGATAACAAACTGACATGGAAAGAGCACATCAACCACCTAAGCAAAAAAATCAGTACTGGAATATATGTCGTCAGAAGGATAAACTACATAGGCGGACTCTCTGTGGCCAAAACAGCTTACTTCGCACTGGTAGAGTCGCATCTTAGATATGGCTTGACAGTGTGGGAGGAACTTCAACAAAAAATATGAATCGAATTCTTGTCCTTCAAAAGAAAGCCATAAGAGCCCTCGCCAACCTTGTACCACCACAGACTTGCAGACTAGCATTCGTAAACCTAGGAATCCTCACAGTGGTGTCTCTCTACATACTTGAAACCATTAAGTATGTGAATGAAATAAACCCCCCAAGAAACCAAGACCTGCACCACTACAACACCCGTCATGGCTCCAAATTTGCACTACCAGTTCACCGAACAACTCTTTGGGAGAAAAAACCTTCCTACACCGGCTGCAAGCTGAGGAACCATCTACCTGACTACCTGAGAGACCTGACTGGCAACAAGCTACACCAGGAGCTGAAGAAGTGGCTAATCGCAAGACCCTTCTACTCAATAAAGGAATTTTATGAAAATTAACATGTACAATTCACTATTGTATTGACACTATTGTAATTCTTGACGAATTAACAATAAAGAATATTGTATTGTATTGCATTGTAAGAGTAGGCCTACTCTAATAAAAGTAGGCCTACCAGTTTGAAATTAAAAATTTATCATAGCTAAACTGTTGTTAAGAGTAAACTTAGGCCTAAGTTAATTTAATTGGAATGAGCTGAAATATGAAAATTTAGTTTTTACTAGGCAAAAGAGAGAATTTTTCCAGATGTAAATTTAGGTACAATATCTTTTTGACAAATTATTCAACATAGCCTACTTAATATAACACCCCCACCGCAGCCAACCTGCAGACTAAGGCCCCGGCCATACGAGGCGGTTTGACTGCGCGTTAAGGGGTTCGACAACACATTGAATCAAATGAGAGTGGCCACACGAGGCGAAGTTTAGCCGCATGTACAGTTGAGCTGCGCCATGTCGTCCCTCGACCGCGCGAAGTTAAGCCGCGTTGGAGGGGATGACACACGTAGTCTTATGAGAGTGGCCACACGATACGGTTTAACCGCGCGGCAGCCGCGCTTATTGAAGATATTCTTCGGACATTTCCATTAGTTTTTTAGTTTGTTTTAGCGAATTTCCCATATAGGGAATAAGCTACAGTATTACCGTAGTACTCATGGTAAGACCTGGACCCGGGACCGATTTACTTTTTCGTTTTGAGGTCCCTAGAGGACAAAAACACCACCCGTTCAAATTCATATATTTATATATATATTTATATAACCTATAAATATATTTATATATATGTCCGTTAGCGCGATAACTCGAGCAAAACTCATCCGATTTTTATGAAATTTGGTACAAATGTGTAAACCTAAGTTTATTCGAACGAGTTCGCGAACCAGCATGATCGGACTATGGGAACAGGTGTTTATGGGGGGTTTTATGGGGTAAAAATTGGGTTTTCCCGTTTTTAACCCTAAAAACTTCAAATTTAACATTTTCCTTCCCAACCATTTTGTAGAGCTTAAAAAAACAAATAATTTAGTATATTGAAGCGTTATTATGCGCCTAATGGTTACGGAGAAAATTCCAAAAAACTGTAAATTTAAAATTCCCATGTTATTCTTATGGAGAATAAGTAAACTGTTGTAGTTTGCTTGTTCATGAACATATTTTGATCAAATTTCGAAAATGCATTCATATCATTCTAAACTATTAACGTTTTACAAAAAAAAAAACACATTTTTACCCTCCATGTTGCAGCAAACCTAAGTAGGCCTACTCGTTAAATTAATGTTATTTAAATAGGGAATAAATGTGATATTTTTAAGGAGACATTTTTGTGTAAATCCAATCAAGCAAATGGAAATTCGCTTAGTCTGCAGGTTTGCTGCGGCGGGGTTGTTACCTTATTGTGTATTTGTTACCGGTTGTATGGTGCTCAAACAATGTTTGATGTTATTGTCAGACGTTCCTCATTAATTGAACTTCTCATAAGTGTATCTTCTTTAGTTAGGCTATGTGGTCGAAGTATTTCAAGTAACTCGTCAAACGATGCTACAGACATACGGATATAACCAAAAAACTCCGAACTATGGTTTCGCATATGCTCGCAAAAGGTTTGGAACACAAATGGTTTTTCCGTTATGAAGGGATGGACCCAATTGTTTCTGTTAACATTTGGTTCCAGATCACTACACGCTTCTAATGCACAAACTAACATAAGTGTTTCGTCCATGACTAAAAAGAGTGAACTGAACTCGGTATTAATAGAGTACTGATACTGGGAAAACCCAACAGAAAGCGGTTCATCCGCCCCGTGTGGCCAGGCACTTCGCGCAAAGATAAGCTGCGCGGCTTAAATTCGCCTCGTGTAGCCGGGGCCTAAGCGAATTTCCATTTGCCTGATTTGATTTTCAATTAAATTTATTTCAATGACATTGGGTACAATGATTACCTAGGTTTGCTGCTACAGGGAAGGTAATAAAGTGCGTTTTTTAGTAAAACATTAATAGCTTAGTATAAAAGAAATAGATTTGCCAAGTTTGATGAAAATAATAATAACATAATAAAATAATAACATACTAATATAAATAAATGTGAAAATTTGAGCGTTTGATTGTTTAAACTTCAATTACACGTTAACTACTGGACGGATTGAGCTAAAATTTGGTATGATGATAGCTCGAACGTTCCCGATTAACATATAGCTAGACATATTATTATGAATTTGAACGGATGGTGTTTTTGGCCTCTGGGGACATCAAAACAAAAAAGTAACTTGGTCCGGGGTCCAGGTCTTACCATGAGACCTTATTCCCTATGGGAAATTCACTGTAAAACCATTTTTATTTACTAAATAAGTTAGTAAGTGAGATTAAGTTAGGGCCTATGTCATCTCTGTAAGCAAGAACTGCCTTCGGTGCGGGGAGGTCGGTCACATCCGTAAGGACTGCCAAGTCGAGTCCTGTTTCCTTTGCAAAGAAAATGGGCTCACTGACATCTTGAAGCATATAGCTGGGTCTGGACAGTGCAGTGTACCTATTTAAATCTGCAGTACAACAAGCGAAAGCCCTCCCACGAAGATTCTTATCTTATGCAATCTTGAACGATCCAGGACGGCTGACGCACTTCTATGTCAGCTTGCCCTAGAACACGATGTCGACGCGCTTTTAGTCAGCGAACAGTACCAGTACCGTGATAGGGACCCAGCTTTTTGGTTCCCTGATAGTCTTGGTACTGCTGCAATCTGGGTGCGTAATGCAGCTACAGTACAAGTACGGGGTCACGCAAAGGGCCGAGGTTTCGTTTGGGTTCGGTGCCGGGATGTCACTTACTTTAGTGTCTACCACACTCCCAATGAGGCCATCCGTGACTTTCGTGAGAAGATAGAACGTCTGGAAGAGAGCGTGCGCAATACCACAGGACACGTCGTCGTGGGCTGGGATTTTAATGCTAGGGCTGTCGAGTGGGGAATGACCCTCACAAATTCCCGGGGCAAGTACATTCTGGACTTTGCTGCCAGAGCCGGACTCGTTGTCGTCAACAAGGGCAACACGCCAACTTTCCGGCGCCCTGGGATGCGGGGAACGATCCCTGACATTACCCTTGCATCTGAGACTCTTTTGCCAAGGATCAGAGCCTGGAGAGTCCTGGAGGATTACACGGCCAGTGACCACCAGTACATAATTTTTGACGTCCTGGATGGTCATCAGAGACAAGTGGCAGCGTTTCGTCAAGTGCCCGTTCGATGGAACATTAAAAAACTGGACGTGGCAAAATTCAATGGAGCCATCCTACGAAGAACGCCGGTGGTTCATCCTGCAACTGGCGTGCCTCACGCAGAGGCGTTAGTTGCATCCACGATGAAACTGATTGTCTCGGCCTGCGATGAGTCTATGCCTCGCAGAAGATACCGGTGCAATAAGCGTCCTGTGTACTGGTGGACTGCCGAGATTGCGGAATTGCGTCGAGCAGCATTGAGGGCCAGAAGACTTGCTACCAGGGCTAGAGAACCCCTAGACAGACGGCGTAAGTCGGATGCTTATAGGGTGGCTAGGAGGTATCTTCGTCGAGCCATCAATCGGAGTAAACGCAGTTGCTGGGATAAATTAAGGGACGATGTTGATTCCAACCCGTGGGGCCTGGGTTACAAGCTTGTAACCAAGAAACTTGGAACCCGCTCTCCACCTTCCGTCATGGACAGGGTCACTATGGAGAGGATAGTCGGGTCCCTTTTCCCGGCACACGCGTTGCGCCCACTGCGGGATTTTGGAAGGGTGGACGACGTCCCACTTTTCAGCCCTGAAGATCTGGTGGCGGCCGTCATATCCCTGAAGATCAACAAAGCTCCTGGTCCCGATGGGGTAGCCGGTGAAGTCCTCAAGAAGGTTTTGACTACCAACCCCTTGATCCTTTTGAGCATGTACAACGCCTGCCTGGTTGAAAGGGTTTTCCCCTTGTGCTGGAAGACAGCTAGGCTTGTGCTTGTTGGGAAGGGCAAGGAAACCCAGATCTGCCATCCTCTTACAGACCTCTGTGTATGTTGGATACGGCTGGCAAAGTCCTCGAGAAATTGATCCGTTCCCGACTAAATTCAGCCGTGCCGTTGAGGGTGGGAGCCGTCGAGGTTCAAACTGTTCGTTCTGCCAAGTATCTTGGGGTCATGGTAGACAGCAAGCTTAGCTGGCGGGATCAGATCTTCCGTACAGCGGACAAGGCCGCTAGGGTGGTTTCTTCTCTTAGCCGGTTGATGGCCAATGTCGGAGGGCCTCGGTCCAGTCGTAGAAGGCTGTTAATGTCTTCGGTCCAGTCCGTACTCTTGTACGGTGCTGAGGTGTGGGCAGACGCACTACATAAGGAGGCATACAGGATGCGGCTCGCCTGAGTGCAGCGTCAGGCAGCACTGAGGGTAGCATCTGCCTACCGAACAGTGTCCGAGCCCGCCGTCCTGGTGATTGCTGGAGTCATCCCCGTCAAACTTTTGGCGGCGGAGAGAAAGGCAATTTACCGGCGCCGTGGGGAGGACGAGGCACGAACAGAGGAACGCACCCGCACCTACCAGCTGTGGCAGGAGGGCTGGGAACAGGAGACACGGGGACTCTGGACCAGGCGACTGATACAGCAAGTCCAACCTTGGGTTGATCGGCGGTACGGAGAGGTGGACTTCTACCTCACCCAATTTCTGACGGGACACGGCTTTTTCCGGTCGTACCTGTTAAGGATGGGCAAAGCCGTGTCACCCGACTGCATATACTGCCCAGGCATTCTCGATGACCCCGCCTGGAGGCTCAACAGTTAGTAGGACTGCTGTCGGTGGACATGGTCATACCGATTATGACGGAGGGTGAGGACAATTTGACCTTTGTGTCACATTACATCCAGGGTATTCTCCGCGCCAAGAAGATCGACCTTGACCGGGATGCGGTGTAGGTAATTAAGAATCTAAATGCCAGAAACGGTGAGAGCCCTGAGGGCTTAGGTCACATGTTGGCCTGACTTGAAGTAATGTGACAAACAATTCCAGGTCTGTGTCCAACAGAGTAGAGGGGGTTTTTTAGTGAGTAGTCTGATAATTTTCAGGAGTCTCACACTACAGGCTGGCTACCTGTGTGCGTTTAAGGATTTTTCCCTCCTCTCCCTAAAAAAAAAAAAAAAAAATGTCATCTCTGTAGCTACATTCATTGCAAACTACCGCAAAGGTTGCAAATTTTACCGCTGGAAGGTAAAATACCGTAAATCAAGCATTAACTTGAGCTTATATTTTTATTTTGTACGCCTACATAATGAATACTTTTAAGTTTTATTAAGTTAATTTTTAGTTTCTTTGGATGAGGTAGTTTCCAGAACTCACCTAAAAGGTTCTATAAGACATGTTTAAATTGTTCCTAGACACAATCACAACAACTTTCTTAAATGACTTTTTTGTCGCCGAGGCTTCCTGTACACAACACCCCCCACTAGATTACTAGACACCACGCCTGAAAAACTTGCTTAAACATCGTGACAGGGTCGTTTCCTATACTAGAAACCTTACCAAGATTGCTAGACACCATGCCCAGATTACTTGACACCATTAACTTACCGGTACCTAGCCCTCCGAGTGTTATGTGTCGTAAAAGCGACTCATAACACACTTTGTGTAGTGTTTTGTGTCGCTTTTGCGACTCACAAACACTGTTTACAGCGAAGGCTCTATGACTGACTGAGTTAGGTATCGTTTTTCTTGGCAGATTCTAAGCTTTCACCCGAGGTCTGTCTCTAAGCGCTTATTTTCTCGAGCCGATCATAATTGTAGCAGACAGCTAACGTGCGTATTTGTAAACAGCTTGGTTAACCTCGCACCGATGACTGATGTGTTTTATTACGTTTATCATTGTTTTACAGTAGAACCCCTCATATCCGGCCACCACGGGACCAAGCCCCTGACCGGATAACGATTTGGCCGGATAAACCAACCTTCTATGAAAATGATAATTCATACCTAATAATAATAGGTAATCAATATATGCAATCAAAAGTATAATTTAATTCTGTTCTGGGATCATTTTTAGAAAAATAAACATGTTTGTAAAAAGAAAAAAAAATTGTAGGTTAAAGTCATTAAGTAATGAATGTACAAATATTATGATTCCAGGTAGCAAAACCTATTAAATGGAGGTAAAAATGACAATAAATTGTACTTAAAGATCATTAGGACTTAAATGGTACATGCATTTCTACTCAACATTCTTAACCATTTTGTGAAATACAAAAATTAATGTACTCGTACTGTACTGTACTAACCCCACTTTGGAAATAATATAGGTGGAAAAGATTATACAGTGAATATCATCTGTACTGTGATAAACAAAACATTGCAATTTTTTCACTCTAAATTATTTTAAGAAATTTGTTAATTATCAGTTTGTTATTAGCTCTATAGTATATTTATTTTACTAAACATAATATTTCTAAATTTGAATCATGTAAATTACTTTTCACCACACTATGATGTTTTTGGCTGTATTACATACGTTAATTGGTGGCTGAAAGTTACGTTTTGCTGGCCATGCCAGCTGTCGCCAATTTGGGGACCGAGCAGGTTTTTACAGGCCGGGGCCGCAAAATCAGCTGTCCGCTTACTTAATTAAAACAAGAATGCGTTTTAAATACACAATCAAAATCCATAGCATTGCAATATAGAATTGTGTTATTGTCACCGTTGCCTAGCAACTATTTATTTATATTTTTGCTGATTCCTCAAATTATTTCTTCACATAACCTTAAAGTTGTAGTTGTTGACGATCAGTGTGCATTATTATAGTGGTGAATAGTGGTAATAGGGTATAGTGTGGTGAAAAATAGCGTTCGTACCACGGACCGAAATGGTTTTGCAGCTCTCGATCGATTTAAGTTCTCGACTTCGTCTCGAACTTAAAAACTATCTCGAGCCGGCAAAACCTAATTTTCGGCCCTAGGTACGAAATATACTATTATCTTTAAAAAGAATATGGATAAAAATGAAAGAAATATTTTATCCTAACCTATAAACAGAAGTAACCAAGAATGATTCCTGCACAATATTTTACAATCTTCAAGGTTGAAAAAGATGGAAACTGCTTATTTCGTGCTGTAAGTGTATTCTTATTTGGCAATCAGAATAGCTTTACTAAATTACGAAATGAAACTGTTAGATATTTAGATCAACACTGGGAATCAGCTAAAATGTTTATATTAGATGAATTTGGATCCTCAGAAAAAGATGAATACATAAAATTGATGGGAGAAAATGGCACTTTTGCCACGTCTGTGGAATGTTTTGCTTTAGCCCAACTATATCAAATTAGTTTTCACATTTACCTACAACCCATACAACCACAAAAATGCACAAGAACAATGGCTATGAAACAACCTCCCATTGTAATTTCCTCTCAAAATGACAAACAGATATCAGTACCAGTGGTAAATTTATTATTGTCTGGTAATCCAACTTCAGGACACTTTGATCTACTTTTAGCAAAATCCAAAGCATGGGCCATAAAAGAGGATAACGTTAATATCATAGAAGATTTGACAGATGATCTATATAGGTGTACTGAATGCAATACAAGTTTCAAAAATAATAATAGGCTCCAACAACACTTTAAGAAAAAACACTCATCAATAACAAACTATGATCCTAACAAGTCTTCTAATAGAAAATCATTTGACAAACATCCTCTTGATGTCTTAATAAAATCTTTTGGAAATGACCAACCACAAGCCCAAAATCATAAATCATCTGAATGGAATGATAGATGGGAAAAGATTATTTCACTGAAAAGGATGCAATATGAGTTACCAAATGGATCAATAGGAAACAACTTTATTCAAATACTTGCAGATGAAATATTACTGTTGGCAAAAGGAAAAGAGATATCTGAGAGAGTGATTTGTTTTATAGCAATTATCCTTCAAGGAGACAAAATGATTAAAAAAGCTAAGGATATAAGAAGATTAATTGAAAGAAGACTAGATGAATGGCAGAATAATCTATTTGACAAACTCATCAATGAGGCCATTCGATGTGATAAATCTTTAAAGAAAACAAAATATGAGCTTGACTCTGACGAATATGAACAGTTAAAAGACTCTTATTTTAATAAATTAGTTCAAAAAGGTAAAATAAAGGAAGCCTCAAGACAGATAAATAAAAAGAATATAGGTGGTTTACTTAATCCAGAAGAAACTATTGATAATACCTCGTTTACTGTTTATGATGTATTGAAAGAAAAACACCCAAATGCTATAATTCCTGACATTAATTTGCTTAAATTACCAGATGGCATGGACCAAATTCCAAAGCTTGAAAATGCAGAAATAACAACAGAACATGTAGAAAAGATAGCAAGAAAACTTCATGGTAGTGGAGGTCCAGGAGGAAGTTCATCCGAAAATTGGACAGATTTCTTATTGCCTCATGGACAAAAGAGTACTTATTTAAGAACAGCCATAGCCACCTTGGCGATGAAATTAAATGGAGAAGTAGTACCATGGCACACTATAAGAGCTCTGATGGCAAATAGACTTATTGCAATTGACAAATGTCCAGGTGTGAGGCCCATTGGAATAGGAGAATGTCTCAGACGCATTCTGGCCAAATGCATTATTTTAGCTTTTGGCGATGATGCAAAACAAGCATTAGGTACAGATCAACTTTGTGGAGGTCTCAAATCTGGTATAGAGGGAGGAATACATTTCATGCGAAAGCAATATAGTGAACATAGTAATACCAACAAAGAATGGTGTATGATCCTGGTAGACACAGATAATGCCTTCAACAAAATAAACAGAATTCATGCTTTATGGCAAGCAAGAGTCCAATGGCCAAGCGCTGCAAGATTCATTTATAATACCTACCAATGTAGCTCAGATTTAATTTTACAAGGAAGTAATCAAAGATTGTATAGTCAAGAAGGAGTTACCCAAGGAGATCCACTATCAATGATATTATACGGTCTGGCAACACTTCCATTAATACAAGAACTAAAAAGAATGCCAAACACATCTCAAGTTTGGTATGCAGATGACTCTTCTTGTCAAGGCTCCCTTGATGATGTTGTGGAATGGTGGGAAAAGCTCTCAAAATTAGGTCCAAAATATGGGTACTTTCCTCAAGTTAATAAAACAAAATTAATTTTTAATCATGATAATATTTCCAAACAATTTAAAAAGAAAATATCAGGTATGAAAATTTGTAAGGGTAGCCAATTTCTTGGTGGATATATAGGTTCTGAAGAGGAAAAAAATTAACACATTTCTGAAAAAATTGGTTTATGGACCCAAAACATTGACAATCTGGCAAATATTGCAAAGAAATATCCACAATCTGCCTACACTGTAGTGACTAAATCTTCACAAATGGAATGGACTTTTTTTCAAAGGGTAGTTGAAACTAAATCTGAAACGTATTTAGGCCTACCTATACAACAAGCAATTAGGACATCTTTTTTTTCAAATCTATTTTGTTCAGAAGTAAGCAATGAGGAATGTGAGATTCTACATTTACCAGTAAAAAAGGGAGGAATAGGAATAATAGACCCAACAAAGCAGTCAAATTATATGTTTAAATCATCTCAAGATGGATGCAAAATTCTTACATCCTATTAAGAGAGAAAACTAAATTTTGTTTTGATTCACATGAATATGCCCTAAATTTATCGATTAAGTCATGTAAAGAAGTAAAGAAATCCATGGAAGAAGAATTATTCAGTCAGCATTTGGAAACTTTCTCAGAAAAACGGCAGAAAATTATTATGCGCAATGCAGGACCTAGAGCAAAACATGGATGCTGGCTATCATGCTTGCCTCTGAAGAAACTTAATCTGGACATGTCCCCACAAGAATTTAGAGATGCCCTTGCTCTACGTTATGGGAAAACACCAATAAACCTCCCATTAAAATGTGAAGGATGCGGAAACGAGTTCAATACAGAGCATGCTCTAAAATGTCGAAATGGAGGTCTGATAATAAAAAGACACAATGAAGTAAGAGACACAATAGGTAGCATGATGGAACAAGCCTGGGGAAACTGCATTAAAGAGCCCTTGATAGCAGAAGGCAGTCATCTCAACGAACCTGCACTAAAAGCTGATCTAGCTTGTAGAGGCGTATGGGAGACTCAGATGGAGGCATTGTTTGATGTTCGTGTCGTTGACACTGATGCTCCATCTTATGTCTCCATCCCTCATCAACAAGTTACCTATTAAGAAAGCTGAAGATGAAAAAAAACGAAAATATACTAAAGCTTGTGAACAACGACATGCATTGTTTACTCCTCTTGTTACAAGTGTTGATGGAATTTTTGGGAATGAGTTCCAAATGTTTTTAAGGGTTATGGCTGAAAAACTATCAGAGAAGTGGAAAAAACCATACAGTTTAGTAATAAGTTGGATAAGATCAAGAACAATTTGTGCTGTTTTAAGGTCAACCAGTATGTGTTTGAGGAGAACAAGAAAGAAATGGCGGTCAGCGAGAGAATTTGAAGATGGAGCTGGGATTCCAAATTTTTTTGTTTAAAAATTAATTGTTAATTTCTAATTTTACAGTCCTCTAATCTTTTTTGTAAAATTTCTATTGTAATAAAATGATTATTCTGAAAAAAAAAAAAATCAACCAACTGATCAGAGGTTAGGCCTACTGGCCTACTAGCTCAACTGAGTATAGTGACTCAGCAAATAAATGTATAAACAAACAGATAAATAATGAGTGAGAACAATTTATTTGATGACTTGAGCAGTCACAAAGACTAGTGGCTGCATCTAAACGTCTGTAAGCTGTGAGAAAAAAATTTTGATATTGGCTTCCTGGAAGGGGCCGGATAAACAGAGGACCGGTAAAACCAAGGCCGGATATGAGGGGTTCTACTGTAGTGTTAAAAATCAAAAGTAGTGATATACATGGTGCATTATAAGAAGATTTAAGTGATTTTGAAGGGCTGGTTGATGATCCTGAAGAAGTAGGTAGTGATATTGATGTAAATTATCAGCCAGATTCCTAGCTATGGTTAGGCTATGCATTCTTAGCTAAACACTATGTACCGAAATCTGTTTTTTGCCCATAACTTATTTATTTGCAAATCTACTTCCTTATATTATTTTGGAATCCTCATAAAATTCTGAACAAAGTGGCTATTTTAAAATATTTGTAGACCTATAAATTATAACAATTTATTGAGCGCAAACATAAACTTTTTTCATTTATTTTATAATTTTTAAGAAATGTTAACCCCACAAAAATTGTGAAACATTTTTTTTGTAATGTTTAGTATGTTACATTGAAGTCCATAATTTTCCAAACAAAATGTTATATAAAACAGTATACTTTAGGGCCTACATTGTTTTAAAGTTTCTAAGATACATTTTAATAAAACCCTGCGATTGCGCAATAAATGGGCGAACATTAAGACCAAAACTAGAGACACTTGGAGGGTTAAATTACTAGACACCATTACCTAGATTAACCTAACCTAACCATAATTTGGGCATGGTGTCTAGTAATGTAGGTAATGGTGTCTAGTAAGGTTTGCTTGGTGTCTAGTAATCTAGGTAAGGTGTCTAGTAATCTTGGTAATGGTGTCGGGTACAGTTTCTTAACTGGGCTATACTAATATCGATTGAAACCATTGATTCGATTAGTAACTTAAACCTTCATGCAAATTTTTCACCATCAGCAGGTTTGGTTGGTTAGGTTAGGTTATGATAGTTTAATTTTATAATAGATATATTTAAAAGTATCGATTATTGATCAATATTTTGAATTCGATAGTTTCAATCGATATTAGCATAGCCCAGTCAAGAAACTGTACCCATGGTGTCTAGTAATCTGGGTGTGGTGTCTAGTAATCTTGATGGGGTGTCTAGTATAGTAAACTGCCCTGTCACGATGTTTAAGCGAGTTTTTCAGGGGTGGTGTCTAGTAATCTCGGCATGGTATCTAAGTTACCGTACAGGTAGTGTCGGCAACAAAAAAGTCATTTGAGAGAGTTGTAGTGTTGGTGTCTAGAAACAGGTTAAAAACGTTTTATAAGTTGGGACGTTTTAGGTGAGTTCTGGGAGGTAATTAAATAGGGTCAGATTAAGGCAACACCAAATACGAAAAATCCCACTCCCCAGAGCCATACACCTAACTTACCGGCTTATTTATTTAAAACACAGAGGATACACGTCCGGTAACCAGACGTGGATTGGGCGTCCGGTAGTGACGTCACCGGGTTGTGGGGTCCCGGAACGCCATTACCACAACGATACGATGTTCGGCCAGCGTTGTTCGTGGTGTAGTGGATAGAGTGCTCGGCTGATATCCAAGAGGTCCCTGGTTTGAAACCCATCGGTTTCTTTAACTTTTTGTCACAGATTTTGCTTTGAATGTAATTTCTTCTTAGGCCCCTAACTGTACATCTTTTGTTAGAATTTTTGGCATTTATAATTTTATGTTATGAAGAGAATTGAACCTTCATTTGATTTTTTTCATTTTCAGCAAGTTTGGTTGGTTAGGTTAGGATATGACAGTAACTGCCGGACGCCTAATCCACGTCCTGTTACCGGACGTGTATCCTCTGCGTATTTAAAAACTATGCCTAGGCCTACAGGCTATGAGAAGGCCTATGGACCAATCTATAAACATTCAAACAGTCTGCACAAAACCGGACGTAGGCCTAGGCCTATGGCAATATTGCAACCATAACTTAATAACTAGAATCAAGAATCAAGTCTAACCAGAAATCAAGAACTACGTTTTCACTTGGCTACATAATTTACCTTAGCAATGTTTAACCTTAACATTTTGATGGGTAGATAGTTGTTGTGTCTTATTTAGACCAGACCTACCGCCTATACTTTGTCAAAGTGATGAGTAAAGTAAACCACAATAAAATTTGCAATCGACTTGAAGTTTCATTTGAATGTATGTACAAGACAAGGGGCTTATAGGACACTTATTGTGTTAATTGCCATAATGGTTTATTGGTTTATAAATTCAAAAACTTTCTGTCAACGGAACGACCGAACTACAACTAATTAATGACTGACTAAAACTAAACAACAAAATAACAACAACAACACGTAAATAGGTGGTAGACGGAATTGGCACACGGGAGGGACTAAGGCTAAAGGTGTAGTGACGTCATATCTCTAGTGGCTAATGTCTACTCTTGAGGCAACACGATTACCGTAACGAAACGATGTGATTTCAGCGGCGTTCGTGGCATTAGTGCAGTAGAAATAATCGAAAATATAGCTTTAAGGTACGTTTTGCCGTCGCTGAGCGGCAGTCGCGGGACACTGATCAAAGGGGTATTGCATAGTCCTGTTTTGCTTGGAGCTACTGTCGCTAGAGCCGCGAGCTGCAGTCGCTGGGTACTGCCACGGCCGCCTTAAGGTACGTTTTGCCTGAAGCGACAGGTGCGACGGTCGCGCAGCGACCGTCGCTGAGCGGCAGTCGCGAGACACTGATCAAAGGGGTTTTGCATAGTCCTGTTTTGCTTGGAGCTACTGTCGCTTGAGCCGCGAGCTGCAGTCGCTGGGTACTGCTCCAAGACCAGTCAGGAGCGACAGTCGCTTAGCGACAGTTACATTTCTGATTGTTTTTATAGTGTACACCATTCGATTCCGTCTCCCGAGCGCCGAGTCTCCCGAGCGCCGCGTCTCTCCAGCGCCGAACGGGTTACCTGGCTTAATCTGACAGTTTTGACAGTCGAATGGGAATCCACAAAAACAACGGACCGCAGTAAAGTCGTGTGCTCAATTGAGCATTGTAGGCGGGTAGGCCTAGATCAGCAGTCAATATCACTGAGCTAAAATTATAACTGGAGGTAGCACTGCCATGGCAGAAGTCTGTCAAAAGCGAGTCGCTGATTTTGTTAGGTTGGTATAGCAGTAAGTTTTCTTACCATAGCAATAACATGGCTTCTTATAACTAGGTTGGTATAGCAGTGAGTATTTTTGTCATACTTGAATACTTTTAATACTTTAAAAATTTTCTTTGAAATGGCGACCATACAAAGTAGATATTTTAAGCCAAGTATAATAATAGCCATAGCAATAATATGGCTTCTTATAACTCACACCTCACGCAAACATGGCGGCTGGCGACACGCATCTTTGACATTCAGTGCTACCTCCAGTTAGAATTATAGCTCAGTGGTCAATATTTAATTTATATTACTAGAATGATTTGGTTTAACTACAGACAATAGACCATTATTTTTTGTCTTTGGGTATACTTTGTCTATGGTTTAACATTACAAATCAAGTCCAGTAATATAAAAAGTGGCCTTCTGGCTTTTTTATTTAGAATACATACTTTAAACAAATTAAGGAAATAAAGGAACTGTTTTGTAAAAAAGTTAAACTAACAAATATATTTATTATTCTCGGTGGGCACGAAATCAAGCAAGCGGCAACACTTTAAACTCTAAAAATCTACAGATCTAACCACTTAGACTGACATGTGAAAGAGGCGAGGACCTAATAAATTTGTCGTTGATAAAATATGAAAATATAAAAAATACCCGAACCAATAATTTGAATAAAATATGCAATAGGCCTAATTTGATTTTTCAATCCAAATTCCAATTGCATTTATTTTTAATTTTCCTATTTTATCAGTGAAAAATTAGTTAAGTCCTCACCTCTCTCACTAGTACAGTATTTCAATGTTATTAGATCCGTGCCAAAAAAGCTAACTCACTATTTATTATAATACCTTTGGCATGAACTTAAAACATTGAAATCCTTTTAAAATAAAACTACCACCCGTTATAATTTGGTTCAACCATTATACCACATGCAGTTATTGCATGCTAAGTTTAAAACTGGCATTGTTATAAAATTGTTTTTAAATAATAAATTTCCAAGAACCTTTAATTAAACTAAACTCTGCATATCAGATGAAAAGTAAAAATCTGTTTGCCTTCTACATTATTTATAGACTCATATTTGTTTGTATGATGGCATTGGTCATTAATATAGTCAATGATGAAGTTTCAATGTGTTTTGTCCTGTATTGTCCTTTAAATAATTCATTTACAACCACGCAACAGCCGCGAAGAAGGTATAATATGATGAAAATAGAAATGAATAATATCAAAACTATGTCCGTGCACTAATGAAACTGTTCTCATACCTAGTGAAATTGTATTTTGAGTTTAATGAAATTATTATGATACATATTGACTGCTTCACAGATTAAACTAATTGTAACCGGAGAAGAAAACATATTCATGTTCTCATAAGAAAACATATTAACCCTCATCACTTCTACATCACTGAGCAGACCATTTGGTAATTTATGGCTTCGGCGCTCGGGATACTCTTTTGCTTTCGGCGCTCGGGAGACTCGGCGCTCGGGAGACGCAACGCACCATTCTGACAAGTTCGGTAACCTATTATTTTCGCTATATGGCGTCGGCCAACGTCTGTGATTAAGTTAAATTTTAGTGGTTAAGAAGACGACAGTTTATTAGAAGAAGTGGCAAAATACCCCGCGCTTTATGATTTGAAACATATCTCCTACAAAGACCAAAGAATGAAGGACAACGTCAGGTTAGTTTAAACCTGACGTTGTCCTTTATTCTTTGGTCTTATTATTTTACAAGTTATTTTAATATATTAGTAAGTTAGGTTATTTAGATTGTCGACTTAAAAGACTTCTAATTAAATTTTCGTTTAGGTGCTTCAAAAAATATTGCTCTGTGTAAATGGTTATTGATCAAATTGGCTTAAAAGTCAGGCGTGTCATATTAAAATATATAAAATGCCAATTATTAAAGTAATGTGGTTATTCAAATATTAATGGAGTATATAATTCAATTGGTATTTTTTTCATTTACAATACAATCAATAAAATATAATTTTCACTCTGTGAGGAGGTTGTTTATAACACTGATTTCCAATTCAAGTTATGCTTGTGTACTGCAATTTACGGATAAATTGAGTAATTTTATTACATTTTGGCTTGTGACATGGCAGTTTTGGAATGTTTCATATAACAAATAACTAGGCCTATAAGGAATACTTTATTTGTTAAGTTTTACCTGTTATAATAAGTGAATTTATCGATTTTATTTAGTGACTTAATACTTAGTGCGCACTTTTGAGGTTAGGTGCACTGACGGTACCACGTCTCGTGACGCCAAAGAAGTTGTCGCTCCAAGCAAAACAGTCTACCATCCCGCGACTGCCGCTCGGCGACAGTCGCTGCGCGACCGTCGCACCTGTCGCTTCAGGCAAAACGTACCTTTAAAGGGTGCCGTGTTTCCCCCGGACGTGCTTGAGGCGGACAGTGCGTGAGCCGGACAAAACTGGTTCGGGTGGGTAATTGAGCGGACGCCTCCCTGCATCTACCCGGCTCGCGGGGAATATCCCCGTTACCGAATCGTCCGAGGAATTATCGCGTTTTTGCCTCCCAGCGCCCAGTTCTTTCAACCACACATAAACTACCGAAGCAATATAGCTCTGATTATGTAGGTTAATAGCTAAGAGACTATGTTTTATCTATAACTAGCAGAGTACCAGTCCTTCGTACGGGGTTTGCATATAAGTATAAATGTTTATTGCAGTTATGGGAGAAGACGCGGTTTAAGACAATTTGGTCTTTTAATTTATACGGTATCCTATAGTAGTGTAACACACATCTACCATAGCCCTAATGTTCTACCACTGCACCTAAGCCATGGAAAAAAGTAAAGTTCTCATTGTGTACCACAACTTTTGGTTGCTAGTTGGTTCAAATTAGCTGTGGTCATAAATGCAAAAAAAAATAGTGCTGTACCCTATTGGCAAGCCTTATAACTTTTTAATGCTATTTAATATCATAGAACCAACTTGTGCAGTTGAAAAGGCTGACAAAATTCTTTAATTTCTTTAAATATGAATACTCATAAGGTTAACATGAGACACTCCATGGCCAGAGCCACTGGGGTGGAGCCTGAAAGGATTTTTGAGGTAAGAATATGTCTTTATGTTAATCGGGAATGTCAGCTATCGTCATTCCAAATTTCAACCTTGTCTATGGTTTAGTATTCTTCGCGTTTACTTGTCACAAACATACATCCATCCATCCATCCATCCATCCATACATCCATATACATCCAAACTTTCTTACTTATAATATTTAGATGGATAAGTAAACTGTTGTAATATTGCTCGTTTATGAATAGATTTTCTTTAAACTTGGCAAATTTATTTATTTCATACTAAGCTAATAATATTTTTCTAAAAATCACACTTCGTTACCCTCCCTGTAGGCAGCAAACCTAGGTACTCGTTAAACCTAACGTTATTGAATTAGATTGAATTGAAAATAAAGCCACACAAATGGAAATTTGCTTTGGCTGCAGGTTTGCTGCGGTGGGGGTATTATGGAATTGTAATTGATGTAGAAAGAAGACTTTGTGGTAGTACATGATTTCTAATGCATATAAGATACTAAATAAATCAATCCCGTTGGTCACATTAGTTGTGCCGGGCCGGTCAGCCGGTCGCTTGTTATTTTATTGAACTACTACTGCAAATCAGCGCTACTATTCGTATTTGCTAGCAGCTATACCCGTGCCTTGCAACGGGGTCAGTATGCAAAAGATAGGTTCTTTAAAAATGCCAAATGGTTACACCATTTAATTTAGAAACAAAATTTAACTGTATTACTTAACTTGATAATAGTACGTTTTTGTTAACTCATACTGTTAATACTTATTTAGGCTCGGCCTACCTACGATACAAAACCAATGATGGATTTAAAGGTATAATAAAAGAATGTGTTTAATGGTTTGCACTGTAAACGAAAAGCTATCACAATAGTTCCAAACCAAAAAATAGAAAAAAAGGAAAATATAAATAAATATGGAAAATTATGGGTAATTTTCTAACATATTTTTGTGAAATTATAATCAGGCAAATGGAAATTCGCTCAGTCTATAGATTTGCTGCGGCAGGGGATTATATATTATACTGGTTTACACAAAAATAATTCCAAGAAATAAACCTCATAAAACTCACGCTAAGGGCCTAGGTTGATACGGCAATGATTATAGAATATTCATTAGTTTCTATACCGGTATCTATAAATGATTTTTTTTTACAACAAATTTTTTCCAGTAAAACATTATTACAGCATTTCACTAGAACAGACTCAGTATAATAGATCATAAACATAAACAAATGAAGTAACTGAAAGAATCATATACTTATGAAATCACATTAACATATTATGGTTTGACAGCTCCATTTAAGTAATGTTAAATAATGTTTACAATAGGGCTAGTGACATCATTATTTTAAATTTATAATCCTTACCCTCTCTGTTCTAACATTCGTGTAGTATTTAATTTGTTTGAACCAGCTGTGTGGCATTGTGAAATCAAAATTCATTTGACAGTTTGTTAGTTCTGCTTGTTTACATTTTTGAGCTTTGTAGGTTTGTTCTTTGTACTAGAGTCTAAACCTTCGCTAAATCATTACGATGTTGTCCCCTGGCACTGCGGAGTGGGGGAAGCAAAGCATTTTATTGGCTGAGGGAACACCATTACCGCAACGATACGGTTTGTAGCCACCGGCCTCGGTGGTCTAATGGATAACGTGCCGGGCTGAGGATCAGGAGGTACCAGGTTCGAATCCTCTCGGTAGCACTAACTTTTTGTCTAAGATTTCTGCATTATCAGCAAGTTTGGTTAGGTTATGACAGTTTAATTTGTTAATTAAAACATTATAAAATTCAATTTGAGCTATTATAATTTTAGAACTATTTTTTTCTATTAGTAAACCTTGTTCGATTTTTCATTATCAGCAAGTTTGGTTGGTTTGGTTAGGTTATGACAATTTAATTTTATTAAATTCTAAAATTGAATTCAAGGCATTTATAATTTTATTTTATGAACAGAACTATTTTTTTCGATTAGTAAACCTTCATTCGATTATTATTTTATATATTTTTTATATAATCAGCATGTTTGTTTGGTTAGGTTAGTTTATGACAGTTTAATTTTATAAATATTCATTTTTTAACTTATTTAAAAACTGCAGCTTAGGTATATGATATGCATGTAAAACAACGCGGGCTTGTTTGGACGCCGTCTAGAGGGGAGGTGGAGGGAGGGAGAATCATTTCCCCCACTCCGCAGCGCCAGGGGACAACATCGTGATGATTTAGCGAAGGTTTAGACTCTAGTTGTTCTTTGTTACCATGGATACCATCAATCAATATTTACTTTTAAATCTCTCACCTCAAATTTTTGAAAGCCCACGGGGCAGAGCCCTAGGACAATATCGAAGCGGGAATAGTTCTATATGTATCCTCGGAGCTGTAGCTACAGTTGTGTGCAATTTGAGTCCAGTCGGTTCAGTAGTTTTTGAGATTATCTCATACAAACACACAAACACCACCTCTTCTTTAATAGTATCCTTATATGTATAATACGTGAAGGCAATTTCTAGGAAACACTACTCCTCCGTTAATAATGGACGGATTTTTACAAACGACGTGTCAAAATAAAGTATTTTTTGTGTAGACACCCCGTTCACCAATACCTGTAATAAAAGTCCTCCGGCTTTTCCCCACAGGCCATCAATGTTGGAGTTTCTCCCATAAGATTACATGGGTGAATCTAAATATTTAATTGGAAACTTTGTCCCCACTAATTTGAGAGAACGGCTCGGCGTAGCAACTTGATAGAGGTGTCCAAAGAAAGGTCTTGGTCTGTAGATGAGTTATCAAAAGAAAAACTAAGCAAAATCCCTTAGGACTCTGCCCCAGAAGCCTTTAAAGATCCCTCCACAGAGTTGTTTACTTTTTGGCCATGTGAATAATACTTTTTAATAAAACAGCTGTTCATTTTTAAATTGTATTTCAAACCACACACATTTAATGGGAGTTGTTACTGAATTCTACCAAATAAGTATTTGCAATGTTATTTTCTGATTAAACAAAAATTGATTTTCTTCTTTATCATGTCATGTTTTGCAACGTTCCGTTACGAAATCAGTGTAAAATCCTTTTATCACAGCAATTCTTAAATTATTTCTTATTGAATTATCTTATATCTATTGTACGGGTAGGTGTCTGCTTTTTCACCATTTTTGCCTACATTACATTTTGTCATATTATTCTACACATATCAAATATTTATGTGGAAATATCTGCTCTTATCCTTATCGTGTCTAATAAAATCCAAACATAGAAACCTTGCCTAAAATGGTACCCATATTGAAATAGTATATTTCGTACCTAGGGCCGAAAATTAGGTTTTGCCGGCTCGAGATAGTTTTTAAGTTCGAGACGAAGTCGAGAACTTAAATCGATCGAGAGCTGCAAAACCATTTTGGTCCGTGGTACGGACGCTATTTTTCACCACACTATACCCTATTACCACTATTCACGACTATATAGTCAACACAACTACAACTTTAAGGTTATGTGAAGAAATTATTTGAGGAATCAGCAAAAATAAAAATAAATAGTTGCTTGGCAACGGTGATAATAACACAATTCTATTGCAATGCTATGGATTTTGATTGTGTATTTAAAATGCATTCATGTTTTAAGTAAGTAAGCGGACAGCTGATTTTGCGGCCCCGGCCTGTAAAAACCTGCTCGGTCCCCAAATTACGATGACAGCTGGCATGGCCAGCAAAACGTAACTTTCAGCCACCAATTAACGTATGTAATACAGCCAAAAACATTATAGTGTGGTGAAAAAATATTTGCACCTGCCTTTGTTACGGACTTTGGCACACTGGTTTGGTAACATTATTGAAAATAACACGACGTTTTGGCTGTAAAATATGGCACAAAGAGAAAATACTATTTAAGCAGCTACTCTCATGACAGAAAGGCCATATTCCTTTTAAACTAGATCACATAATCCTTTATAAGATACGTTGATTAATATGTAAACGTCAATATATACGTAACAGCCAATTTACAGTATTTTTGCTTTTTGGAAATGTCCCATTGCTATGTCATTTGCATGATTTGTTGTCAATGAAACCACATTACCATATGAACTAGAAGGCCCCTAACAGTTCAAGAATAAAAGCCAACTTCACTTCAAGTATTCCACTACACCTAACATTCCGTAGAGAGATTATATTGACTACTTTATGGATAAGGCTGAGACAACTAACTGACATCCCCCATGTCAAGGAATTCCAGCAGTAAACCACAATCATTTTCTCAAAAATATGCTAGAGGGTTCATTCGTTAGCACAGAAGTACGATATGAACTGACGCGACGTGACGAAGGAAAAATGAAACTTACACTGTAACGGATATACCAATTTGAAGTTAGAATATGTCTTCCCAAACATTATTTTCTTTTGAAATAAAACCATGTTACAAATCACGGAAGTGTTTAACTACAAAAGATCCACCAATACGATTTTAATACTGTTTAAAAGTTCTTCCTAAGAAAGAGATACTACAGTACTAATAATAACACCGATGACGTACGGTATGGGGAATATGTTATTCATTGAATGATCAACCAAATTTGGCAACTAACGCAATTAATATCATTATTGTTGTTACACTTATTACTCTTAAAACAATGCTAAATGCTCAAAATGTGTATATTTCACCCAATGTATTGCAGTGTATTGAATGTATTGAACCGCAGGGGGCTCACGCTTGCGTGGGTTCGTGGCCTGGGCGACCACGCGGACCCTAGCTCTCCCAGAGGGGAGGTAACTGCCCGGTGTCAGACCCGGCACTTCAGGTAGACCACAGTTATGGACGACTGGTAAGCGCCAGCCCCTTAGGGGGAGCCTCCAGTGACATTCCCTCCATTCAGGGTGGGGGGGGGGTGTTTAGCTCTCAGTGACGCCGTTAATTCCGCCTCTCCTCAACTACCTGTAACTGTGGTTGTGACTGAGTCCTACCTGTTGTGTTCGACTGACATTTTGTGAGGCATATCCTCGACTTTGGAAGTAGCCTCGTCCTGGGAGGTGAAATACCTAGCCCCCAGAGGGGAGGTAAATGCTCCGTGTTGGTATCGGCATTTTCAAGTTGGCCACAGACATGGTCGACTGGGCATCGGGTCCCAGTGACATTCCTTTATCCAGGATGGAGGGGTGTTTAGCTCTAGGAGAGATGGAAGTACATCATAATCTCTAACCTACCTGTGTCTGTGGTACTTTGGGCTTCGGCCTGCTTGTGATGTGCGACCAGCATTCAGTGGGCAAATCCTCGACTTTGGAAGTAACCTTTCCTGGAGGTGAAAACGGGCAAGTACCCGCAGCTCACGGGGACACTCAAGGGCAACGTAACTTTCCGCAGTGTGAGGGCAACGGTTTGTAGGTACTTATGCAAACCTATCCCTGTCTCTGAGCACGGACGGTATGGTTATCTTGAGTGTGGGGGGTTCTTCCCGGAACCTCAATTGAGTCAAGGGTGTCGCCACCTCTGGTGGATAGGTTCATCCGGGTGGGTCCCACTTCTATACCTGCCTCCTTTTGGGAAACCCTGATGGCCTGGCAGTGATGTTGGGTCTGACGGGCAAACGAAGTAGATCGGGTGCTGGGTCCGAGCCCGCCAGGGGTATCTGGGGATCTATCGCTCTGGATATCTCTGGTTCCCAGCAATGGGTCAGGCCTCGATCGGGCAGCGGTGTAAATGGGAGATTGGGGTTCCCCCCGTCAGCGTGCTGATGGTCCCCTTCCTCCTGGCTATTGATGGCGGGTTCTGCCTGTCAGGGATGAGATAGGTCCCGAGTGTTGCTTGCACTAAATGCGTCGGGGCGCTCTACTATGGACCTCTAGGTTCCGACCTAGTGGAACCCAGGTGGAGTGACGCTTAAACAAGCAGCCGGAATCCCTGGTTAGGATTGAGGGGCAACCCTCTTTCCGAAGGGTCTGCTTCGGCAGCCGGCGAGCCTGATGACCTTAAGTCATCCGCCCATGATGTGCTAAAGGTTGATGCGTAAGCTTCGGCCTACATCATGGGGCCCGGGTATGTCCTGTAGGATAGGTACCGGGTAAGCAGTCAGGGGGCTTCGGCTCTCATGACAACAAATCTAAAAAATCTAAAAAAAAAAAAAAAAAAAAAAATGTATTGCAGTTAGATGAATTAAGGTAAGCCTTGAAGAAAGTAACCGTCGATTTCGACGGGTTTCACCTAGTAGATTTCTAATAACCCAATTGCAGTAACATGTAGGCCTATTCACCTCTGGTTACTCCCCGTGGACGTCCAAATTTTAAATGTTAACATTTTAGAAGGGTTAGACAAATCATGAAACTCTAAAATGCTATGGAATCCAACCAAAAATAAGGTAGAAAATAGAATTTAAGACAAACATTCGGTGATTGGCTCACACATCTACATGCTTTTTTAGTTAAAAAATGGCGACAGCTGGTCCATATAGATGGGATGTTTACTTCAGTACCCAATAGTGAATAAGGTGTACATTACATGTTTTCGTCGAGTTTTCGACCACCGGACGACCACTAGTATTATTTAATTTATAGATCACTTGACTTGATTAAAGTAAAGCCATAGTTCAAACATACTCCCCTAGTAGATTTCTCATCTCGTATGGAACAGCTGAAGCCGGTGCATAACCAAACAGTAAAGCACAAATCCTTAAATTAACCCTAAAATAATAAAAAAAATCCGTCGACACTAACGCACACAGTGTCGCCGAACATGGACTAGACACGAAAGACGAGCTTCAAAATTTACAATGGGATAATAAGTCTACTAGTGGTTGGTTAGTCTAGTCAATGGTTTCACCTAGAACAAAATGAGCCTTACGCGCAAAACTGGGGTTTTGAGTGTTCGTATTTTTTATTTCCAATGGACATAGGCACGTTTCAAGTAATTAAAAGCCTTCTCAAGCTTGTAGAGAATAGCCTACATCAAAATAGTTTCATCGTGATCTGTTTGTTCGTTTTCCCGTCGAAGAGAGCGTAAAATAACATCTTAGCGTCACAGACAGACAGACAGAAATTGAGTAAGCACGCGTTTCTGCTTTCCTATCGTATGACTCGTTCCATACGATGAAACTAACCGAAACATTTATCATTCTAAGCCAGACAAAACTCTAATTTTAGCGAATTTCCCATATATTCCATATAGCAATTACAGTAGATCTCATGGTAAGACTAGATCCAGGACCGATTTACTTTTTCGTTTTGATAGGGTGTTTTACGGGGTGAAAATTGATTTTTCCTATGTTTGACCCTAAAAACACAAAGTTTTATAATTTCCCTCCAAGCCATTTTGTAGAGCTTACATTTTTTTATGAATATTTTAGTAAAAATCGAACCCGGTAATTGGAAATTATGCAAAGTCTGCAGGTTTGTTGCGGCGGGGATATTATTTACATAGATTTTTGGTTCTTATGTCACTGAATTGTATTCACAGCATTAGTCATTAACATAAATTTCTGTGTATTCAAAATATACTGAACTAATAAGTAAAGAATTGAAACAATTCAAAGATTTGAATATAGTCGAGTAAATCCGTAAGAAGACAACCCTAAGAAAATTGCTTAATTAAAGATTGGTTATTTTGACTAAGAATTGTGTGCATTTACTAGTGAAACGGTGTAAAGAAATCGGAGTCTCTGAAGTCCAAAATTAAAGATGGCGTAAACGATTTTTGTCAAATACTTGTATACTGTTCATTCAAACATTTTTTATTTATGAGTATTTTTTGCTTGAAACAATCATTTTTGGGGAGAGTGTATTTAATTGATCTGTTGGGTATATTTATATTTATGCTGTTAGGAGATAGTTACGTTTCTAAATTTCAAATATTGTCAAACATCTAGAGTTGTTTACGATCGCATAAACCACTCATTCGTTCTGCTAGGGCAATTAGTCGGCTTCTTAACAAAGCAGTTGAGACCGTCCTTCTGCGTAAAGAACAAATACGGTCACAAAAACTCCTTTTCTACCTAGGACCGTGGGGTGGTAGTCCTATGTGGTCTGTGGTCTATGTGATCAGTAGCCTACTGATTGTCGTGTCAGCCGAGTAACATTGTTTTCTTTCAGCATCTCACGTACTTCATTAGTCTTAAATTATGACTCTTAATCCACATTTAGTAGTTTCGTTATAGAAATTAATTTATTACAGTTTCACTATACAGTCCACTGATATAATTTGCTTATATCATATCTACATCAATAAAATCATAGTTTAGTTGAAAGTGTTAGTTTGTATTATTACCAAAACATTAGCGCATCACGTGCCGCAACAATTATTAGTAGGTATGAAAATAAAGAACATAAGCTAAAGATCAACATGTATATTTTATTTACTTAAATATGTCATATTTATAACGGAAACCTTATCTTAACCTACATTAATTTTGTATTTAAGATAACGGCATTATAGCCCAGTTCCGATTGCTTATACAATTATTAACGTGGAACACGTGGGTTATGGTTTAAAACGCTTGAATCAATGCAAATGTGAATGTCAATATAACTTTTTTAACGATATTTTTCGTATATATTTCGTGGTTTCGCTGATATACTCACCATCATGTCCTCTTATGCAGTAATTAGTAGCCAAAATGGTGGAATCCGAAACTGTTAAGGATTTATTTCTAGGTTATAGCTAGCTAGAACTGTACCGCTCTGTTTTAGAATATGTTCATGACCAATCCGGAGGGTTTTTAATTAACATGTAAATTCAGGTCTCCGAAAATGTCTAAAATTACATCTCTATCTGTGTTTTTTACTCCCCTTCATTACGAACAACGTGTATCTAATTACACCAATACCTATCTTTACACAAACGTTCTCTTCCTTCACTTAAAATTGTTGGTAAAAATAATTATGAAGCTCAATGGTGAAGGTCAATAACAATATACTATATGGAACCCTGATGACTCCGCTCAATTTAGTAAATGCCTCTGCAAACGCCACCTAGTTAATATACAGTATTTTTATAGATGTGTCATAATTAAAAGAATCCGGAACCGCAGTAAAGCAGTATATAAAATACAGGCTGAGAATCATGAAACAGTCTTGTTCCCATCCGTGGTTCAGGACTAAAAGTGAAGTTTAAATTTTGATTGTAAAATAGACACCTAAGTAATCATTATCAAGTAAATTGTTATGGAACATGCTCAGGTTCATTGTTCATAAGCATGTGCAATATTTGATGTAATACTAAAATTTAAAGGCTTTACTTTCAATTTTTTAAAATTTTATTGTTAAATTTAAAAGTGATTACTAGAACCAATATTTATAATTTATAATAGTATAGATTCCGTTGCACATTGCAACGTGCTTGCAATTATACAGGTCTTATCATAATAATGTTTCATTTTTGAAATCCAAATGGAATTAATAATAAATAAAAGTTTTTTCTCCCACTGGTAGCTACGGGCCAGTTCTGGTTACGATAATTATAAATCTTTGTGTTGTGAGGGAAACGCCACCGAGCGTCCTTACTCGATAATGGGGGCGAAAGGTGCCGAATTACCCAACCGGCCTTGGCGCGGGGATTTCTAAAGCGTCCGTCCGCGCGCACCACCATTTTGAGGGTGTCCGCGTCAAACACGTCCGGGCTAAACACGGAGCCCCTTTAAAGGCGGCCGTGGTACTGCTCCAAGACCAGTCAGGAGCGACAGTCGCTTAGCGACAGTTACATTTCTGATTGTTTTTATAGTCTACACCATTATGGCAAGTTCGGGAACCTTTTATTTTCGCTATATGGCGTCGGCCAACGGCTGTGATTAAGTTAAATTTTTAGTAGATTTTAGATTGTCGACTTAAAAGACTCTAATTAAATTTTCGTTTAGGTGATTCAAACAAATATTGCTCTGTATAAATGGTTATTGATCAAATTGGTTTAAAAGTCAGGCGTGTCATATTTAAATATATAGAATGCCAATTATTAAAGTGATGTGGTTATTCAAATATTAATGGAGTATATCATGTAATTGGTATTTTATTCATTTACAATACAATCAATAAAATATAATTTTCACTCTGTGAGGAGGTTGTTTATAACACTGATTTCCAATTCAAGTTATGCTTGTGTACTGCAATTTACGGAGAAATTGAGTAATTTTATTACATTTTGGCTTGTGACATGGCAGTTTTGGAATGTTTCTTATAACAAATAACTAGGCCTACAAGGAATACTTCATTTGTTAAGTTTTACCTGTTTTACTAAGTGAATTTATCGATTTTATTTAGTGACTTTATACTTAGTGCGCACTTTTGAGGTTAGGTGCACTGACGGTACCACGTCTCGTGACGCCAAAGAAGTTGTCGCTCCAAGCAAAACAGTCTACCACCCCGCGACTGCCACTCGGCGACAGTCGCTTAGCGACCGTCGCACCTGTCGCTTCAGGCAAAACGTACAAAGGTGGAACTTGCACCTTGTACCTTAAGGTGGAACTAATTGCAGCACAAATGATTCTTGCTGTGAATTATAGGTAGTATGCTTCTAATCAACATACTAAAAATATACATCCGTACTGTGGCGCAAAATACGTTTTTTGGCCGCCATCTTGAAAAAAGTGTCAAAATTTTAATATTCGTAAAAATAACTTTTTGGGTATCAAATTTATAGGAAATTTAATGCTGAAAAATGTTATAATAGTGGTTATAAGCACTATTTAGAAATACGATCGTAGTACAAAACACCCCCGCCGCAGCTAACCTGCAGACTAAACGAATTTCCATTTGTCTTAATTGATTTTCAATTAAATCTAGTAATTCAGTGTTAAAAATCTTTGTACAACTAAATCTAGAGTTCTACTTGACCGATTTTATAACCTAATGGGTCATTGGAAAGGAATTCGTGTAGATTTTCAAATAATTATTAAAGTTTGATTTTTTAAGATTTGCTAGGTGAAACCCGTCAACGTCAACAATTAGCTTAGGTACTGTTGAGTTTGCAAGTAGTAATGTCTTTTAACTATAAATCGATGATAGATAACTCCATTTTTAAACAATTTGGGTCGTTTATAATTTAGCAGTGTACTTTAGGTACGTCCAATCTCAATAATCAATAATTCCAATGGAATCTGGTATTTCACTGAAGATTTTTAGATAAAAACATATAGGATAATGTAACTGCTGGAATACATTTTTAATTTAAGTAAAAATTGAAAAAAATCCAATTTAATTGTTTTCGTAGGGTTATACATTTGATAGATTAATTATGACAAATATGTGCTTGCAAAGCTTTGAGACCAAAATTATGAAAATCGGTCTTGTAGAAGAGCCAACCGAACTCGAAAAAAACAAATTTAACTCCCGTAAGTAATGTACAGGGAGGCAGTTTGTGCATAGCTCAAAATAAACGTCAAAATGAGTGCTGATGCTTAATAGCAAATCTAAGGTGTGTCTATAGCTTTAGTTTAAAGCCGAATTTACACTATGTAGCAAAACCTGCTATATAACTTTTGCTGTATGAAAAATTTACAAACAATTTTAGTGATTCTGGTGCTCGTGCTATATGTTATATGTAGCACAACCTCATTCGCATTCCGTATCGAAATGTGCGCTGAAGAGACATTGTTCGTGGCAGCTATCGTGGTGATCTTGGAAGTCAGAGAGAGAGAGACAGACAGGAGCGAAGATTGTAGCAAGTTTTAGGTTTGACCGCTTCTTGCTTCGAGAAATAAGTACAGTGTAGCAGATTTTTTACGGGACCTTAATGATTATGAATACCCTGACAATCCATAAATAAAACGGTTAATAAGGCGACGGTAACTTCAAAAACGTTTTACGTATGATCACAACGCCGGTTGTCCACAGAACAGTTCAATGTTTATAATATCAATAGCCCCGATAATATCATCCCGATCTTAGGCACTGCCACTTTCCGTTTCCAGTCCATCCATTGTAAACAAAGATCGCTGAGCAAAACCATTCAGCGCTACATATAGCAGATGCTAGACGAAAAATATATGTATATCATTGCTACATATGGCAATGTTAGATGTAGCACGTATTTCTTTTGATATTTACCGACTCCCGATGGATAGCACAATTTTAGCTATATATAGCAGGATCTGCTACATATAGCAGTGTTATATAGCACTTTTGTAAAGTTACTTTTTCTACTTCTAGCAAATGTTATATAACATTGCTAGATGTTACACAAATCTGCAATGTAGCAGGTTTAGCTACATAGTGTACACCCGGCTTAAGGCCAAAATTATGAAAATCGGTGTTGTAGAAGAGCTAACCCGACTCGGAAAAGAAAAACCAATTATTTTTATAGATGGCAATAATTGATTTACCAGTATGCATAATCTAACTATACGAAAAATGAGTTGATAATTTAACAGCTTATTGTTATATTGTTATTTAATTAAATTTTCTTTGATTAAATATTGTTGTTAACAATTTGCATTTGTGTTTAAAGTGTGTTTCTTATGTTAAGTGTGTGATTCTAATGTTATGAGCTTAATATGTACCAAATATTAGTGAGTAAAGTGGTATATGGATTTCATAACCATTATTTTACTAGAGACCGTTGCATTAATTTAACCACAATGGGCTCTGTTGCTAGTCTATTAAATAAATATAACATTAGGTTTAACGAAACGATTACCAAGGTTTGCTGCTACAAGGAAAAGAATTAAGTGTGTTTTTAGTAAAATATTAATTGTTTAGTATAAAATAAATAAATCTTCAACGTTTTATCAAAATATATCCATAAACAAGGAAACTACAAATTTTTACCATATTCTCCATAAGAATAACATGGGGATTTTAAAATTCCAATTTTTTGAATTTTCCCCGTTACCAATAATCGTACAAAACCCCTTTGATATACTTAACTATTTGTTTTTAAGCTCTTTAAAAAGGTCTAGAGAGAAATTGGGAAATTTTACGTTTTAAGGGTCAAAAATGAAAAAAAAAACAAATTTTAAAAGTATAAAATAACTTATAAATAAAAAACTTGTCAAATGCCACGTTTTTTAACGCACCTTTTTTCGCCCATAGTGCATCACCGTTAACAGTATATTTTAAATTCAACCATTATATTCTTTTCCAGCATGAAATGTTCTATAATTTGATACCAAACCAGATTTTTTAACAATAATTTAAAATTTTACACTTTTTTTAAATGGTGACCAAAAAACCGTATTTTGCGTAACAGTACAAATGTATATTTTTAGTATGTTTTTTAAAAGTGTATTACCTACCATTTCTAACTGGAATAATTTCTGTTGCAATTAGTTCCACCTCAAACCCTATTTCTACTGCACTACATAGTTGGAAGCGTTTCGGATTGGTGGTCTGGAAGTCCCGGCCCGGGTTCGAATCCTGCTGGCAGCACAAACTTTTTGTCAAAAAATTTTTTATATCAGCAAGTTTGGTTGGTTAGGTTAGGTTATAACAAATTGATTTTATAATACTAAATTTTTAAAATTAATTTTATAATTAATTAAAAATTATAAATAATAATTAATTAGATTTTTATCTTATACAGTTTTTATATTATCAGCAAGTCTGGTTGGTTAGGTTATGTTATGACAGTTTTATTTAAAAAAATAAAAATTTATTTTATAATTTAAAAACAATATTATATAATTAAAAAATTAATTTTATAAGTAAAAATAAAATAAGAAATTAATTTTTTTCAACAGCGGTTCTAGCGGCAAACGCTGACACTACAAGATATGTTAGCCTTAGCCCCTCCCGTGTGCCCCACCGGGTTATAGACAAGCGTCTTTGCGTAGGAGGATTAGATAGAACTTAGTCTATGCAGCCACAAAGCCAGAGCAACTAAGGCACAGAAAACATTACTACTATAACTATATAGGTTATAGTAATATATTTTTTCTGTGACTAGGGATCGTGTATCGTGGCGTGGGTCAAATAATTCAATTAATTCAATCAATTCAATTCACATCACGGGAACTGAGCAACTGACACCGTGACACCCCCCCAGACTGACAAAAACAAAACATTTTTTTTTGTTTTCTTAATGCCTTTGGCCACAGAAAACGTACTACCATAGATAAAACATACGTTAGTCTATGATACTACTGTAACGGTTATAGTAGTATGTTTTCTGTGCTTTGGCTGACTTGGTATTTTAACACCATGTAGTCAATTATACACCACAAACTTATGAATTTAATATTCTTTTATCGTCTTGTGGTTGCCTGGGTTAATAGTTTTTCACATTTATCTGTAACAAACATATAGATTTTTGTTAGTCACTGATGACTATGTTTATATTTTGTTCTGTTTTTGAGTTTTAGTTAGTATGTATACTTTAAAGAGGGATAATTCTAAGGGTGAGGATATTCAAGGATATAAGGTTTGGATTTGAGATGCTCTTCTCGGCCAGGGGTCCGTCAGGCCTAACCTAACCCTAAGGGAGGGGGGACCACGGAAAGAAGAACCCAATGCCACAGGATATTGTTTTGTGAGTGAGGGTTATTCTGTGTGAGTTTATTATATTTTTCTTGATTGTTTGTAGATAGTTATTTATTTCTCTATACATTTCAGTGTCTAGGCTAGCAAGTATTTCTCTTATTTTGTTTTTTAAGTCATAGTTTGTTATTTTGTTTATTTCTTTAAAATATTTCTTCCTAGGGAAATTAACTAAAACTCTTTGAATGAGTAAATAGGATTTGCCAACAAAAACATTCTATACCCTTTTTGAATTTTGCTTCCAGCAGGTTCAGATGGTTCCGAGCTGTACAAGGGAGTTTGTTAAAGAGCTTATATATCTGTATGCAATAGCTAGATTGGACCTTTTTTTTAAATCTAACATAGGGTACATTCAAGTCGCCCTTCCTCCTAGTATTGTGAGGGTGGATATCACTTCGGAGTTCGAGAGAGCACATTAGTTGATCTTTTACATGCGAATGACAAAGCCATATCGGTAACTAATTTTTGGAAAAGCGAAGTCTGATTTCCGGACATGGAAAGTAAGTAATATTTTAATATACTTATGTTCATAAATTTAAATAAAAAAGTGCGAATTAATGAGCTGATGTCACCTGTCTGCCATGTTATCTTATGGGACGTCTGTAAATTATATTTCAACAGAACCCTCAGTGTGAAATATCCACCGTCAGTTAATATTTATTAATTATGGTCCCAGACTCCGGTTTTTACACCGTTGTTTTTAAATTTTTATTACTTTTGTAAAAAACTTAATGAAAAATGATTATTAAAATGTCTTACAACGTTTTAGTTGCGCCAGGGCTGGGGTACAGGGCTGGATGAAGTGCTCCGTGCTGGCCGAGACAATGCTAAGATGTGGCGCAGCGAGACGCTTAATCCCTCATGACGCACGGCCGCCTTTAACTCCAGGCCGTGGCCGTCGAAGTGGCAACGTCTCTGAGTGGTGTTGTAACAGCTGTTTTGATTGGAAGCAGCTAATGGTATTTGTGTACTTACGAAAGATTGGTTACTGGACTATGACAATATTGACTCCGCTTAAAATGTACAGATATAGATTTTTAATTCATATAGTTTCGGTTTTCAATTGTGTATGTTTTATTTTCAATATGTTAATAAATTTATGTTCATAAATTTAAATCAATAAAGTGCGAATGATCTGATGTCACCTGTCTGCCATGTTATCTTATGGGGACGTCTGTCACTAAACAACGCCACTTGCGACGTTGCCAATTCTACCATGCCGCGGCCTGTAGTTAAAGGTGGCCGTGGTATGATGCGGAAGCGTTCGGCTCGGCGCTGTTGGGTGGGGGGAGGTTGGGTTTCTGTCGGGAAGGTATCGTGTCATCAGCCGAGTACGCAGGCCCGTATTTAGAATCTATGTATGAGGCCCCCGGCGGCTCTTACCAGAGAGGCCAACTCTGCATTCTGATTCTTTAAAGTTTGGAACTTAAGAGTTTAGATATACACGTGGTATTGCTTCAACTCGATGAAATGACCTATTGTTTCCAACAATCCGATCGAAAAAAGACCTAGGCCAAGTCTATTAATTTCTTGCGTGAGCACTGACCACGCACTTTCACGTCATGTCAGTCTTCTCCGATCAAGTCGGAATCATTAACCATGAACGACTCATGTGGCCACTGAGAAATGGCGAACATCTAGCGCGTCCGTGTAGACATCATCATCGTCTCCCGCGGTCACGAAAACGTGATCGTCATCCTGCACGATAGTGGCAAAATCATGAACATCCCTCGCGGTCGTGTAGACATCATCATCCGTAAGTCAGACCAAGGCCCCACTAGAAAAACCAGACCCCCTGGATACTATATGGATTAGTTTAGTGGATTGGAGCAAGGCCGCACTAGATAGATATACGGAGTCATGATGGACCTGTTCTCTCTCTCCCTCCGCTGTCCGCTCACGCTCACCGGGCTCCGCCGCTTATAGCGTCTCGGTTTCCGCACCCGCAGACTGATGAGAACCTCTTTAGAGAAGGAGTGGGGTGCGTGACGTCACTTTGCTCTTTAGGGAACACCATTACAGTAACGAGACGAAGTGATTCCATAGTACGTTCCATAGTAGACGTTCGTGGCATAGTTGATAGCGACCCGGACTCGTGATCTGGAAGTCCCCAGTTCGAATCCCGCCGGCGACACTAACTTTTTGTCCAAGGTTTTGCTTAGATTGCGAATACTTCTTAACTGTACATATTTTGTTAGAATTTGAGGCATTTATAACTTTATTTTTATATTAACAAATGTTAAAATTAATTTTATAATTAAATATTTTAAAATTAATTTTATAATTAAATATTTTAAAATTAATTTTATAATTAAATATTTTGAGATTAATTTTTATAATTAAAAATTTATTATAAGTAAACCTTCATTCGATTATTATTTTATATGTTTTTACTTTCTCCCCCTGTACCATAGTATATGGAGAAAGTATTGTTTTCGTCAAAATTTTCAATTTTGAGTTTTGAGTGGATATATTTGTTTTGGGCCCCCCTGGACCCAAAAAAGTGGTTTTCGAAGTGATGTCTGTGTGTGTGTGTGTGTCTGGATGTGTACAGAGCTAGAGACTACACCTGTGGTCCGTTTTTGATGAAATTTGGTATGCAGGTTCTAATCCATTGCTATCTCCAGGCGTTTCTTTTCATTTTTTTGAAATTTTGATTTTTAATGGGGATTTTGCAATAAAAACCGGAAAAATCGAGTTTTCTCAAAAATGGCCCGAACGATTTTGATAAAAATTTAGTATGTTGTAGCCCTTTAAATTCTGAACAAAATGATACAAATCCCATTTCTGTAAAAAATTACGGTTCAAAAGTTATGGTAAATTATGTTATTTTCCCATAAAATAACGGAAAAATAGGATTTTTCCAAAAATGGCCCAAACGATTTTGATGAAAATTTAGTATGTTATAGTCCTTTATATTCTGAACAAAATGGTCTAAATCCCATTTCAGTAAAAATTACGGTTCAAATGTTATTGTAAATTATGTTATTTTCCCATAAAATAACGGAAAATCAGATTTTCCAAAAATTAGCTCGAACGATTTTGATAAAAATTTAGTATAGTCCTTTAAATTCTGAAGAAAATTGTACAAATCCCATTTCCGTATATTTACTCTCACCCTCACCGCTTACACATGATAAAGGTTGTTGACAAACTATGAAAGCAAAACGGACAAAGCTAATGTTTTAGCCGATTACTATCAGCGTTCATTTCGTCCGAATGATGAATTTCAAGACCCTGAATTTTCAGCTCATGTTGCCACAGTTAATTCCTGCCCACTTATCACGGTGGAACGGCCAATTAAATATACTTCTCCATCTGAAATCTCTAACTTCATCAAGTCGCTAAGAATCAAAGAAAACTCCTGGACACGACGGAATACCTAACATTATTTTACATAATCTACCACGAAAAGGACTTGCTTTCCTTGCTTCTCTGTTCAATGCCTGTCTCACAAAATCATACTTCCCGCGAATGTGGAAACATTCTCTCATAATTGTCATCCACAAACCTAGAAAACCTGCATCACAAGTAAATAGTTATCGCCCGATTAGCCTCCTCCCCACATTGTCTAAATTGTTTGAAAAAATCATTAAGCAACGCCTAGACTCCTACGTAGATAGTGCTTCTCTAATACCTCCTCATCAGTTTGGTTTTCGCTCCCAACATTCCACGACACATCAACTTTTAAGAGTTTCCGAAGACATCATTAAAGGATTTGAAAGAAAATGTCATACTGCTGCAGTTTTTCTTGATGTAAGTCAGGCCTTTGACCGTGTTTGGCACGATGGTTTGTTGTATAAACTAAGAGAGTTCGGAGTCCCCTCCTACCTACAGAGAATTATTGAAAGCTTCCTTGAAGACAGAACGTTTTCAGTTAATATTGATGGCTCCCTATCAACTGCCAGACCAATTCAAGCCGGAGTCCCACAGGGAGCAATTCTTTCACCTCTATTGTACAACATTTACACCTCTGATTTGCCATTGTCAAACCATGTCCAAACAGCCGTGTTTGCTGATGACACCCTACTCTACTCTACACAGCATGACATCGAAGTTGTGGCCAATAACATTCAAATTTCCTTAAACGATTTGGTGGAATGGTTCACAAAATGGAGAATAGCCATAAATCCGATGAAAAGTGAAGCGAAGATTTTTACCCTCCGAAAACCTCTAGATCCTCCAAATTTAGAAATTCTAGGTGAACAGATTGCATGGAACCCTCCTGACCAAGCAATAAAATATTTAGGTGTATACTTCAACCGAAAGTTAAATTGGAAATTTCATATTAATAAAAAATTAAATTTGGCTTATGGCAGATTATCAAAATTGTTTCCTTTAATCAACAAAAAATCATGTATGTCTATGAAGAATGGAACCCTTTTATACAAAACACTTCTACGTCCACTATTGTTATACGCCTGCCCAGTATGGGGAACTGCTTCACAAAGCTCAATTCGCAAACTGCAAACATTTCAAAATAAAGTTTTAAGGATAATTCTAAAATGTCCCTGGTATTTTCGAACCCGTCAAATACATTTAGAACTGGGAATAAAACCTATAGAAGATTTTATCAAGAAAGTTACATCAAAATTTTTTACAAAACTTCCATTAACCAGCAGCATTGGATTTTATAACACAGGCCAACCTTCTGAAATCCAGAGACTCCGACTAAACCCCAGATTGCCTCAAGATGTTTTATTATAACCATTGTTTTGTTTTCATTGATTTGTGTTTCATTGGTGGACAGTGCCTTTTCAGTCCGACCCGCTAAAACAGTGACAATAAGTGCCTGAGGGGCTAAGCTGACCTCTATCCATGTTAATGTAATTAATAATGTTATTTTTGTCTTTCTTATATTATACCTAACCTGTATAGCAATGAAATGCTGATCGGTTAATAAAATCTTAAAAAAAAAAAAAAAAAAAGAATGCTGATACCGTTTATTTATATTATCAGCAAGTTTGGTTGGTTAGGATAACTATCCTGATAATTAGACCAATAAGTATATACCAGGGAAAATTTGGTTCGGATTCCACTATAAACTGTAGGTCCCTTAGTTGCCATTAGCTGTTTGGGCTATTAATTAACAGCTGTGTCTAAGGAATGTCGGCCTTAGTCACTAACAAGACTACAATGGCCAAATAAACAATTTGAATTTGAATTTGAATTTACAAGATCGCGCCACTCATCCTACACTCATCTCCATTCATACTTGGCTTAAAATACCTACATTGTATGGTCGCCATTTCATAAGAAAGTATTAAGTTAGGTTATGACAGTTTAATTTTATAATTAAATATTTTAAAATTAATTTTATAGTTAATTTTCTAAATAAAATACTATAAAATAAATTTAAAGATTTTCTTAAATCGACGTGAGGGGCTCTCCCACAATCGGGACTCTTTCGTAGAAAAGGTTCTCATCAGTCATCAGTTCTCTCTCAGTCTCCGCCGCTTATTTTCATTCGACGACAATGATTCGACCATAGACCAACTTCGACTCGACTTCGATTGGATTGGAATTGGATTCGACCGACATTAGGAGGAATAATAAGCAATGAGGAAGGATTAGACATTAAGACTAACTAACTGACTAAGACATTATGCATCATGCGGTTGTTGTTCTTGTTCAATGTTTGTTACTTTGTCCTTTAATTTTTTGGCAAATTATTTGGATTTCTCTGGCTAACAAACAGAATGACGACATTGCAGTAATGCAATGCAAATGCAGTGATAGTGATATCTTGCTGGAGAGGACGTGTTGACGTGTTTGTTCTTTCGAGAGAGCACAGCAGGTTCTTAGGTTCTTTCGTCTTAGCCTAGGCCTAGGCAGTTTAGTTTCACGCCAATATTTTGGGATGTTGGTTAATTTTCTGATGGCAAATCTTTGGGTTAGTGTTGGTTCAGTACTAAGTATCAAAGTATCGTATCTCTTCTTTTTTAGTGAGAATCCATTACTAGGCCTAGGCTATCAGCGCAGCACTAACTTTTGGCTTGGTTAGGAAAACTAAAAGGCTTAGGCCTTGTCTGTCTTGTCTTGTAAAGGCTGTTCAAGTAGATGGTAGGTAATGTATTGTATCATCTCCTATTGCTATCATCGGTTATTATTTCCGACGCCCAACTCACCTAAAATAACGTAATAGCCTATAGGTAATAGGAAGAGGTTTTAGACTGTTCCTATACGCCAACACTAAAACTTGCAACTTTCTCAAATGACTTAGCCTGTGGTCGACAAGTCATTTATTGGGCCAAACTGACAACTTGCATCAGCCAAGTCAATAAGTTATGGTAGCACAAGAAAAAATAAATTAAGTTCATCTCAATACAACCAAATTTCTTATTATGAATATAAGTTAACTAACATTTAGGCCTAGGGCCTATATCTAAATAACTTAAACTAAAACATGTGCACATGTCATTGTGGGTGACCACTCTTGTTCTTTAAACTTTTTTAGATCTTGTTCGGCCTTCAGTCGAGGTGGAAGACTATTAACTTAAATGCCAGGAAGAGCAGATAAAACATACTCGCATTATGGATAAAACATACTCCCTTAGTGCCTAATAGCATGTTGTGTTGTTTAAGCCGCGTCACAGAAAACGTACTACTATAACCCAGAATGCCAACCGCATGGTAAAAAGCATTAAGCGTTTTGAGAGAGCTTTGCCTGTCAATCCGTAGGCAGCGCCACCAGCGTTGCCATGCAATAGCATAGCAACGCTGGTGGCGCTGCCTACGGATTGACAGGCAAAGTTTTTCTCTCAAAACGCTTAGGAATGCTTTTTACCATGTGGTTGGCATTCTGGGTTATAGTAGTAGGTAGCCTATGTTTTCTGTGGCCGCGTTTACATCGGAGTTTCAAACAAAAAGTTGCAAACTTTTATTGCAAACAGTAGTTTCAAATAAATGTTTGCAATTTTTATTTCATGGTTTTGTTTCCAAGTCAAAATAATTTCGACCTTGATTGAAACATCATTGATTGAAAAAAACTTCCACTTGGTTTTTTCACATCGTCGGCCCCCGATCCAGACTTATTGCCCTTTTTAGATTCTCTGTTAAATTTAATTATGAGGTTCCTCATCTTATTTGTGACCTCTGCCTTGCTTAAGTTCATTTCCCGTAAAATGTCATTCCACGCATAAGTTTTTCATACATAACATTTTAAGTTTTTCTTGTTTTTGTTTGTATAGTCAGAAATAGTTTGATTCCAAAGCACTTCCTGTTCTCTGTACAAGCTAGTTGACTTAATAATATTGTCATCTCCCCTCTCCATCTCACTCAGTAGATTTTCCATCACTCACAACACGCACGATACGAGATAAGTCACAACAAACCGGAGGTAGCTAGTAGCCAGGCTAGTATCAGTACAGACAGGGTTAATAACACTTGAGTCGAGATACAGGGTGGTGCGAGTGATCACGTGAGTGAGACAGGAGGTGGTACCTTTACCTTTACCTTTACCTTCTTCTTCACCGCCACTCTCCTTAAGACAGGGGGTACGTCTTCTTCTTTGGGCAAGGCCCTAGGAAGTTTATTGTTGGTCAAAGTTTGACCTGGGTTCTTGGTTTGGTGTATGTGTGAGCCTATCTGTTTTTGTTGATGGTGTAAAATTCTTGTTTGGTGTAGCATGGATTTTGTGTGAGATGATTTGTTAGGGTTTGCTTGAATTTGGTTTTGTTAGGTTTTAGGGATTTGATGTTTTGGGGAAGGTGGTTATAGAATTTTGTGCCAGTATACAAGGGTTGGTCCTGTGCCTTCTTTAGTCTTTTGTAAGGGAGGTCTATATCTTCTTTCTTCCTTGTGTTGTGTTGATGAATTTCTGCTCTTGTCTTATTGTTCTCTTGTATGGAGTATTGAATGGTGTCACAGATGTACAGGGTGGGGCAGGGAAATATCCCTACTTTTAAGATGGCACTGTGAGTAGTGGGGGTGTGCTGGAGGAATGGGGTTATGCTCAAATGAAGCTTTTGTTTTGGGAATTTCTAAGAATATCACTTTCAGTAGTAGACATGGCTTCCTCGAGTGAGCAATGTGCTTTTGCACTCGAGATGTATTTTTTCAAAAATCTGTCTATTGTTGCTGTGCAACTACCGTTGGTTGCAAACTTGTTATCGGGTGGCCTGTCGCAAAGCTGTTACAATTTGGTGTGGGTGAATTACTTTCGTGTTTTTTGTTGTGTATTGTGAAGGATATTTGGAGCTCAAAGAACCGTCCGGGGTCCTGAAAACATTGACCTTGTCAGAAGATCGATTTAGCAGTTTCCTCAAAATTCTGTTTGTAAGCATGCATCGGCACTGGCGTTTTCTAGTCATACTGTGCCTCGTATTCTCCATGATGACCTACACCTCCATCTATACAAGAGGGTATTTGCTCATGAACTCACACAACGGGACTGGCAACAAACTAATGCAGGCATGTGAAATCTTAATTGCGGGACTACCTCATGATGCTCGGGTTTTGTTTAGTGACGAGGCACACTTCCATATTTCTGGAGCAGTAAATAAGCATAATGTGCTCTATTGGAGTGATGCTAAGCCTAGGGTAATTCAAGGGAAGACCCTAGATGCCTTAAAGGATGCAATTCGCCTTGAATTTTGCCGCATTCCACAACAAATGCTTCACAAAGTTATTATGAACTCCAGAACCAGAATACAGCAATGCATTTAAGATTAGGGACACCACTTGCAGGATATGCGGTTTAAAACCAAGTTAAGTTATATTAAAATAAAATCCCAGACGTGACCTTTTAATCTCAATAAAAAGTTTGGTTCTAACATTTTTTGTTGTCTTTAAATGTACCTTCAAAATTAGGGATACTTCCCTGCCCCACCCTGTACATGGATAGAACTGTTAATATTTTGTCTTCTCTGAAGTGCTGTCGGCAGGGTGTGTTGTATGGAAGATCATTTATTATTCTTAAAGCTTTTTTTTGTAGTATTAAGATTGGTTCAATGTATGTTTGGGGTGCACTTCCCCAGGCTATTAGGCCGAATTTGATGTGGGATGCCATGAGTGAGTGGTATGCTATTAGTGCTGGATTTTTCCCTGCTATGGTTTTTATACGTTTTATTGCATAGAAGGCTGAGCATAGTTTGTTGATTAAGAATTCTGAGTGCTTATTGAAAGTTAGTGTGCTGTCTAGTTGGAGTCCTAAAAATTTAGTATGGTTAACTGTTGCAATATTGTTTCCTTCCTGCGGTTCTTGGGGTTGAGTGGTTTTAGCTGTGAAATTGATTTGAAATGTTTTTGAGTGGTTGACTTTTAAGCTGATGGTATTAAGTTCTTCTTCTATTGTTTTCATGGTTGATTTTATTCTTTCTTCAACTTCATTGCGGTTTTGTCCTGGTATTATCAGGGTGGTGTCGTCTGCAAACATAATGCATTCGGAGTATGCTGGCAATTTTGTTGGTATTGTATTGATATATATCAAGAAAAGTAGAGGGCCAAGGACTGACCCTTGTGGCACCCCATTCTTCATGTGTTTTTGTTTTGATCTAAATTTTCTGTCGTTATTTTGTTGATTTGATTTGATTTCAACGATTTGGTTTCTTTCCGATAGGTAGCTTTTCATCCATTTTTGTGCTTTATTTGTAATTCCTATTTCTTGAAGTTTGTTTAGAAGGGTGTCCCAGTTTAGGCAATCAAACGCCTTCCGTAGATCTAGAAATACAGCTGAGACTTGTTGTTTTTTTTTCCCAATTTTCAGTGATTATGTTTAGTAGGTCTGCTATGGCTGAATTTATTGATCTGTTGTTTCTGAATCCATGTTGGTGTATGTGGAGTTTGTTGTGTGAAGTTAAGTAATCCATAATTTGTCCATGTATTGCCTTCTCAAGGTACTTTGATATGGTTGGCAGTATCGCAATTGGTCGGTAGTTTTCGATGTTCTGTTTATTGGATTTTTTGAATTTAGGGTAGACTAGAGATGTTTTCAGTTTTGTTGGTACTGTATCTGTTAGTATTGATGTGTTAATGATGTTTAGAAGGGGTTTCAGGAGTTGGTCCTTACAGTGCAGAAGAAGTTTGCCTGGTATTCCATCCGCTCCTGCTGTGTTGTTGTGTTTTGTGGTTTTTATTATTTGTAAAAGGGTTTTTTCAGAAATTGTTTCAAATTTAGTTAGTTTGATGCTGTTGTCTTGAGTTGGTAGATGATGTTGTTTGGGTATCTGAGTTCCATCATCTTGCTGGCCTATTGATAAAAAATAGGTGTTGAAAGCTTCAGCTATGATTTGGGGTTTATTTTCCTGTTTCCCGTTGATGTTCAATGTTATATTGGTGTCTTCTGGGACCTTTTTTCTTCTTTCTTCGTTTATAATCTTCCATATTTCCTTTGTAGGATTGGTTGCTTCTGTTATTTGTTTCTGTATTTTGTTTCTTTTTTGCGTCGCGTACTTGTTGATCATATTTTTTCTTCAGTATCGTGTAGTCATTTTTATCTTTGAGGCCTCCAGTGGCTAGAAAGTTGTTTTTAGCCTTTAGTGTGTTTTCTTTTAGTTCCTGTAGTTCTTTTGTCATGAGGAAGGGCTGTGTATTTTTTTGGACGATAGTTTTAGTTTGTAGTGGGCTTATAACGTCCAGATGGTATTGTAGTATTCCGATAAATTTGTTTAGTTTTTCTTCAATGTTTGTTTCAGTGTATATTTCATGCCAGCTTTCTTTTTTTAATTGTAGTTTTATTAGGTCCATATTTTCAGTTGATAGATTTCTAGAGGTTGTTTTTTTCGGGCGTTGGGTTTTAATTTTCGTTTTAATGATGCATTCTATTCCATGGTGGTCTGATATAATATTATCTATTACTTTTGTTTGAGGTTCTAGATAGTTTGTTATACAACAGTCAATACTCGTTTCTATGTTTAATGCTTTTCTTGTTGGGGGTAGATCTTCCAGTTTTAAGTTGTGTTGGTGTAGTATGCTTTTGAGATTTTTTAGCGCCTCAGAGTTCTCAAGTGTGTTGATGTTTAGGTCTCCTAGTAGTATGATTTGTTTATTTTTTGTTGAGATGGAGTGTAAAAAGTTGTCTAGATGGTTTAGAAATTCTTGTGGTTTCCCTGATGTTGGTCGATACGCGCAGATGGTTATGATTTTTTTTGAGGCAATTTTGAGTTCCATTGCCGCTAATTCGCATACTAGTTCTTCTGTGTAGTCTGCTGTATTGATGGTAAGTATTTTCGAATCTAGATTTTCTCGAGCGTAGATTGAGGCTCCTCCCCATTTGTGGGATTCTCTTGAAAAGTGTGCTTGTAGCTTGTATCCTGCCATGTAGATCTGTTCCAAAGTTTCCTTGTTGTGGCCATGTTCAGTTATCATAAGTATGTGTGGATTTATTTCTTCAAGATGTAATTTCAATTGGTCAATTTTATTCTGAAGGCCGCGTTGTATGTTGAGGTGAAAAATTTTGAGTTTTTGTTCAGTGAATTTTCCGGTATTCTTGTTTTTGTTATGGTTGTAGGTTATGCTTTTTCTTCCTGGGTTTGCATTGGGCCTAGTGAGTTTTTTTGGAGGTTTTTTGATGTGGGGGTAGCGTAGGGGATGGCGAAAAAATGTTTCCGTTTCGTGTTTTAACGGCTCATAGTGACTGAAACTAACTTAGTGCTTGCTGCAAACAAAGAGTTTGCAACTCCCTTTGATCTTTACTGAAAAATTTCTGTTACAAACACTGAAAAACTGTTTGCAAGAGCAAAATGTTTCGCCAAAAAATTGTTGTGTTTAGAGATGTTTGCAATTTCTGTTTGCAACTCGTGTTTCAAACTCCGGTGTAAACGCGGCTTTAGTCTATACTTAGGCCTATAACTTATTCACCGACCGCTGATGTGTGTGTGTAGCCTAACTTACTATGGCTTTACCAGAGGCTACTATGTGGGGGAAATTCAACATAGATTTAACCAAACTTATTTAATAAATCATAGCCTACAGTTTTGGATTAGGCAACTTAGGTATTAACCTTTTATATCTCGTCGGTGTGATGTTCTTATAGCATTGCATAAAAATCTTCCTTAACTTCTTGCTCAGATCCTTCTGTAGGAGCGTAGCATTACAAAATGGTAATATCCTTATATATAATACGTGAAGGCGATTTCTACAAAACACTACTCCTCCGTTAATAATGGACGGATTTTTACAAACGACGTGTCAAAATAAAGTATTTTTTGTGTAGACGCCCCCTTTCACCAATTCCTGTAATAAAAATCCTCGGGCTTTGCCCCACAGGCCTTCAAAGTTGGAGTTTCTTCCATAAGATTAACATGGGGGAATCTAAATATTTAATTGGAACTTGTCCCCACTAATTTGAGAGAACGGCTGAGCGTAGAAACTTGGTAGAGGTGTCCAAAGAAAGGTCTTGGTCTGTAGTAGATGAGTTATCACAAGAAAACCTAAGAAAAATCCTTTAGGACTCTATCCCAGAAGCCTTTAAAGATCCCTCCATAGAGTTGTTTACATTTTGGCTATGTGAATAATACTTTTTAAGAAACAGCTGTTCATTTTTAAATTGTATTTCAAACAACACATATTTATTGGGGGTTATAGAATTCTACCGAATAAGTATTTGCAATGTTATTTTCTGATTTTAAAATTGTTTTTCTTCTTTATCATGGCATGTTTTGCAATATAACGTTCCATTACGAAATCAGTGGAAAATCCTTTTATCAAAGCAATTCTTAAATTATTTCTTTTTGAACTATCTTATATCTATTGTACGGGTTGGTGTCTGCCTTTTTCACCACTTTTGCCTACATTTTATCATATTATTCTACACATATCAAATATTTATGTAGGCCTAGAAATATCTGCTCTTATCGTGTCTAATAAAATCCAAACATAGAAACCTTGCCTAAAATGGTACCCATCTTGACAAATTATTTGCACCTCCCTATATTACGGACTTTGGCGCACTGGGTTGATAACATTATTGAAAATAACACATTTCGGCTGTAAAATATGGTACAAAGAGAAAATACTACTTAAGCAGCTACTGTCATGACAGAAAGGTCATACAGTATTCCTTTTAAACTAGATCACCTAATCCTTTTTAAGATACGCTGATTAACAATATGTAAACGTCAATGTATACGTAACAGCCAATTTACAGTATTTTTGTTTTTTGGAAATGTCCCATTACTATGTCATTTGTATTATTTGTTGCCAATGAAGCCGCATGACCATGTAAACGAGGAGGCCCCTAACAGTTCAAGATAAAAGCCAACTTCACTTCAAGTATTCCACTAGACTTAACATTCCGTAGGGATATTATATTGACGACTTTATGTTATTGATAACGCTGAGACAACTAACTGACATCCCCCATGTCAAGGAATTCCATCTTTAACAGTAACCCCACAATCAATTTCTCAAAACTACGCTAGAGGGTTACATTGGCCTGTGCCAATACACAGTACAATATGAACTGACGCGACGTGACGAAGGAAAAATGAAACTTACACCGTAACAGATATACCTCCCTTTGAAGTTAGAATCTGAAGTTAGACTTATTAGTTTGAAGTCTTCCCAAAAAATAATTTCTTTTCAAATAAAATCATATTACACTGATGAAATCACGGAAGTGTTTAACTACAAAAGATCCACCAATACGATTTTAATGCTATTTAAAGGTTTTTCCAAAGGAAGAGATACCATATAAAATACTAATAATAACTCCGATGACGTACAGTATAGGAAATATTTTAATCATTGAATGATCAACCAAATTTGGCAACTAACGCAATTAATATCATTATTAATTTTACACTTATTATTCTTTAAACAATGCTAAATGCTCAAAATATGTATATTTCACCCAATTTATCGCAGTTAGATTAATTAACGTAAGCCTTGAAAGTAACCATCGATTTCGACGGGTTTCACCTAGTTTCTAATATTAGTAGGGATGTTGCGATACCACTGTCTTTTCGATATTTAGTATCGATACCGTATCGTAAAAAAGTATCAATACCAGCTCAGTATCGGAACAAAAGTATCGATACCACAAGTATCGTATCCTTTCGATACCAGTGACGTCATATTCTGATTCACTGATCTTCGATTAAAGTTCACTCGTTCCAGTACAGTGCAGTCAATATAGGATTCGAATTCAAGCTGCTAAAAACTACCTAAATATGTAAAACATAGACAATGTTATTAAATTACCAACGTAACACATTTGTGTTTACCATCCGCCTAAATAAAAAAAACTTTTATTTTGTTAAATAACTTTAAGTGCCATCTTTTTAGTTTATTTATTTGATGTTAAATAGTTGACGGTTTCATTTTATTTGCCTAACACAACGTTGCTAACATTGACTTGTGTAATAAAAATAACTGTGCAACCAAACCCTTAAGTTGTATTCTCGACTAAATATACGTCTGTGGTCTGTAGGTATATATAGTCAATGGTTTTACTTATAGTTGTAAAGTGCTATGTGCTATGCTATGAATGAATAGTGAATCATAATTTACTCAAACCACATATCAAAGCTAGATAAAAAAAAATTAATTGGGTTAAAGTTTGTTTCTTTTTTGGGTCACTGTTGTTGCTCCAGCCTTGGAAAATAACCGCTCAGAAGGCACGAGCGTGGCCATTTTACTCCTCAGATTTGTCAGAAATTACCTTACGATACGATACTGGCCTCTTGGTATCGATACCAAGTAAATATCGGAACAACCGATACCGATACGATACCAACAGTATCGCAATAAAAGTATCGATACCTACTGGTATCGATAGTATCGCAACATCCCTAAATATTAGAGTAAAAACTTGCCATCATCAGCCTCTCAGTTATAGGTTTCCATTCCATTAAGGATTTTCTTGTTTTCTTTGATAACAATATGCCTTCTCCACTTTGCCCTACATCTTCTATGCTAATCTCCCAGAGTACAAAAATAGACCACCATTTTTGTCCGTTGTTCCCCAAACTCCATCTAACTTTACTCAGTCCCAGGATGTCTAAACAATAGCTTTCCATCTCTCTTTCAACCTGTCTTAGTCTTCCTCTCTCTCTTAAGCCCCGTGTACACGTAGCTAGTTTACTAGCAGCTAGTATTCGCTGCTAGCACTAGCTGGGCACACTAGCGCGAAAATTCCCATCTACACGTGGCTAGTTACTAGCGCTTATTATTAGCGCTAGTCATGTAGAAGTGAAGTGTTCATTGGTCGCAATAGTCATTTCAGTTTAGCACAAAATGTCTTCTGTTCCCTTAAATCGAAATGTTTTGAGACACATTTTAAGAATTGGTGTACAAGAATTGTGTGAACATGAACTTAACTAGGTGTACAATGCAGTTGTCTGCTTGCAATATTGAGCGGAGCTAGCGTGTTAATCCAACACTTTTCTAAAGTCAATACTACATCTGTTCCTCGTAAATGAAATTAAATACTTGCAGTATCCAATGTCAATGTTATATCTGCTTCACAAAAACGGAATGTCTATTTGAAGTATTCAAAGTCAATTTTAAGTCTGTTTCAAGTAAATGAATTGTATACTTGCAGGAACCAAAGTCAATGTTTCATCTGGTTCTCTTAAATGTCTACTTGCAGTATCCAATATCAATGATACATTTGGTTCGCTTAAATAAAATGCCTATTTGCCAATGGTACGCCTGGTTCACTTAAATGGAATGTCTATTTGCAGGATCCAAAGCAATGCTTCATTTGACTCACATAAATGAGAAATCTACTTTCAGTATCCAAAGTCAATGATACGTCGGGTTCTCGTAAACGAATTGTGTACTTGCAGTAAAGAAACTCAATGGCTCATTTGGTTAACGTAAATGAATTGTTTACTTGCAGTATCTAAACTCAGTAGTACCATAGATAAAACATACTCCCTTGTGTTGGTTAGTCTATGGTAGTACATTTGGTTCACGTAAGGAGTGCCTATAGAGATCGATGGCTTATTTGCAGGATCCAAAGTCAATGGTACGTCTGGATCACAACAATGGAATGTCTACTTGCAGTTTGCAGTATCCAAACTCAATTGTAGGCCTATATTTGGTTCACATAAATAGAATGGCTATGTGGATTACCGTATTTAAATCAATGGTGCATCGGCTTTATTCCGGCGACCATAATATTATTGGTTATTCATTTTGTAGTAAATTATGCTCAATGATATTAATCCGGTTGATATTCCCTTTTCTCTGTACAATATTTCTAATGTGCTATTTAGATGATTCCTTGACTAACAATACACAAACTGGCCACAATGTAACAACACACACAACAACAACAAACTGATCACCGGCGTGTGGCGAGTGGCGATTAGCACTAGCAGAAGTGCAAATGCCCCGCTAGTACCGCGCTAGTTCGCTAGCGCTAGTGGTCACGTGACCACCCCCTCCACTTATTAGCGCTAGTAATATCAAACATGTTCAAAACGACTAGCAGCGAGTAAAATGCTAGCGCGCTAGTAATTTTTTACGCTAGTAGACCGTTTACACGGAGCGAATTTACTAGCGCTAATCAACTAGCTGCTAGTACTAGCCTCGTGTACACGGGGCTTTAGCGTTCTAATGTTCCAGAATCCAAGTCTCGTCTTATGTTTCATGCCAAAAGTAATATCCATTGATCCAGTCCGGTTCGCTCTTTCAGTTTCTATTATAAGGTCCTCCCAGCTTACTGGGTATTTTCTTTACCCTTGGCATTTCTGCTGCTTTAAAGTTGCAACACTTTGACAATTTTGCTGCTATATGTCCAAAGTTGTTAAAAAAAACTTGTCGCTCCTGAATGATAATAGTACTGTTGTTGTTGAATTAACCAAGTCATTCACGACTGAATAGTTGATTTTAGTTGCCTGCAGTGCTTTGGACAAGATGTCGCACTGAGTTAGAACTCTTTTGAGTAGAAGCAGACAGAAAATGAAATTAAACCATTCCATGGATTTTATTAAAGAATTAGCTTCACCCCGTAAGTAGGATCGTTTTCGGATATTTGCCTTAGAGTTTAAAAAATCACTTTATAGTTAGTTGTCAAAGATGGCATTGACGTTTTCCGCTCTGCAATTCCACCTTGTGTCACTTAAAAAGATTTCAACTTGGTTTTACCACCAGAAAAGAGAGTCGAGTTTTTCTAAATACGCTCAAATATTGTGTGTCTCTTTGTGGATTTTTCAATTAAATTGTAAAGTGATTGGAGCACAAACAGTGTGTTTCAGATGGATTGTACTTCGGTACACACACATACAAAGCACAGATTCAGTAAATGCATGTGGCAATGTATGTACATGGTTAACGGATTGTCACTAAGCAGTCAAGCCGCCACCCCTTTGTATGGGCCTCGCATGTTTGCAGCCCCGTCGTAGCATTGAGCACATACATTTTCAGTTTGCAAATCCAGTGATTTTAAGACTGAGAAGAGTGGCCAAAGACTCATCATCATTTTTCTCAGTTTGGTAAAATCCAATAAAAGACTCAAGTACTATGAGGTTATCGTCTACATATCTCAAAACCACTGCGTCATGTTCGTGTCTGGACACGTCTTGAGTCTCATCAGCTATAAGAGAAAAGATCTGGCAGTTTTTTATTTTACCGGTAATTTGATTCTTTATTTCTTCTCCTTTTATAGCCTACAATTCAATCTGAAATTTTCCTGTGGTGTATTGCCATTTTTTTCCTTTAGCTCACAAATGGGTGCCATCCTTTCTTCAAGGAAGAACTCACAGTCCGGATACCCTTTGTTGACTCCCAAGGAATTCGTAAACATACTACCTCTGCTTCATCTGTTGTTATTCGGGGAGTTCCCCATGGTTCTATCATCGGCCCAATCCTGTTTTTGCTCTTCATTAATGACCTGCCTTCTTTTGTATCAAATAATCCAAGTTCAAATGTAGATGTATGTTTATATGCCGACGATACCTCACTTTGTGTCTCTGCTAAAGACGTGGCTCATCTAGAGACAATAGCATTTGAGAGTTCCAATAGAGCTTTGCAATGTTTCTAAAACAACAAACTTCTTCTAAACTGCAATAAAGGGCCATTCCACGTCAAGTCATCCAGGGGTTGTCACCCACTAGTCACAGATTTTCATGAAAATTTGTACACATGATTTAGGCATTTAGATAGGATAAAATCCAAAATTTCAGTTCATTATGTCAAACGGTTTCAGAGTTATGGCTTTTTGAAGTTTTGAGCGAATTTATTTTCCGAGGTCCATTTTGACGCTAAGTGAGCATGCATGTATTCTCGTCTTTCTATGTGGAATGGACAATTTTTAAGCTAGAGGCTTCAAATTTTACTCATACATCCAAAATTTAATGCAGAATCATATAATACAATTGAAATGATAACTATTTACCTGCTATCGCCCCAAAAAAAATTTCTAAATGCAAAAAAAAATATTTTCCTGAAATCGGAACATTCAGTTACAAAAGGTTTCATAACAAAAATCTCTCTCCAGATAGACATATAAAACTATATATCACTGGAAAGAGAATAAAATTATCTTTCAAATGGTATAAAAATAAGAGTGGGGTTTTGAGTATTAACATTTTTACTACACGTTTAAAGTCATAAGAAAACAACTTGATTTAAATTTTAAACAAAACCAAATACCTTCTATTTTTTTAGTAAATTTTGTTACCAGTATTTGTCAGAAAAGGCAAACTTAGACAAAATTAAATATTTCATATCAACAGTTGTTATGAAACAATGCTAAAGTTAACCAAATCAATCAAGTTAATTAAAATAAGTAGAACATGAGTATCCAGTACTTACATGATAATATTTTCAACGGTTGTCGGTTATGTACATTTTCATATTACAAAATAATCTCTACAGTACTGAATTGATTTTGGTCCAAAAAATTTCTTTAAAATTACATTTCACACACACATGCATTTCAATGTATTTACAACATACTCTGAAAAACGTTCCACGCTTTGTTTATTTCTTTTCGAGATACTGAGTCAATTTTGTAAGAACGTCCAAGGGAGGTTGTTTCAGGTGGATTGACAATGCATAGAAGATGAGCTGCTGGTACAGGGCACTCAACTTCTTTTTGGGGCCAAAAGAAAGTTTCACTAGGTCCATGAGGGTGCATAAATTTTATGTTGTAGTCTCCTTCAACTTCATTGTAGCATTCGACCATACCTATCCACCAATTATTTTCATATACACACGCTACAAAAGATTGAATGTTAGGCTGTAGAGTTGGTAAAGTGTTTTTGAATATATTTTGTTTTAAACAGACTTCAGTGTCTGAGCTCAGTCTCTTTGCTACAATCACTTCAGCAGTAGCTGGCTGAAAGAAATGAAAACTCCTTGTTCCCTTAACAGTTTCCCCAGATTCAAACCGTTTTTCCAGAGATTTTCTATGGCTTTCAATATAATTTTCTTTCAAAAAGAAAAAAACTATTTTAGAGAACTGATTAGCACAAAATGAGTACATTTGTTCAGCATTTACAATTTGATCAGCATTTACAATTTGATCAGATTCTCTTGCACTTTGCAGGTTTTTCTTCGTAACAGTTCTCTTAACTGTGCCCCCAATTCCATCACAAACAGTTTTTCCATGACTTGTTGCATGGAATGACCAGCTTGCATCTATATCAAAATCTTCTTTGTGATAACACAAATTCACCATAGATTTGTAATTCTTGTACTGGGCACTGCAACCATCTGTCAAATATTCAATTTTAGATATACTGGGAAAGTTGGACTTGATGTACTCGATGGTTTTTTCTTGAACTGAATAAACAAATGGAACATCATTACAATTTGATCAGATTCTCTTGCACTTTGCAGGTTTTTTCGTTCTAAACAATGACGATTCTTTAGTTGCTTCACCCTCACTTCTTGTGTAAATCACTACTGGATGAATTGAACAACTTAAGTGACTCCAATGATAGGACTGCACTTCATTTTGCAGGACGAAATTGTAATTTTCAGCAAAGTCCATTAGGACTAAGGCTTCATCAAATGGTAAATTTTCCTTTCTTTCCTTCATATAAGTGTTTTGAGCTTTCGTGATGAAAGAATGTGGGATGAGCGACTCAATTTTTTCAATCATAAAGTCCACAAACTCTTGACGTGGAAGAAGCATTGTCTGTAGCTTCATGTGACCATCACTTATCCACTGTGAAAATGTTATTTCTTCCTCATCATCAAAATCTTCTAAAACTTCCTCCAAGTACAGTCTTAATGGCTCGTGTGTTTTAGGACATTCGTCGCAACGTCTCAACATACAATTCCTGGACTGTCTGTTGCAAACTAATTTATCCATCATGTTATGTACTTATTCTTTGTCGTGCTGATTTATGGCATTAGCCAAAAGCTCTACATTTTGATGGTATAGGCAAACACAAACACTATGTGTGCCTGGGGAACCAGCCAGTACACACCACTTAGGCCTCAAAGAACAAAATTTTGAAAATCCTATTTTTAAATGTGGATATTTTTCCTTGAATGCAATGAATAGTTCCTCTAAATTACATAAAAGTATTCTTTTCTGCATGTAAGTATTTTTTTTTTACACTAACTCGGTCTTTCGCTCCTGGCAACATGTAAGAAAATTCATCGTCTTCATAAAACTGTTTCGCAGCAACAATTGTCTCTTCAGGTAGTTTTCTACCTTGCTTTGGTCCTGGCATTGCCAAAATGCCCTTTTCATTGCAAACAGCCCTAGCTTTACGCACTAAATACTCAGAAACATTGAGTTTTTCAGCAACTTTTCTGCGGGACCATGATTTTGGAGCTATTGTTAATAACTGTATTTTTTCTCGTGTGGTCATATCTGTCCTCAGCTTTTGCTTAATAGCATCCATCAAGTAATCAAGATCTTCAGATTTTGTCTTTATCTCATCATGAATATTTTCGCCTTCACTCGAAGACTCATTTAATGACTCATCGTTAACTTGTAGGACAAATGATAGTTTTCTTTTTACCTGGGTTTTTGCTTGCTTTAACTTTTTCAAGGCATATTTTTTTTTTGAGTGCGTGGGTAAAGACTGGAGTTTTAGTGGCGTCACATCTAAACCTACCAGGGACTCATTTAATACTTCTTTTTCCACTACTCTTTTGGCAGTTGTAAGCTCTTTGTCAATATCTTCGTCACTATCATGAAATGCAGAATTTTCTTCACTTTTTGAACCTGTGTTTACCACATTCAATAGTTTTCTACAATTGCTGCACAAAAGCTTTCCTGGCACTAAAGTTATGTCTTTAAGTTCTTTAACCTCTTTTGCCTTTTCTAAAGAAATAACTCTAAAATCTTTTTTCTTTGTCAAAGGTACCGCATGTTTTTTAAATGGGTCACAGCATGATTTTTGGCTTTTTTCAAAATATTTCAAAAAGTAACAAAAATGATGAGAACAAATTGTAGGCCTATCATTTTCATTATATTGATTATTTGTGCGCCACTTTAATGTTTCTAATTCTTCATTTGAAAGCTTTTCAAAAATTAAATGAATATTTTTTTTCTTTTGTTAAAGTAAAATTTTCACAAGGAGAGTCTGACAGATTACCTACTGCACAAATAAAATTAGTCCTCACTTGACTTGGTCCAGCAATTCCTTCCATGATAAAAATAAATACTACACAATTACATATTTTGAAAATAATAATATTTATCAATTTATATAAAGTAAACAAATTCATAAAAATGTACAGTAAACACTACCAATGTTAACTGAACCACAGCTCAACACATAATGAGCCTTTCCTGTTAAGACTTGATCTTACTACACAGTACACATAGGCCTACTGAGCCTTTCATGTTTAGGCTTGAATGTTTCATGTCATCACAGGAGTGACAAACACACCAACACACACACAAACATTCATTGGTATAAACTCTGGTTACAAAAATTGATTGTGCATTACATATTGCATCAAATGTAATTTTAATTTTTTTATAACATATAATTTAATATTGAAGTTTGATCTTTTTTATTTGTTATTGAGAGTGTGGTAAACTTATTAATGTTACAGAAAATGTAATTGTAATTGCTTGTAAAGCTATAATGAGCCTTTATTTAGGTAAAAGTAATGTAGAATATAGGACGATTTAGTTAGAGCAATTATCCTTTTTGTAATTAAAATTTTAATTCATACAAAAATAACAACTAAGGACCCAATATTTTGTTTCACATTTTTATATTTCTAGTCATTTGCAAACATATTAAATTGATGAACCTTTTGTATTACTTATCTTAAGTTCATCACACATATTCGGCGTGAAATGAAATTTTTAGCTTAATAAAATTAAATTTTTGACTTTCACGTGTGATAACAATGTTAATACTCAAAACCCCACTCATGTTATTATACCATTTGAAAGATAATTTTATCCTCTTTTCAGTGATATATAGTTTTATATATGTAGCTAGAGAGAGATTTTGGCTATAAACCTTTTTATAGCTTAATGTTCCGATTTCGGAAAAATGAAATTATTTGTATTTAGGATTTTTTTTGGGGGTGATAATAGGTAATAGTTATTATTTCAATTGTGCAATATGATTCTACATTAAGTTTTGGATATATAAGTAAAATTTGAAGCATATAGCTTAAAAATTGTCCTTTTTACATAGAAAGACGAGAATATATGCATTTCAGTTTAGCGTAAAAATAAGCCTCGGAAACTGAATTTGTGTGAAACTTAATACGGCCATATCTCTGAAGCCCTTGGTCAGAATGAGATAAAATTTTTGATTTCTTCTTATCTATTTGCATATATTATCTATGCAAAATTTTATTGAAATCAGAAAACCTTGGGTTACAAGTCTACTTTTGGCTGGATGATTTGGCGTGGAATGACCCTAAAACAAAAATGCTCCAATACTACATTAACAGCTCAAAAAAGCAAGTCCGACTGACTGTTTTGATAGGTGACAAAGAGATCTCTTCTTGTAGCAATGCTAAGTTTCTTGGTTTGGTCTTAGACAGATAGCTCAACTTTCATGACCATATAGAGCTCATATCCAGAAGAATTAGCACAGGAATTTTTGTGATCAGAGGTCTTTCGATGTTTACCGATTCTCGTGTAACCTTGAGTGCCTATTATGGACTGATTTAGGCCTACCCATTATTGTCGTATTTGGTGGCAGTTTAGGGCTGTGAGAGCGTACGAACAAAGTGTGAGAGCGTACGAACAAAGTTTGTCTTGCGTCTTCAGAAAAAAGCCCTAAGAGCAGCCTTCAGAATATCCCGTCGTACTTCTTGCAAGCCTCTCTTCAAGGAATACAATATTCTCACATTTCCATCCATATACATACTGAGTTGTCTATCGTTTTTAAAAAGAAATTATCATCTGTATCAACCGCAGTTCCATTCATTGCAGTACACTCTCAGACAAAAAAACAATATTAAGCTACCTAAGCACAGGACAAGTTTCTTTCAGAGACACCTATTTTATAATAGTATCAGGTTTTTCAATGTGTTGCCTGAACCCCTGAAAGTGGAGCTAGACAAAGACAAATTTGGGAGAGCGGTCAAACGCATACTCTTTGAACAAGCTCCCTACACTGTGAAAGATTTTTTAAGTTGCCAATCTAATTAAGATATTGTTCAGTTACGTTTTAGTTCTAACAGCATTTATAATTTAGTTTTATTATATATTCTTTTGACGCTATTATACAGTTTTTTCTGTGCAAAATAAAGATGATTTGATTTCCATGAAATAACGTTTTAGGAGAGAACTGTCCTTTGTTCGTAACGTCGTCAATTAAAAAAAATTTCCTTTATTTTTGGAATCTTAATACTCATTGTGGTCTCTTAGAGCAATGTTCTTGTGTCTTCCACTAAAAATCAGGGATTGGCAAACTAACTTTTTCTTTAATTTCTTGGTTCTCCTGCACCTCTTTAGAATATTGCCTGTCAAGTTGTTCAGAAACGCTACCACTCACTTCAGATTGCTTCAAAGAATTAAGTTTGGCAGTATTTGTTAAATGGGCCTGGCTGTTTTTATGACTTTCTAATTTATCCGTAGCTTTTTCCCAGTTATCAAAAACCATGAATGTTGAAAGAGTGTTCAGATTTGTTTAGTTTGATGCCATAGTTCACTCTACAAACAAACAAAATTTAAAACAAATTTTGGTGATATTCTTCTATTTTAGCCTTTTGTTGGCTTGACACCATATTCACGACTTCAGTGGAACTTATCTAAGTGCAATCTTTGTGCATACTTTTTCATCGGCTTTCCTTTTATTTCAAGATTCAGTGAGGAAACACATAATGTGCTGGTGCTGGAGGAAGCCAAGGATTTTGGAAGAGAGCCGATTTAATTTGATCATCTAATCTGGTGTGGCCAACATGATGTCCTATGTCAGACAAAAAGATGGAAGTCACATATTTGTATTCACTGAAACCGGAGTATGATCAGGTTGTTGCCCTAAAAGCATCTCTTCATCATCTTTAGAAATAACAGTGGATGACGGTCCGGAGCCATGTTCCTCTTCAAAACAAGTGTTATTTTTAGTCTTCTTTGCAAAAAAACTCAATCTTCATATTTTTAGCTTCGCGATTTTGTGACTATGACTTTTTAAATGGATCACCCTGGAAAAAAACAACATATATTAATCATTAACGTAGAAAATAATAACAATTAATGACAAAATTGTATTAAGATATGAACAATTTATGTCACCTGCAGTACACATTTATTTATTAAAACGTAACAAAGAGATCAGGAAGTCAAAGCCAAAACATTCTTTATTCGTTGTTTTGTAGCACATTGAACATGCGTCATTTCTCGAAACTAATCCTTATAACTACCTAATACAATTTCTGTCAATAAGTACAATAATGTTAAAAACACCATAATTTCTAGTGATGTGACAAGTCGAGTATTTTCTTGACTCAAGTCAAGTATTTTCTTGGCTCGAGTCAAACTCGACTCACGACTATGTCAAACTCAAGTTGCAACTCGAGTCAGACTCAACTCGGTATCTGTCCAGAATTTCATCAATATTATCTTCTATCATCTCATTCTCGCTGTTACTTAAAAGTCCGGACTCTTCCCTCTCCTCTTCTTCTTAATCTGCCTCTAGTTCTAGGTCCACTTCTTATCTTGATAATTTTTGCCGATCTTTCTTCCAATTTTTTTCCCTTTAAAATGGCTTTCTCTTCTTTTGTCTTATCCTTTTCTTCCTTCTCTTTTTATTTTTTCTCATAAAACTCTTTAACTTCCCCCAAAGAAACACTTTTTTAAAGGGACGACTGGAAGTTTGAAGTTCTTTGTTCTCGGATTCAAGTTCAAGTCTGTTTCTGTGACGTTTTTGACATAATAAATAAATTCTTGGCTAAAGTTATTGACAACATCATTTGCTTCATTACGAGCATACAAAGGGAGAGATTCAATCACTTTGTTGACATTGATAGGATAAATACCAGCTTTCTCAAAGCCTTTGCAAACAATTTCTTCTACTTTGCTTTGATTTTCCAATGTTTTTTTCACTAATGAAACAAAAGTACCTTTGGGTAGAGAAATATTTTTCTTACCATCTGCTGTTGATCTCCATTGTATAAGTACAGCCCTCCACTCAGTTTTAAGAGACGCAAAATAAGTCAAATCTAGTGGCTGTAACAAGTGAGTAGAATTTTGAGGGAAACATAAAAAACTTATTTCATTTTCATTGCATACCTGGAGTGCTTTAATAGATATGTGTGCTGAAAGATTGTCACATATCAGTACTTTCTTACCTGGAGCACCCAAGGTACAAAATGAAATAGAACCCAGTCCTCAAACACATTTTGGTCAATCCATCCATTTTGGGAGATGTTCATCCTGCTTCCAGGTGGGCCATCTGCTAGCCATTCTGACCATTTTTGTTTGTCCTTAAAAATAAAATAAGGTGGCAACATCTGGCCAAGGGCATTGCCACAAAATACTCCAGTGTAGCAGGTTTGGTCTCGTTCGTGACTCTTTCTGGATTTCTAAGTTTCCTCGGGAATAAAAGTTTTTTTGGATTTTGGACTGTCTCAGAATCCTGTTTTGTCGAAGTTAAACAGGTTTTGAGGTAATACACCTTCAACTTCTGTCTTAAGGTTATCAAAAAACTCACGCACAATATCTTCACTAACTGCAGCTGTTTTCTGTGATATGTTTTTGCCAAAGCACTCTCTCAACTTTGATCTGTTTCTCTCAAGGATAAATTTACCCCAGTCCCAGCCTGGAAAATTGTTTTTGAAAACAGTGGATTGGATATTAGAGTTATCTAGATAACTTTTAACAATACACCTAAGATCAAACAAACTTATTGGGATACCCATTCGTTCTAAAAGCACACAATGTTCAACAAATGAAGACTTCTCTTCAATTGTAAATGCAGTTGGCCGCCCAAAATTATGGGTGTGATTTTTGCGCAGCTTATTCACTAGAGTCTGTCGAGGAATGTTGTACAATCTTGAAGCTTGAGCTTCCCTTTGGCCAATTTTGTTGGAATTAATTTCTTCTATCACTCTTTCCAAGAATTCGGCAGTGTATCGGCTCTTGGTTCCATAGAACCTAGTTCCAGGTTTCTTTTTAGGGTTCCTTGGCATGGTACTGTCTCTGAAAAAAAAAACATAGCACTACACAGTATTGTATACAGGGTCAGTTTTAATTGTCCCCCCCCCCTACTTTTTTCTACATTTTTACAAATATCAATCCTAGACCACTTCCAAACATTGTTTGGTAGTAAGTACTTCATTTTGACAAGGTAATCATTTCCGGCCGCAATCTTGGATCTGCCATATTGGATGCAAAATATTTTTTTTCAAATGTAAAGGTGGGGTTGTGACCCATTATTTCGAACTAGATTTTTACCCTGATTAGAATGCCACAAAAAGTTTTTAAAAATCTTAATCTAGACAGTTAAAATATGATATTTAGTTATGTTTCTTACCCAGGATCAATGCCCTAAAATATTGGTAGAGAGTTCCGGGACACCCTGTATATGGGCTATAACAGTTATTGCTTAGATAAACAATTAATATTTCACTGAATTGTATAATAGTACCTGGAGACCGAGCTTTGCTCGGGGAAATTATTCCCCCACTCTGCGATGCCAGCCTTTACTACTTCCTTCACCATTTCCTACGTCATTGTTTCCCTCCCTTCTCATAGCATTTAAGTATTAGAGATGCATTAATCTAACTGCCACAAACGGTTCCTACACTCTGCGATGCTAAACTTTACTACTTCCTACGTCGTGGACATGTTGTCATCTCTTTCCATTGCATTTTAGTATTTTAAATACATTAATCTAATTGCCAACAACATTTCCCACACTCCGCACTGCTAGCATTTACTAATTCCTATGTCTTGGACATCTTTCCATCCCATCTCATAGCATTTCAGTATTTCACTTTCAGATACAGAAATCGAACTGTTACAATTGGTTTCCAGTTCCCAGACTCCACAGTGCTCGCCTTTACTACTTCATTCACCTCTTCCTACGTCGCGGACCTGTTTCCCTCCCTTCCCATTGCATTTTAAGATTGCAGATACCTTAATCTAATCCTTATAAACAGTTCCCACACTCCGGACTGCTCGCCTTGACTACTTCCTTTACCACTTCCTACGTTTCGGAACTGTTTTCCTACCTTCCCATAGCATTTTAAGATTGTAGATACCTTAATCTAATCGTCGTAAACAGTTCCCACACTTCGGACTACTCGCCTTTACTACTTCCTTCGCCACTTCCTACCCCGCGGACCTATTTCCCTCCCTTCCCATAGCATTTTAAGATTGTGGATACCTTAATCTAATCGTCATAAACAGTTCCCACACTCCGGACCGCTCACCTTTACTGCTTCCATCACGACTTCCTACGTCACGGACCTGTTTCCCTCCCTTCCCATAGCATTTTAGGATAACAGATACCTTAATCTAATCGTCATAAACAGTTCCCACACTCCGGACTACTCACCTTTATTACTTCCTTCGTCACGGACCATGTTTCCCTCCCAGCCCATAGCATTTTAGGATAACAGATACCTTAATCTAATCGTCATTGACAGTTCCCACACTCCGGACTACTCGCCTTTACTACTTCCTTCACCACTTCCTGCGCCGCGGACCTGTTTCCCTCCCTTCCCATAGCATTTTAGAATTGTAGATACCTTAATCTAATCGTCATAAACAGTTCCCACACTCCGGACTACTCACCTTTACTACTTCCTTCACCGCTTCCTTTGTCGCGGACCATGTTTCCCTCCCTTCCCATAGCATTTTAGGATAACAGATACCTTAATCTAATCGTCATTAATAGATCCCACACTCCGGACTACTCGCCTTTACTACTTCCTTCACCGCTTCCTACGCCGCGGACCTGCGCCGCTTCCTTCGTCGCGGACCATGTTTCCCTCCCTTCCCATAGCATTTTAGGATAACAGATACCTTAATCTAATCGTCATTAATAGTTCCCACACTCCGGACTACTCGCATTTACTACTTCCTTCACCACTTCCTACGCCGCGGACCTGTTTTCCTCCCTTCCCATAGCATTTTAGGATTGTAGATACCTTATCTAATCGTCATAAACATTTCCCACACTCCGGACTACTTACCTTTACTACTTCCTTCACCATTTCCTACGTCGCGGACCTGTTTCCCTCCCTTCCCCTAGCATTTTAGGACAACAGATACCTTAATCTAATCGTCATTAATAGTTCCCACACTCCGGACTACTCGCCTTTACTACTTCCTTCACCACTTCCTACGCTGCGGACCTGCGCCGCTTCCTTCGTCACGGACCATGTTTCCCTCCCTTCCCATAGCATTTTAGGATAACAGATACCTTAATCTAATCGTCATTAATAGTTCCCACACTCCGGACTACTCGCCTTTACTACTTCCTTCACCACTTCCTACGCCGCGGACCTGTTTTCCTCCCTTCCCATAGCATTTTAGGATTGTAGATACTAAATTTTTCTGCTTCCAGACAAAAAAATAATACTGTAACTGAACTTATTTTAATTTGGTCTTATCGACAGGAGCAATCAAAACAGCGTTTCTGAATTAAAAGAATTAGCCCAGTCAAATGGTGTTTTGAAATGGAAAGTTTTGGTGTAATTGTTTTTTTTATGTTTTTTGGGGTGCTGAATCCAAATTTGAAGTTTTCCAGCAAAAATTTTATTGGCAAGTATGAAATTTATAGAAAATAGGGTGAAAATTGTATTTTCATCACTCCTCACCGAAAGTAACTATTTTCGATAACAGCTGACATCAATGAAAGTAGCCGTTTCCCAAGCTCTAATTTAGGGCGAGGGAAAATCGATCAGCTGATTTTCCCTCGCTCTAAATTTACTTTCCCTCGCTCTCAATTAGTTTTCCATTTATTCACTACGCGCGCTAGTGTTTTGTTAAGGTTTAACTTAATGATTTAAATCATCTGTATGTATTGTTCAAAATCGTTTTATTCTTTTATTTGATGTTTGAAGTATTGAGAAATGTACGAAGGTTTCCTTTAGAATATTTGATTTTATTTTATGTTTAAAAAATCAAACAAAAATGAACATATAGGTTTACTTTTAGAAGATTTTATTTTATTTTTATGTTTAAACAAATTGTTTGATAGATAATTATTGTAATATTACTGAGGTCTGCTATTCTGTGTTTGTGTATTTTTGCATCGTGATGAAAAGTATCGTTCATAACTCGTACCGAAAGTTATTATCCGGCACTTGCTCCATTATTCCCGTCCTTGGCTTCGCCTCGTACGTGAAAATAGCTCTCACGTACTCGGCTTCGCCTCGCAAGTGAAATTGGGGTTCCCTGTGTTCGGCTTCGCCTCACACAAAAACTTGAGCGCGCGCTGGAAAATGCCACTTTCGATCCTAGTAATGAAATATACTATTTTGTCTAGTTTTTGCCTCATACCTTATCGAATAATAATTTTTCTCAAATATCATCCTATACTAATATAAAGAGCATAAAGTTCTCTACAGTTTATGTCTCTATAACTTTTATCTACAACATAGAAGTTTTTATCAAACAAAATTAAAAGTTATGCAAAATTCATTGATTTTAGGAAAAAAAGCAAAATTACTTTCTGTTATGACTTCTTCAGGTTGTAATAGGATGTAAAAGTGTAAAACGTCCCACAAATCTTGTTTTATTCATAAATATTAAAAAAACCTTTAATTTAAAAAAAACATATACACCAACATAATGGTAGATACAAATGACTTTGATTAAGTTATACTTTTTAATTTCTCCGAGTCTTCTTGGCCAACGGTACCATGATTTCTGCAGAGCTACTTTCAGGCTCTTTTTCCCCTAAAACACCTTTCAAGTATTTGGTTCTTAAGTATGTTTGATTGTTTTGCCCTCTTTCCTGACACCAAAGTCATCGAATAGAGACATTGGGTACGGGCATAGTCGTATTTCAAAAAGCCTTCAAGTTTCTCATCAGACTGCTTGGCAATTGTCATTCTGTGAACAATAGTAGTTGGATTGATAGGTACGATTAAGGCCATCATGTATTTAAAGGGAATGGATCATTGTGGAAAGTGGCAAAACTCTGTCTTTTCTGTAAAAATTTACCTGTTGAAATTAACTTCCCACGATTGGATTTAAAGCAATGTGGCCAATCTCCTTAGCCTTGTGACCGAATGGTTTGTGTTGTGTAAACCAATCATCTAACTTTTTTGATCATTTCCATCTCTTGTCATTCTAGCTTCTCTCATTTTAACTTTTTGTTCAGAGCTGATGAATGTCACTCCACATATCTTCTCCATTTCTTCGCAAATGTTTTGTAGCGAAGTCATTCCTTTGTCCTCTGCACAGAAACCCTTCACTTACACCACGGCCATGGGTAAGCGCTCCAGCAATTTTCATTACACTCATAAGAGATTGCTCTATGGTCACTCCAGAACTTGTTGGTCCTTTGAACGGTAAATCCACCACCATTAAACTTTTCATTTCCCTCAGGGCTCATTTTGTCTTTCAACGAGTGCATCTTGGAGGTAGCAGACAAGAAATGTCCACTTGCATGGAAATATGGTAGCATCTGATAAATAACTTGGAGGTGAAGGTTCCAGCTCGTCGATCTTTCAGATTCTATGAATAGTTTAACAAGTGTTAGCAACTCAAAGTTCCAAAGTTTAGAAGTAACACCACTATGAGCTAAAATTTGGAGCCGAGCAGAAAACATAGGTATAGTTCGGCCGCTTAGAAAGCGACCTCCCCCAGCATTGGTTTAGGATTAGCGTGCAGGTCGTTTTCTAAGCGGCCGAACTATAGTTTCCAATTTCTTTACACTGCCGTTTTCATTAGCTGACAGCGTAGCCGACCTATTATAATTACGGAATAGCACTAAGAGTCATTCTTAAAGGTCAAATCCGTCAAATCCATTGTATTGAAAATAAGTTTTGCCAAGCATGCATGGGCTATATAATATGTGCTCTATCTGCTCTTGAATAGGCATGTCCAGTCAGAATCTCTATTGAAAGCAGTGCATATATTGTACTAAACATCCATGATATAACTTATTGTCTTCAAAAAGGACATAAGTAGGTGAAACCCACCTATTCTGATAATGACATTGTCAAAATAATAATCACTTTGTAGACTAACTACTTATTGGTCAAAAGTGTACACAGTTGCTTGTTGATTCACAGGTCTGCACTGTTCCATTGAAGTTAGTAGTGCCGTGTATATTATGTTGTAATCAGATGGTGGGGCATTAATAAAAGGCAAGCAAACTACAAACGTTGTTTGAAAAGGGAGATTATTTGTCGTTTGTTTCATGAATCCACCCCATCCTTAAATGTTGGACACATCTTCCACTTGCTGAAAATCCACATCAAATCCACAACAGAGGATTTGTCATTATCCTTTGAAGTATATAAGTTGCAGAGATCCACAACTGTTATATATCTTTTAGCCCATGAGAATATCCTTTTTCAAAACGTTTTAAAGAAACAAACTCCCCTTCTCCCCAACTTCATGAGCGGGTAAAATACTTTTAAGTCTGTCTATTTTCTGATCTGGAGCAATAGCACTTTTTCGTGTTATCAGATGTATCCCCCCCATGCATAGAATTTATTATATCCATCCAACGTACGAGTATTAAAATCAGCATTGTCGTAAACAAACTGATGAAATGTCGTGGAGTCTATTTGGAAAGCTGGTCTCATAATTACGCACACTTCCAGTCGAACGGCCTGAATAAGAGGCGAGATCCTAAAGATGAGATAATATTAATACATTTTCTCGACCCAAACTTTTTTTTAAGAAAGTTGATAACCCTAGTTACTTAGGGGACAAAAAAGAAGGAGGTCTGACAGCGCTAATGATACTGTGTGTAATTGCTAAGGCATTCTTTATCCATTTACTTCTATCCCCACGCTTCTTCTTGAGGAACAGTCTTTTAAGAAAAACCTTATTTCGGGAACAAGATCTTAATTTTTTCTGCAAAAAGGAATGTGGAGGGAGATATTTATTCGTCTCATACACCACTGATCGTATCTCTTCTAGGATTACGTTGTTCATTAAATGTAACTTTTTTGGCAACATACATGTAGATGACGATGAATGAATGCATAGCATGCAAGTACTGACGTCTACACTACAGTAGCGGGCTGTGGCCGTCTACGGTGAGCAACAAGTAGACGCCTGTCGGTGCCTCCCCCCCCCCCCCCCGTTATATATATATTTTAAATTTTTATATAAGTGTCCGTTAGCACGATAACTTGAGAAAAAATGATCAGATTTTGATGAAATTTGTTATAAACTTGTAACTCTACATTTATTCGGATAAGTTCGCGAGCCAGCATGATCAGACTATGGGAACGGGGATTTTGGTGGGGTTATATGGGGGTAAAAATAAGTATTTCTGACCCTAAAAGCATACAATTCTGCAATTTCTCCCAAACAATTTTGTAGAGCTTAAAAAAACAAATAATTTAATATTTTGAAGCTTTATTATGCACCAAATAGTGCACCAACGGAGAAAAAAATACATTTAAAATTCCCATGTTATTTTTATGGGGAATAGTAAACTGTTATATTTTGCTTGTTATGAACATATTTTGATAAAAAGTGGAAAATATATTCAGTTCATACCAAACTATTAACAGTTAAAACACTTTTTAACCCTCCCTGTTGCAGCAAACCTAAGTACTCGTTAAACAAATGCTATTTAAATGGTGAACAAATGCGATATTTTTAAGTGATGTTTTAGAGTAAATTGAATCAGGCAAATGGAAATTCGTTTAGTCTGCAGGTTTGCTGCGGCGGGGGTGTGTAATTTCTATTAATTACTTTGTAAATAAAATGTACTTGGTATCCATTTTCTGGAAGTAATATAAATGTTAAATATTCAATGTTCAATAATTTCTTAATAAAATAACTTGATTTAAATTACTACCTATAAATAACTTATTATTGGTTCGATTTTCATCACCAGATACTCAATGTATGCGGAATTTTACGCTCTACAATTCATTTATGATTTGTTTTTTCTGTAGGCTAGACGATTTTTTGACGTTTAACAAAAACTAAAAAATAACCCTGAATTTCAAGGTTTTTGTGGTTAGGTTAGGTTAGGTTAGGCCCAGGTCAGAAGCTCGCCTCGAAAAGTGGGACAAACTTCAAATCCTTTTACTTCTATATAAATAGAAAGGATTAAAATTATCTCCAGCTTTCCAGGAATTATTTATGTGCAAAAACCTATTTTACTAGCCTATAATTTAAAAGTTGTAAGCCAAAAACTAGAATTTTTTAATTCACATTTGTCAAAATAATTTTTGTTGGAAAACATCAGATTTGTGTTCAGCAACCCCAAAAACATAAAATAAGCTATAAAAAACAATTACACCAGAACTTTCCACTTCAAACACCATTTGACTGGGCTAAATTGGCAGTAAGCTAGCGAAGTTACTGAGGGGGCATGTAAAATAATGTTCGTGTAAATAATAAATAACAGAAAATTTGACATTGCAGTACTATTTTGATGAATTGTAATTTATTAAGATAATTGTACAATAATTAGAATAGGCAAGGGAAATTTGTGTCCAAATATTAAATAAATACTTTGTTTGGTCAGATATATAACTTTTCGTCATACTGCAGCCAATTGTCTCTAGGGATTAAAAATTTATTTGACTCCCTATTCACATTTTGCTAACTTGAACAATTTGATAGTAAGAAAAAGCATATATCCAACCAAAGCATTTATTGTTTGATTTCATCAATGTAGCTTATTGTTTAGTTCTTGTAGTTTGGATTATAATTGGTCCTCTTCGATTCGAATGTCAGAAGATGGATTATACAGGGAACAAGTTTGTCTCACTTATAGCCAATCAAATCCACAAACATTTATTACCAACAATGTCGATTGATGTGTTTTTTATTACAAATAATTCTAAGAGATGACAATAAAACAAAATATGTTGAAAAAATACATTCAATTAGGATAACTAACAAAAGAGCACAACTGATTTATATTACCATTTCATAAGACTAAAACCGTAGCATTGAGAACCACTGGGGCAAATTCCCTTCACATATAGTACTTTTAGGTCATTTTAAGAAAAAACATAGGCCTACAACTCCAGAGTGGACTTTTTAAAAACGACACCAAAATATCAATCTAAATTAAAGACAATATACGCTAAATAAATAATGCTACGTTTAAGGAAATACCACGGAAATACTCAATGTAGCTTTGAACCACCTCATTTTACCCAAATAATTGATTATGGATTATGTATAGTTTTATTGTTAGTTTCTTAATTGTTTAGTTAATTTTAGGAGAACCTAATAATGACCGTAAAGATCGTTCTTTTTTTTCATTTTACTTATTTCATTTTCAGTTATTGGATTACATCGAAATGATTTGTTATTGAGTTTATGGGCATGTTTTTTTTCTTGTTGCTAAGTGTAAATATAATGGGTTTAGAAGCAATGTGCAATGGCTCCAGTAAAATTATCAAGTATTTTAATATCTTAAGGAATCATTTATAACATTGTTCTAATTTTTACTCCCCCCCCCCTGTACATAGTATATGGAGAAAGTATTGTTTTCGTCAAACATTTTCCAGTTTGAGTTATAAGTGGATATACCCGTTTTGAGTCCAGAGGGACCAAAAAAGTGGGTTTTGAAGTGATATCTGTGTGTGTATGTGTGTACGTGTGTCTGTATGTGCGCAGAGCTACAGACTACACCTATGGTTTGATTTTGATGAAATTTGTTATGTAGGTACTAATCAATTTTGTTGTTGTTATTTTTCCATAAACACTCATAAAATAATGGAAAAACTTTCTCGGAAATGGCTGAGATATAGAAGAGATATGGAAATACAGATTTTGATAAAAATGTATTATGTGGTATTTCTTTAAATTCTGAACAAAATAGTAGAACTCCAATTCCTGTAAAAATTACGGTTTTATAGTTATTGTAACTTATGTAATTTTCCCATTAAAAACCCATAAAATAAGATAAAATTGTATTTTCGAAAAAAACCCGGTTTTGATTGAAATTAGTATGTGATGGTCCTTATAATTCTGAACAACATAGTGCAACATCAGATTTGTGTTCAGCAACCCCAAAAACATAAAATAAGCTATAAAAAACAATTACACCAGAACTTTCCACTTCAAACACCATTTGACTGGGCTAAATTGGCAGTAAGCTAGCGAAGTTACTGAGGGGGCATGTAAAATAATGTTCGTGTAAATAATAAATAACAGAAAATTTGACATTGCAGTACTATTTTGATGAATTGTAATTTATTAAGATAATTGTACAATAATTAGAATTGTAAAAGTTACAGTTCAAAAGTCATTGTAAACTTAACTTATGTTATTTTCCCATAAAACCCATGACAAAATTAAAAAAATTTTTGGGGGGGAACTCCGGGTTTTGATTGAAATTCGTCTGTTATGGTCGTTAAAATTCCAAACAAAATAGTGCAACCCACCCATTCCTGTAAATATTATGGTCCAAAAGTAATTGCAACTTTTTTCTATTTAACCTATTATCCTGTAAAGCAGTATGTAACTGAAGAACGTTTGATAAACAAAGGCATTTTTATTATTTTTTTTTTATTTATTATTAAGTTACTCTCATCGCTTACCTATGATAAATGTTGTTGACGAGCTAATGGGATAAAGTATGTATCAGATTGCTGATGCCGTTTATTAAACATAGTGTTGGAACTATTATACTTTCTAGCATCTATTCCTGTTTCTTATTAATTATTTACCAAGTTTTCTTTGCAATGTTTTTTTTTATCGTAACAGTTTTTCTTCCCTCGTATTAACTTATAATAACTTGATATAGCTCGGCCGCTTAGAAAACGACCTGCGCGCTAATGCTAAACCAATGCTGGAGGAGGTCGTTTTCTAAGTGGCCGAGCTATAGTAGCCTATTTGTCCCTCTGCTTATAAATAACAGGAGCTCTTCAACACCTCTACATCTGGCTAGTTTTGTCAATTCCGCTATTTCATTTTTTAATTTGTCAACTTTGTACATATAGAGTAATTTTTGTTGTTTGTAAATTGTTTAGCTCTATTTTTATGAAAAATAAATTAAATTAATATTTAAATACGTTATATAATGTTAAGATTTATATAACTTATCTTCTACATTAGCTATATACAAAGAAAACCAGTTTTTAATATGCAATAATGTGTTTCAAATATTAATATTCCTCTTTGAAAAATCTGCTATAAAATATAGCTAAAATTATATTTTTACTTATGGTCTAAACGAATGTTTATTCCTCAAACATTATGAACTATTGACATAAATGGTATTATGCCTGATATATATGTTTGAGATTCATCTAGATTGGTAATAAAATTGTCTATTGTTGAATTGAAAGCTACTCCAGTTGTAAAATCAACACTGTGTGATATGCAGGATGAATTCTTTTTTTAATTTTGAGATTCTACTTTTGAACTCTAAAACTAGTTTTGAACTTGAGTCTATATAACTATTACGTCAATGTTAAGAAACATTTCCTCATAAATCAGTTCTCTTTGTGATTCGGAGACTGAAGGGATGTCTGGGTGTGGTGAAGACGATGTGTGGATGGATCTCCAGCTTGTCGGGTGTATCAGGGGTTGGTGACAGTTCGTAGAGGGAGAGTATAGAAGCTAGAGCTACCTTCACTTGCAGCTTGCCAAACCTCATACCTACAAACAAAACCGCTTGAACTAGGAGGACTACCTTTCTTCCGTAAACTCGAAGCTTTGCCCCACAGGACTGCAAAGCTTTCTTGTCATCCTTAAGACAAAGATATATATATATATATACATATGTATATTCATCCAACGGATATAGTATATTTCGTACCTAGGGCTAAAAATGAGGTTTTGCCGGCTCGAGATGGTTTTTAAGTTCGAGACGAGGTAGAGAATTTAAAACGATCGAGAGCTGCAAAACCATTTCGGTCCGTGAACGAACGCTATTTTTCACTACACTTATACCACTATTACCACTTTTCACCCCAATAATAATGCACACTGTCAACAAGTACAACTTTATGGTTATTTGAAGAAATAATTTGAGAAATCAGCAAAAATAATAATAAACAGTTGCTAGGCAGCTGTGACAGTAAAACAATTCTATTGCAATGCTATGGATACTGATTGTGTATTTAATATGCATTCATGTTTTAAGAAAGTAAGCGGGCGGCTGATTTTGCGGCCCTAGGGATGTAAAATCTGCTCGGTCCCCAAAAATGATGATGACTGCTGGCATCCAGCAAAACGTAACTTTTAGCCACCAATTAACGTATATAAAACAGCTAAAAACATCATAGTGTGGTGAAAAATATGTTTAACCTTTTCTAGACTACTATTTAAAAATACAGCTATTTACAAAATTGTAATTTTAGATGATTGTAATTTTACAAATAATCCTTAATAACAAGGTTAATTCCTAAAACATGTAAGATGTTTAAGAAATTACTATTAGCATTAGAGCAGGCATAAGAGCAGGATTGGATTACCATTATAAACGAGCTGTTTGCCCGTCCTACGTACAGGAATGGAGTAGTCAATTAAATCTGAATATAAACCAGAACAACTAGTTTACATGTATTAAGAAAAATCTGGCAGTTTAAATGGGGATTATCATCTTGTAAACAAAAGTCATGTGACCACCTATTTCTTTCGTCTTATAGATACGTTGTAAATTTCAGATCTGATAATTTTACAATAAAATAGCAATAGTGTAATTTGAAAAGCCTTTACGTAAGATTGGCGATCGATTCATACACACTGGTTTTGAGTACAGCGACAGGAGCTACATACAAAACCACCTTCCATTGCATAGTATCACTTACCGTACCTTATCATCCCTCCGTGGCCATTGAAACCTAAAGAGGATTCTGGCCTCCCATTATCTTTTAATCTCCTGCCTCTTCTATTAGATTACAGTCTAGATATGTCTTCCAAATAGTCGTCTACGTACTTTGTAGTAGGCCTACTCCTTGGTATACAAAAGTATTGTCTCTCCACCACGCATAGCCTGCCTATCCGAACATTTTACTTTTGGAAATCACTCCTACATCTGGGTGTATAAACATTTCTCTTATCTCTCTGTTCTTTCGTATCCCAACCTCCATTATCTTAAACTGGTCCGTATATGTTTACCTATTATCAAACCCAGCAACTTATTACAAAAAATAAATAAATAAATAACAATAATGAAGTGCTAAACTAAAATTATGACTTCGACATTCCGTTCCTTTCAAAATTATCTATCTTTCAACACAAAAATCATGAAAATCTGTAAAGTGGTTTATTCAGAATCGTGAAAGACCTTGTTACGTTTTAATATACAGGGTGATCAACTCAAGGAGGCCACCATTGGGATATCCGGTAAGAATTAGAGACAACTTTAAAAGAGGGAACATTCCTTTATTTTTTGTGGCAGTTAAAAATATGAATTTAGTTTTTTTTTAAATTCAGCCGCCATTTCCCAATATTTATATTCCGTATTCCAATTTTATCCTGTTTTCTGATAGAAAATGCAATTTAAAAACTTTTTTATTCTAGACATTTTTTCTATAAACCCACTCGGTTAGGAGTTACAGCCTAAATCAAAATTACATCATGTATATTTTACATCATGTAGTTTCTAAATGAGTAGGTTTATAGCGAAAATTCCAAGAGTAAATAAGTCTCAAAATTGCATCCACATTCTAAAAAGACCATAAAGGGGAACCGCACATTCAGAATAAAAGAACATGTGTAATCAGCCAAGGAGAAGGGACGATGGCGAAAAGATTTCTTTACTTTCTACTTTCAGTACTAGCTCGTTTGGCTGTGACAGGAGCTGGATGGAATCTACGGTCGAACCTCGTTATTGATTACCACACACGTGACAATGTTCCAACCCTCAAAATAAATTCAAGAAAAATCCTGACACAAGCTTAAAATCCTCTGTAGAATGATAAAATGAAGTAAAATCCTAATCAATTAATTGGAATAATGTATTCTTTCTTGAACTAAGCCTCATAAACTATATTAGAGTTAGCCTTAAAATGATCTTACGCTCACCGATACAAATCCTCGGTCCTTCGCCGAAGGGTAGAAAGGCGTAATGGTGTCTGCTATGACAGTTCTCGTCAGTAAAGCGCTCCGGGTCAAACTTGTAGGGATCGGGGAAGATATCAGGATCGTGGTGGAAGCAGTAGGAGGGAATAGTGATGCGGACTCCCTCGTCGATGACTAGATCTGTGCCAGGAAGTTGATAACGCTCCGTGCACACTCTGGTCAGAAAGGGTAGAGACGCATACAGGCGCAGTGTCTCTGTACATTACACAATAATACAGCTCATAGTTAATACAACAAATCCTCACTACAAAGGATTAAGTCATTTTTCATAGTTATTTTTTTAAACTTATTTGAAAACAAGGAGCATAACCAAATTGTATGCACAAATATAATGAGATTTAAATTTATATAAATTACTAGCTGCTGTACCCGTGCTTCGCAACGGGAAGATGTACTATACAAACATACAAACATTTGTTAAGTAAAATTTGTAAACAAAGAGCCACCAAATCTAATAAAAAAGTATGACCTACATTATAAATGTCCTATTGTTCACATTTAAATATACAATATAACTTAATTTTCCATAATCAATAGCATAAATAATCCTACCACATAGTTCTGTTGTAAAAAACGCTAGAAATCAGCTGAATCAGCAAAAACCTAGCTTTTGTTTGTAAAAGAACGTTACTGTCTCTATTAATAAGGCCGCGGCCTTCGATGTGGCAACGCCACGACTCATCCCCACCCTGGTCCAACTCCGGGTATTGCCGCCAACGTTAAAACGTGCAACATTTCGCCAAAACTGCGCTTATTCACGTTTAAAGCTATGAAAATGTAGCCAGTTCAAAAGATTTATTTTTAACACGAAATGCCGCTTACCATTTTTCAGATTTTATTACGAAATACTAATTAATACATGTTTATATAAACGTATATTCACCACTTAATTACAACCCTGAATATATGTTCAAGCGATATACATTTGTAATAAAAACGTAACCATTTTGGAACCTAATGAGTTATGAAAATATAATATACTTTTACAAATAGGCCTAGGTTCCCTTATAATTCTTTTTAATTTTATTATGAACTGGTCGTCTATTGGTCGAAAACTCGACCAAAAATATGTAATTTTCAGACTTATCTACTAACCCACGTTGTAAATTAAACATTTTATTGGAATTTCTTTTATTTGATTTGATATTCTGTTCATTTCTTTGTAATTCTGTCACCAGCATGGCAGCCCATGTAATTTTTTGTCTATTTACATTTATAAAGGGATTCTGCACATCTAAAGGAAAATATCTTTATAATAGTAAGCGTATATTTTCTCTGTGTTGCACACAAGCTGAGAAAAAAGGTTTTAAACACGCTTGCCTATTAATCTATGGGTGATACTATAATTTCAAACTTAGTTTCGAAATATGCAAAGCTGTTATAGGCTATTTTAAAATTTTGTCATTGAATGTCCATGCAGAACTGTACTAAGGTAGAAGAAATATTGCTACACCTCTGACTAAATGCATAGGAAATGTATGCAATACATGTATCTAACAAAAAACCACTAAGTGGTAACACTTTCCCCGCCAAGTCAGCAATCCAAAAAAGATAATAAATCATTACTTTTTCCGCCAAGAAAAACAATGTAATGTATGTAAGTTTGGCAACTTGGCGGCAGACTTTTGCTCGATCACTTTAAAAATACCATAAAACTAGTTTCATTGAGCCAGTATCTCTCCCATTAGTACATTGCTAGGTGAGAGCTTATTTTACAAAACTTGACCTTATTTGTGCCACATTTCATAAAATCATAATAGTGATGGTTTTATATTTACTGATTACCTCGAAATTATTATACTTAGTTGGACTAATTAATTAGAGAAGTTGATTTGTGAAATTATCCACGAACGTAACTTAAATGAAAGAAAAACCAAGCAAAAGTCTGCCGCCAAGTTGCCAAACTTACATACATTACATTGTTTTTCTTGGCGGAAAAAGTAATGATTTATTATCTTTTTTGGATTGCTGACTTGGCGGGGAAAGTGTTACCACTTAGTGGTTTTTTGTTAGATTTTATTTATTTTTGTAGAAAATTAACCGTTCAAATAAAAATACTCTTTTCTCTGAAAAAAAAAATAAATTTTAATGCTAAAGTTGACTGAACTCTCGATCTTCCGGTAGTCTTTGCAGAGGGTACCGGTTTTGTACTCTCATCCTGCACTTTTTCGACATTTTTGGTCTGGCACCACTTCCTGTCTCTCACATAAGGAGCCGAAGAGGAGTCACAACTTGTGTTGTAAAGTGGAAGGTCAGACCTGTACTTCTGCCTTAGTCTGTTGTATTCGAGAATGGCGGATTTCTGAGGCTTCACATCTCTTGGGTTAAAGTTAATAAGATGAAGCCCTTCTAATGAAGTCACTCGTGACAAGGCAACATATGATTGGCCACATGTAAATATGGACTCCCCAATATCAATTATTACGCTATTTAAGCTGAGGCCCTGGCATTTGTGAATTGTAACCGCGTAGGACATCGATATCGGGAATTGCTCTCGATACACAAATGCGTTATCCATCACTTGAAACTTGACGTTTACTCGCTGTAGGTGATGGGTAATGCCACAATCAAAGTTAATTGTCACTGAGTCTACGTCATCAGAATTGTCTGTATTAAACCTCAACCCCGTTACTGTTCCAATGGCGGAGTTAACTAGCCCCACAGTGACGTCAATGTTTCTAAGCAACATAACTTTAGCACCAACCTTAATAGGAATAATTTTCTCCATACCAGCCGTTCTGCTGCAGTCAGAGTTGTAAGAGGACAGTATCTTTTTAACTTTGTTTTGTTGACGAGGTAGACAGTCAACTGAGTCTTTTGCAACCAAGTTAACGACAGGACCACTTATTCTATTGACCATTTCATCATTTATTATGGAGCATTGGTAACCAGTTGAACAAAGACACACAGAATTGTTGGGAAAAGCAGACAAGTAATCTCCTAATAGAGAAAGGTTTTCACAAGCAGTTTTTCCATTAAGATGTATTTTCTTGCTTTCAATTAGACGGATGTCCTCAACGGTCATATTGCCTACTCTGACTTTGCTTAACACATCAGCAAACTTAGAATCTTGAGCTTGTCGCATGTTTGTAGTAAGTTCATCATAAGAGAACTGTTCAGACCAGATGTTAACACAAGACAGAGAGCCAACAAAAGAACTAAGTTTGCTACTGTCAAGTTCAATGAATGGGGAGTCTTCGTGTACTGGTGGAAGTTGTAAAAGGTCTCCAAAGAGCAGTATATGTTTTTTACCAAACCAGCCGTTACTTTGGTCTGAGGTGTTGAATATTTCACACAATCTGAGATTTATGTACATCAATGTTAGATTGGAGACCATGGACACTTCGTCTATTATGAAGAGCACCACATCTTTCAGGTTGGATCTCAACATTTTTAAAACATCATCAGTAAGAGCTTTGTACTTTGGAGTTTTTCCATGCTCAACTGGCAGCTGAAACACTTTGTTGATCGTAGAACCATTGATGTTGTAAGCACTTAGTCCTGTGGGAGCTGATATTGATGTAGAGGCTTGAAGACATTTTTTAGTCCAAGAGCTATTAAAATGTAATTAAAACATAGCCATGGTATCTTACCAAATGGTCCTAAGAAATGTTCTCAATGTTCTTAAACTAGATCTCTTCACTACACATAAACAATGCTGCTCTTTTTGTAAACATGAAAAAGACAACAAACACGTTTTATTTACAGCTGTTAAAATTATTAATACAATGTTAAAAGACTTAGTTAAATAATTTAGCTAGTATCCTAGTATATAATTATATAGAAACATATGTATAAAATGTGATTGCATCTGGTGGCCTACTTAGCACCAATTTATAGTTGACTTAAAATTCGGGCAGATGAATATATTTTATTCTTTGTACTTTATATTTCATTGCTAAGATTTAATTATGATTTAAATGCTTATTGTTGTGAGTTCAATTGTAAATAAAGGTGTTGAAAGTAATAGCCCTCTGTTTTAACGTTTTTAAAGCTTTTACCAACTTAAATAGAATTCAACCTAATATTGAAGTGAATTCCAACATTACTGGCAATGCGTTGGTGTTACATAAGTGTTCTGATAATTAAACCCGTATATCTAAAGACTAGTGTAAATTGAGCCCTTGGGTGACTTTCTACAGCCAGTTTCAACGTCTAGAACTGTGTGCAAAACCTCCCATTTCCCCATTTTTATTTGTCATGAATAAGTAGACATTTTAATACTAACTATGACGATTGCATTCATAAAATCTCAAAACATATTGTAGGCTACGGCAATATTGTCCTAAAAGCTGTTTACTGACTTTCTAAAGCCATATTAATGTATATAATTGTGTCCAACTAACTAACTTTCAATTGCGTAATATTGTTTTATTTGCTGTGCTATTGTCCACAAAGTTGATCTATGTGGAACTTAATACTACTCCTGCTATCGCTTATTAAGTTTAATAAAATCTACATTGATGTGTGTTTAAGACATTGCGTGTTTTAAGGACGAAATGTGCGTTTAAATTTATTTTTCCAGGGTCCAAGGAGGGGGGGCTTTAGCCCCTGTAGCCCCCCCCCCCTTGGAACCGTCACGGGGGGGAATATCTCTTCTCTAAGTAATTTTATATAGTAAGTAGTTCAAATCATTCGGTATACCTGAAAAAAATACTTTATAAAAGTTTTAAAATAATCATCAGCTGTTCCTATAAATTTCTCTAACATTTAAATTTATTGATATTTAATCGCAGCTGGTCCTTCTTTTTATTTTGATTTGTTTTGATTTTAATCCCATGTTATTTAAATGGGCCAAAATCGTACTTTGAGGGCTTGCCAAGGGTTTATGGGTCAACGTACCGACTTGAGACCCTCAAAAGGCACATCTACACGCTAAGGGCTTTCACACAACATAAAGAACATTAAAATTGAGCCAGTGGTTTGGGCTGTAGATCCGTCAACATTTAAGGAGAAGAAGGAGAACACGGAAAATTTGTGAATTTTCAAACTAGTTTTTCTTTGCTCAAACACAACCGTTTTTTAAATTCTTTTTTTTATTTTGTTGAGAATGATTGCCCCTATCCAGTAGATGAACAATTATTTTAATAGCTTTTGTTTCTTCAGAGCTATAGACGAGTAAAAAAGCCACTTTGTCACGTCATGTATATATACACTGCAGCAGCTGTGTACCGCTGGGGGACTTGGCGGGGCGGAACGCTGCCGCGTTCCTTAATAGTAAAATGTACAAAACACAACTGCGCAAGACTTTGAAAACATCTTGCCTATTTAAAATATTTCAAATTATCTGTATCAATAGTGTATTGGTTTTTCATTTTGATAATACATAAGAGGTACAAACACTGTTTGTTCATACTATTACTATTAATATTTTAGTTTTACATTTTTTATCCAATATGTTTTACTTTAGTTTTAATAAAGTAGAAAATGTGTATTTTCTTAATCAGAACGTGGTTCTTGATTAAGTTTAAATTTAGGCTATAGCTCTAATCCACTCATCTTGATGCGGACCTTCTAAAGGGAAGTGAAATAATTGTATATACTCCTCAGTTGTTAATGCTTTTAGGTGGTTATTTTTACATCCCGGCATGATACGCTTATGAGGCATAACACACTGTCACTACGAATACTATATTGTCTCTAATCGTGTAAAACAAACAGGTTAATCACCTGTGATGCGCCGTCTATCTGTGCAAACTAATGGCGGGAGCCGGCTGGACTATGCCTCGGATGCGACGTTGCCAGATTTCGCTCGCCGCGGGGTGAAATGGATAATGAAAAATATTGTACGTAACCCCCTGTATATTGTCAGGTCAGGTGAAATCTTGTACGTTACACGTTACGCAAGAGCGTGTTTACATCACTTAGGTAAATTATGCAACTCGATCCGCTTGTTGCACAATATTCACCTGCGTGATGTAAAATCGCTCTTACTACCCTTGTAAGGTAAATAGCTTTTACCCAATTTGTTTGGATCAGCCGTCTGAAATTTTCAAATTCGCTTTATTTAGCAGTTCTGACTGTTTACATTAAAATGTCAACGCGAAGGTAAACAAATATTGTGAATTTTATCATGCTTCCATGTTTACTTTTGAAAACCTCACCTCAAAACTTTGGACATCCAAGGAGAGTAGCCCGAGAGGAACTCAGGAAAGTGAATAGGCCTATGAGATTCCTAGATATGTGGACCAGCTTTGTGCTTAATTTGGGCTGTTTCGGTTTAGTATTTTTGGCAGCTACACAGACAGACAGACGCCACCTCATTTTTATAATTGTATAGATAGATTGATTAACCAATTCCATACGTCGTATTTTCTATGATTTAATGATAGGGTTCAAGGTTAATTCTCCGCTTGTTTTTGTTTGTTGACTGAAATGTTGTAGAGCATTTCTGCAAAAATGGGTTTGGGTCTTTATATATTTGTAGTTGTTTGCCACGAATTTGATTGAAGATAACAGATTTGTCTCTTCTTAAACTGAACCAACACTAATTACTGATTCTGAGATCTTTGTAATCTAAGTGCATGAAATGTGTTTACAACTTCGCACCTACATTGCATTTAGGTTGTGTAAAATTATCAACTTAATTGTCCAAGTATTTTAGGCTAATTATTTTGAAATAAATTTTTATATGTAACAAATAGAAGCATATTTATTTTAAATACAAAAATTAGGTATTTAAAAAAACACACTTTCAATCAATCAATTAATAAATTATAAACCGGAAAAAGCTGTACCTCTATAAAAAAAAATTCTTAAAAAATTTTGAATTGATTACGAAACATTTACAAAAAACTGCTTTCTAGACAGTAAAAATGTATTAAAAACGTCTTGAGGTAATTCAGTCAAGGTTGTGATTTATATGTAGAATAGATGAATAAAAAAATCTAATGAAGAAGGTCATGTATAACAATTCATCGCTGATTTGGTTGACATTTTTAAAATAAGACTATAAAGTCCTAAAAAAGACGTAATCATTACAAATTTATAAAAATAATATTTTTGGTGGAAAGAGTCCAGAAGTTATGTACCTATATACTGTTAGTCAATAAATACTTTTAATCATTTTTTTGACAACTACAAGTATACATTGATTGCATTTACATTCCTGTAACAACTACCCAAGTAACTATCTATTCATTGTAATAATGTGTATTGTATATGGGACGTAAAAGCATGTGTCAATGACCAACTTACCATTCATTACCATATCCATATAATGCATGTCTTGTATAGATTGATATGTTATTTTGCCATCGTGGTTGGCCAAAACTTCATCAATCTCTCTTCGGAGTTTCTCTTGAACTTCAGGAGCTTTGGCCAACTCGTAAAGACAGAAACTAGTTGTGGACGCAGCTGTTTCAAACCCTGCTGCGAAGAAAACAAATGCCTGGGCAGTCATTTCTTCTAGTGTAAGATCTGCAATGTAACATTTTCTTTTGATATTTTGTATATCATAGTATTTTGCAAGTTCTTAAAAATACAAACATTGCTGACAGTTTGTTCCAATATATGTTTTAAACTAATTATTGTTAAAGTAGGTAGGGAAATATAGGTATACCACCAATTCCAAATACTATAATAACTGTTCTGCCCGAGCTTAGCGACGGGGCAAGAATGCTTCAGATAATAATATGGGTCCCTAATTTTAAGTATACTTTTAAAAACAGTCCACACACTTACACACACACACACACAGACATCACTTCGAACACCACTTTTTGGGTCGAGGGGGACCCAAAACGGAAATATCCACTCAAACTCGAAAATTTTGACGAAAACAATACTTTCTCTATATACTTACTGTATATACTATGGTATAAGGGGAGAAAGTAAAAACTAATCAATTTGTTGTAATGCAAACATCTACAACGAGGATCAAAATACTAACTCAAGTAAACAAAAAACAAACAAACCAAACCTCTGACACATATGCGTGCGGCTTACGGGTTTCTAAAAGTTCGTAATCCTTTTTAACTTTATATATACATACAGTAGATAGATTCCGGCTTAGGGATATGTTTTCTGTTCTATGTTAGTATTATTTTCAAATGTGACATGGATCCTAGGATACTAATCCATTGATTAGGAGTATTATATACATCATGCATTACCATATTTTGTTTTAATATGTGAACTTCAAATCATCGACGCAAAGTTCACTTGAAAGGTAGCAAGTTAACCCTGCCTCGACGTTACCAAAAGGAAAGCTGAAGTCTATGTCTAAATAGTGTTATGGATTTATAATTGTCAAGTATACTTACGGTCCTTCTCTTGGTGTTTTATATCTTGTAAGCTATTTTTCAAAATATTTAAAAACTTGGAAGCATCTTTCATTTCATTTTTGGATTCTTCGTCATGGTCTTCCAAAGATTTATTTTCTTTCACCCTTATTAACAAATCTACAAAATCATTCCTTATGATGTTATTTTTTTTACGATATTCGATAGTGTCTTTCATAACTGTCATAAGGAGAACGGATATTTGAGGGTCAAAAAAATCTATTTTTAATAATCTTGAAATTCTTGGAAAATTTGAATGCATGAGGAACTTAAACAAGTTCATTCTATTTGGAAGAAAAATCTTTTGCCCAACCTTGAAAAAGTCATTGTCATGATCATGAATAGAGTTTACTTCCAATCCAAAAGCACACGTAGCAATTATATCTGTTGTCAATCTTGCGATGAGATCTTTGACTTCAAATTCTCCTTTCTTTAAAATGACATTTTCAATATGATCTTGAAGTTGTTGTGTACATTTTTCCATTAGAATAAACATATTTTTCATTTTCCCAGATGTAAATGTTGGTGTTAGTTTGGTTCTCATATCTTTCCACTCCTGCCCTTCTAATGAGAACAAATGCTTAGAGATGTATTCATGAGTTGTTGGAGTAAAGTTTCTCGCAACAAAATTATGAAAATCTTTTGTGAGAATGTGTTTTACTAAGTCAAGATCTAAGATTAAAAGTGTCGGTTGTCGAAGCGTATGTAAACCGACATATTTCAGTCCCTTCTTCTTGTTTTCCGTATAGTTCTTTGTTAGTAGTGTCCCAGCGTCTGTTTTCCCCTTCATTTGATCCCACATAGTGCCAAACGGAAAAACGGGCTTTATATATTCAACACCCTTCTTTTCCCAATAGTCATATTTCTTTGTAAGATAATAGTATAGAGCAATGAAAATGAGACTCAACGAGAGGACTACTTCCACGATCATCCTGAAAACAAGATAAATCATTAAATAATATACAAACAAGCGTTGATGTTAAAACTAATTAGTTTTAAATACCCTTTCTATACTAATGGTGTTTTACGTATATATTTTCAATACCTATGATTTTCACATCTAAACACTCTACTGCCACAGTAAACCTGTAGACTAAGCAAATTTCACTTCGTTTGTCTAATTGCGTTTTAAAGACATGTTTCCTGAACAAGTAATTTGTATTGCCCATTTAAATAAATTAGATCTAACTAGTACATTTGCTACTATGGGAAATCAAAACACCCCCGCCGCAGCAAACCTGCAGACTAAGTGAATTTCCATTTACCTGGCTGGATTTATACTAAAATATCCCCTTAAAATTGTAAGATTGATTTCCTATTCAAATTTTAATGAGTACTTAGGTTTGCTGCTACAAGAAAGGAATGAGGTGTGTTATTTTTTTATATGTTGTTAGCTTAGTATGAAATAAACAAAATTGCCAAATTTGTTTAAAATGTATCCACAAACAAGCAAACTACCACAGATTATTTATTCTCCCATAGAATAACATGGCAATTTTCAATTTACAATTTTTAAATTATCTCCGTAAACGTTAGGCACAACGCTTCAATATACAAAGTTATTTCTTTTCTTTTAAAGCTCTTCGAAATGGTTTGGAAAGAAATTGTAAAATTTGATGTTATGACTCTAAAGTCACAAATAGAAAAAAAATTTTTACCCTATAAAACCGTAAACCCCCGTTCCCGTAGTCCTATCATGCTGGTTCTCGAACACGTTCGATTGTACCAAATTTCATCAAAATCTGCCCATTTTTGCTCGAGTTATCGCGCTAACGGACAAACATATTTTATATGAATTTGAACGGATTGTGTTTTTGCGTCTGGGGACCTCAAAAGGAAAAAGTAAATCGGTCCCGGGTCTAGAACGTACCACGAGACCTACGGTAATAGTTTGTTTCCTATATGGGAAATTCGCCAAAAGTATTTTTGGTAAAATATCAATAGTATTGGATGAAATAAATAATTTGCCAAATTAGATTAATATATAGTATTATGAAGGAAAGGTCTGTATGTGTGTATTTTTGTAAATACTGAACCGACTGGGGTTTTTTTAGGGAGAGGAGGTAAAAATGCTTTTACCCACACAGGTAGAACCCCTTTTTTGCACACAGAATACGCTGGACGAAATGTGACATACAGGTCCAATTGTCCTCACCCTCCATCATCGTCGGAATGACCGTGACAACTGTCCTATTGGGCTTAAATTTTAAAAATAAAGCTACAGCTGCAAGGATTTGTATTAACTATTCCTGCTTCGACATTGCCCCCAAGGATTTTCAAAGTTCTGAGGTGATAGTTATAAAAGTAAATATTGATTGGTCTCCATGAAAACAACGAGCAAACTCATAATTTTTACGTTTCCTTTGACATTTCTATGTAAACAAACAGAAATAGAACTGCCAGGTCTCTACAAAGATCAATTTTGACGGGATTATTTTGTAAACAAAAACTCCTACTCGTGTGTGTTTTCAACCGATTCTAATGTTTGGTTTTATACAAATAACCACATAGACTAAATAATTAACGATTCAATATTAAATGCAAAACTTCTGCTTTGTTTTTATTTCAAAACATATGTTATAGATTTATCCTAAACTTTCTTTATTTTTTAAATTTTAGATTTATTGTAGTGTTTAATCAATATTGTTTATGAAGTGGAATAACCTCAACGGCTACTCTTGGAAAACAACCTAGGAATAAAGATGGAATAGGTTCGTACAGGAAATATATATTTGTTAATTATTAAGTAAGTACTATGACAAGTTCCAATGGGAAGAAAAACAATGTTGTTTAGAGATTTTAAACAGGCACTGTTTGTTGCTCTCAAAAGAGTTAGGAGGGTGTCGATGATTAGGCCTAATTTGATAGAATATGAAACGTAAACATATCGCACTTTAAGAGGTAGGGTATACCACCACATAAACTTACACTAATTGTAGTTTTTGTTTGTTGATCAGAAAACAATCTAGGGTTAAGTTTTGTCAATGGGATGCCTTTACTTTACACTAATGTTGTTGAACCTTAACAAAAGGAGTATAAACTTAGAAATATAAACTGGGTAGGGATGCCTATTTAGCGGGTTTGGCCAAGAACTAAGCTTACCTCAACACACCTTTATTTGCCTTTTCATATTTGATGAAGACAATTTCCTAAATTCCAATCAGAGAAGTCTTTTTTTATCACCATTAACCACGAGACCAAAGCTACCGCAATAAACCACTATTTATTCACAAACAATTATATGTTTGCTGCCTTTAGAAGAGTTAAACCTATGTAGTGATTCGAATGATTTATTGATTTAATGAAAATAACATTATCAAAAACAAACAACAAACTTTTTTTACACAAAAGATATGGTGTACAGGGGGATTCTGACACATAGATTATATATTTCTTAGTTTGTTTCACTATTAGAATTATTTGTTTTATATTATTGAGCTTTTTAGGGACTTATGTCCCTACAATCCACTAGTTTAAATTATTATACTAAACAAATGTAAGGGTTAAATCTATACAATATAATACAAACAGACAAGAATCTTTTAAAGGCAAGTGGAAAGAATAGTAGACACCTTACGTGATTCTTCCTGTATACATACATGCAAATATATTATTTTAAACGAAGTTTTCGCGACCTGGCAGTGATCAAAAACTGTTGCAATGTATTTAGATGTAGGTTTAGGTTATTGCGGCAAGGTGTTAAAAATCATATCCCGTTACAAAAAGTGATACAATGAGTAACCAGGTGAATCAGCGATCTGAGTATACACAAATGTTTACTTACTTGTCAGATGTTCCGGTCCTTGATCTTGGCGAGTAGACAGGTGACTGTTGAGTTTGGAGTTGTAGTCATCTGACAGCGGCAGCTTGCAGCTCTTACATCACCTCCCCTCCACGCCGTCTACAATCTTCGGCAACCTACATCTGTTATTACCACAAGGCCAAGGCCAGACGATCCTCCTCTTCAGCAAGGCCACTCTTGTTTTGGACAAGAATTGCGAAGAGCTTCATGTTTAAAGCTTTTAGGTTATTCTTAGCGTTCTGTAAGGTTGTTACTACAATATAGTGGTTACTTTCAACATTTTCTTTAATATTAGGACAAGAAGGTTTGGTTGGAAAATAATTAGTACAATAAACATTTTTATACTTCTTTATTTTATAGATTTATAATTTATTACATGTGGATTCATCATCCCTTAAAATCTTACTACGTTTACAATTTTTATTCGTAACATAGTTATCGTTGCTTTCATCCTCTTTGAAAATATGTATTTTAGTTGTAGTAGTAAGTTATGTTGAAATATAGTTAGATCAAATTTTATATTTTTGAAAATGCTAATTAGCTATAGCGATTCCTCATTGCATACCATAGCATATTTTCCCATATTAAACTAGCAAATTATACAAAATTAATTGAGAAAACTACATGTTGTTCGTGGTTATGAGTGGCTCGTTCAACTATGTTTTTTTATTCCTGAACAAAATATAGCTAAAGCCGGTTCATGAAGATGGATTATAGATGGTCTATTTCAGTTTACAAATGTCACTGTTATAACTAAATTGTCGCCTAGTATAAAATCAACAGAAATAATGAAATCGTAAAGAATCTGTTTTACAGCTAATTCAAAAACACAAATCCTAGCTAAAAACATAATTGTTAACTCAGTCTCGGGTTGCTTTTAACCGATTTTCCAATCATTGCACAAAGTTAAAAGGATTGATTGATATGCTACATGCCATGATTTTAAAATTTTAAAGCCTATCTATAGGTATCTTTGTGGGTATCCCACGAAACAAAATTAATTTACTCAATCGATTTCCGAGCTAGAGTTTTCAAATAGGGTTATTTTATAAATTCTGTCTTCTCTGTATTTCCAATAGTTTACTTATAGTAGGTTGTCGATTTTTAAAATAAATTCCAGCCTTCGGAGTCTGTAGGTTCTCTGTGCTAAGTTTTTTTGGATTGTACACGTTTCTTATAACCGAAAGCCATAGCGATAGTCCAAACTTAACAATCCTATCCTAAAATATTATAGCAGTAAGGTTTTGAATACATTGAATTCTACACAATTCTACCAGATTTGTTAATAACTAAAGGCAATCCGGGGACGAGTTTAACGTCCATAGGTGATAGTTGTAGCTTATACCCGTACCAAATACATCTGTACAAACATTTTAACATAGGCAGTAGTATACTTCTTGAATCTATGATTATAGTAGTGTCTGCAGAGGCCTCAGGTAACGCATACTGGTTATTCTGGTTCCAGTTTCCACCGAATAATGACTTGCAGTTTCTTGACCTTAGTGAATCGGACCCAGACTCATTGAGATGTAATTTTGTGACTCGCCGTTTCACAAGACCGCAAATGCTTGGTCATGCTGATGATTGCAAAATTACATCGCATTTTCTATTTCGATTCCGTCTTTCTATGGTATCGTTCGATTATGAATCTTATGACTTGTTGGTAAAAGTAAAGATTTTAAGTTGTCTTAAATCATAATCTGTGAATTTAGATAAAATTATAACCGGTTAGTTCTCTAGAAAAGACCTAGAACATCACTATTTTGACAACCAATACTCATTCTGTTCGTGCTTCGAAAACACAAGGCGTGTTATCTGTTATTTCTGTTTATTCTTTCAATAATAATTTATTCTTTCCTCAGCCCTTATGACGGTAATATCAGTCTACCAAGAATGAATGAAACAATAATTCACTTGAAAAATATGCAGTAGAAGTGAACACATATGGAATTAATGTGGATCGCACGAGTAGAAAGCTTTAAACGAAATACATCCTAAGAGGATATTTCCGATTTCCTTAATTGATTTAGAGCTTAAATGATGAATAAACCTTCAACATTCAGTTATCTGTAAGATTTGCCATTTGAACATATTCGGTATAAAATGAATCAAGTTTAATGACATAGTGTACGGATGCGTAAGTTGACTGTACAATGTGTAATAAGATTTTGTGTATAGGATATAGAATGTGTATAGATTTTGTGTAATAAGTTGTACGGTACAGATGTGTGAACGGATCGTTTTCCAGTAATTGGTAGACATCCTTTGAATCTAACTTGTAGTTCTAATATATTTGTTGCTACTTCCTTACTGTCTACATAAAAGTATTGAATACATGTAAGGTTTTTTTAACAAAATAGTATTTTTTACGGAGAGTAAAAAGAGTCATTTTAGTCACTTTGCTCTTTGTAGTGCCACCTACACCTTAGCAGGCATTTTTCCGTGCTCAGTAGAAAAATTTGCCACTCAGCTGGAATTCCAAAATTATTTTCATGGCAGCATAGATTAAAAAAGTTTTTATTTTTGTACTGGCTGTTCCATCAGTGAAATATATTATCTTTTTTATGGCCGGTACATAATTTATTATGTCTTCCTTCAATAAGGTATTTTTGAAAAGTATGGACTACTGCAGTGTTGTGCTGCAGATGGTTGCTTATGTTGCAAAGGCTATGGTATTTTCCAGTCCAGAGTCTTCATCAATATAATAAATACACAAAAAGGTTTACGGTAGCATTTTGTTAATCCAGTTGTTAAATCCTGTAAAAACTCCGGATCTTATCTTGTACAATAAAACTAACATTTTCAGAGAAGTCACCTACAACAACACATTCTTCCTTGGTCAGAGTACTTTTAATGTCTTTACTTGAGACTGGGTGTATATTTGAAACATAGTGGTGGACTGTTCTTTCCCTATGAGTGATTCTAGAAACGTTTCTTGAGGCTTTGCCACTGTGATCGTCTCTGCACGGTCAACAGTAACCCATTGCTTGTATGCGATATCATCAGGCATTTAATTATTTCACTCGACTATGAAAATGTATTTACAAGTGCATTTTCATCTCCACATACCTCTCATTCACCCCTCATACATCCATAGGTACTTATTTACACCACACGCTAATGCTTCTATCAAATCTTTGTAATCAACATTAAATTTAGTTCCGTCTTTCATAAGCTTGATGTTTTGGTGCTTAAACTACCTTTTCTCTGTGACAAGTCAGGCATAATACTTTGCTTTTTTGTTATGTATCTTGTAAGTTTGACAAGACGTTCAGAAACTTAAGTTCTTGGCTTATTTTGTTCCTTGACCATAAAGGTGGTAATAAACTATTTTTTTTTAATTTGTTTCTACTTTGTTGGAAAGTTGACATTTTTCTTTCAACTTAGTTATTAGCTACTCACATACATTACAGTCAAATTGATTTTCATTCTGAATTGGTAAAGGATCAGCTAAACATGCATGGTTTCGTCTAGATTTGCATACAATTTCCTTTTTAAAGTGTCAGATATTTTACCTCCTTTGGCTTTGTTGACACTAGGTCTTTTGTTGGACTTAATTTTCTAATTTTTCAGGCTGGTGAAACATCTAAAGCGGAACAAGTCTGACCGACATGAATGGTTTCTGGATTCACAAATTTTGGATCGTCTAAAGGATCTAAAGGACAGTTGTCTTCTTTGTCTTCTATGTATCTTCGTCTTCTTTGTCTGTAAGCTTAAAAAGTTTCTTATTACAGGTTGAGCATAATGCTTTCCCTGGTACGAGGTTCACCTCAATACCTTTAGGTCTGGATAAGTGGGGTAAAGTCATTTTTCTTAAACTCTTTTTTACAGGTTTTTTAATGATATTGTAGGGGATCACCGCATGTTCTGCCATAAAGATGAAAATATTTGTTTAACAATTTTATTCCATGATACTTACAAATGTTGTGTGACGTAAATTATTGTGTTTGAATTCCTCTAATTCTTTGTTTGGCTCAGCTTTCTTGTATTTGCGCCAAGACTTACTTCCTATAGAAGAAAGGCCATGGCGTGGTTCTTCGTCCGTCGACAACTTCTGGTAATAAGTAGCCCACATTGCTTGGTTCAAACTTTCTACGCATTCTAAGTTATTTTGGATGGCCAATCCATAATATCGTTATAGGTTATCAATTTATACGTCTCTAAGCCTTCCTTCCTACTGAGGAGCTTACCATCCTTCAACTGAACACCTTTCATATCCTTTTTTTAACGTTCTTAGTCTTGTTCCTAGACGTTTCTGAATGTGGCCAACGCATTCGAGTTAGCTTATGGAGACATCTTCACTATAAGGAATATTTATAGGATATTGGCAACCCCTTTTGAATCCCCGTCTCCCAAGTATTGGGTGTAACGGAGTTGCAATTATGTCTCAGAGCGACCACAAATGTTCGTTGCACCTTCCACCTCCATTCCACCGCTTGAGCCAGAGTGGTTAGCTAGTCATGTAATTCTTTATTAGTTCCCAAAGGCTTTCTAACGCAAATGTTGCAATACTTGGTGAGGTACTCAAAATCCAGAACTTTTCCTGTATCAAACTATGTTGTTGTCACGTCCCGTCAAATGCGGTAGCGATATCACCGCAGTTTTCATTCAGTTCACGGGCTTCGTCAGCAGCATATCTTAGGGACGCATCTACTACCTCGGTTACAGCTTTCAAAAGTCTACTGTTGTATTTTCCGGCTCGGCTGTTCGGTTGAGCGATGTTCATAACAGCAGAGAAAACTTTCGCTGACTCCAGGCCTTTGCCGATTGAGCGTAACGCATTCACATTTCTCAAGTTCAGCTAATAAATATTATGAATGCACTCAGAACTCATTGCATTACTTTTCATATCACAAAAATTACAACTAATAGGCTAATGATGCGGTAAAGCAAGCTATATTTGAAATCATGATCTAGGCTAACCTCAATGGAATCCGCACTTCCACAATACCTAGACACTACAAAGGACTTCACTAACTTTGATATTTCTTCAATACGGTACCTAAGTTAAGATAATTTTTATTATCTTTAGTACATTGTGGCAACTTTGTATAATTAATTATTTTAGAACTAGATGACTTCTTAGGAGTAATAGGCTTAGGCCATTCTGAAAATAAACATAAAACAATATAATCGTTCAGTATTTACAACGAAAAACACCGATAGTATGAAACTTCTGTTGGTGATGCGTAAATTAATTCTTTTATGCCTATGGTTATATTAAGAACTAGCTGTGTGCCCGTTCTACGCACGGGGATCTTATCATAGTCAGTTAAAACCTTCTTATATAAAGCACAGCAGTTGGTTTGCATACTTTCAGATATGCTGACAAAACTATTCCTTCGCAAATACAGTATCTGACAGTTTCAAGCCAAAACTAATGCTTCGCAATTAAATGTCACCCGGATCTTGTTGGTCCATATGTTATATCCAATGATTAAACTAAATAAACGGTATCAGCATTCTGACACATACTTTCTCCCATAAGTTTGTCAACAACCTTTATCATGTGTAAGCGGTGAGAGTAAATATACGGAAATGGGATTTGTACAATTTTGTTCAGAATTTAAAGGATTATAACATAATGGTTAAAAGTATTTAAGGTACTACCTCAACCTCTTAATTTAACACTTTATTCGGGTTGACATTTTCATTATCAAGGCGCTCTTGTCCTTTCCGTGAAACATTGAGAAACAAGGACATTAATGCGTTACCATCATACATACACACAAAAATACCGAACTTAATTAGGGAATCTGCTACGCTTTAAGCATAAAAAGGTACATATAAAATTAGTACTTGAAATCTTTGTTAATGCCATAAAATTTGATCATAACAATTTATATTTGCTTGGACCGGAGATGACTCGAAATTCTGTCGAAATGCTATCTGAATCGGTTTGCTATATGAAATGAAGTACAGTAGGCCTACTATAGACGATTTAGATTGGTAATTTGTAATAAAAATTACCAAAATAGGCCACGAACTATTGATACATAAACAACGTTCAAAGTGTTTGAACTAGTCATGATGGTTTGCTGAATAAATGTTTTACTAAAATGCGTTATAGTTTTCTTAGCATAACATTTTGGAATCCAGACAGAAAAAGCAAAAATTATACAGTTAAGACATCAATTAAATTGAATAGGCCTACGCCTGTAATAAATAAGGTGCAACACCAACGATAACTAATTTGTAAATTACTGTGATGTGTTGGTACGTAAAAATGATTCTTGCTGCTACTAAAGGTTAAAAGGAAAAGAACCAGTACCGTACCAAAAACCAACGTTTACAGTTAAGAACTGTAGTACAGCCGACCAATTATATGCGTTAATCAAGGTTATTGATCTCTTGGTTTTGGATTTTCTCGTAAAAAGTTATCGGCAATCAAAGTTATTTCCCATTAATTGCTTTATTTGTACACAACTCTTAATGTAAACTTATCGGTGTCAGTTTGAAAAAAAACCTTATACAACATAACTTTCTGTTATTTAATAGATTACGTATTCTCTAAACAATGGTTGCTGGTATATATATTAACATTATAAGGAAATGTGACAAAAATCACACAACGTTGGGTTTTTGGACGTTTATAATTTTATTTCTTAAGTACCTAGGGAGGCCGTGTATTCTATGGAAAAGTACCGGTATCAAGGATCGTTGTCGAAAGGATTGTTATAATTGGGTAAGCATACGTACCACACGTACCCAAGAGAAGGGCTATGGGCCTATTGGCTGTATTGTCCAGCGATTGCATCACACGGTGAGTAGGAACTATTGACTTTATATAGTCAATGGTAGGAACAGAAAGTGACACATTGGAAAATCGAGTTCAGCATCATCCGTAAACCTCTGTTACAATCACCCACTGCAGTTGTAATTTTTTGCTTTACAATTTACACAACCGCCATTGAAGAGCCGTCAATGAGTGGAACATTGTTTCTAAGCTATTGGCGACAGTCATTAGTAAATTTAAGTTTCCCAGCCGTATACAACACTGATTCAATCTTGATTCAATGTCTTCTTTCTGGTTATCAAAACTCCAAAACAATTTTATACACATATTTCTGGTTCCTGACCTGGATGATGCCTAGTTATTTAATTTACGGTTACACTATATTATTCCACTTGCGATTAATTAAATCCTTTATGTAATAAAAACGTTTTTAATCTCACTTGGATGGGATTTGCCTTCAAAACGTGATCGGAAATGGTTGTGGTGTTTGTAAACAACATTTGTAAACATTTCAGTGACAGCTAGAAAAAATAATCTTGATCCGAACAGCTGTTCGTTGTTTCATAGATGATTATGTGATACAAATTGGAAGAAAACTTGACAAAAATCGCACAAAACTGCATTTTTGAACGGCCGTAATTTTAAATACAAAGTAGTGAGACCATATTTTAATGGCTAAAGACACTCTCGCCAATCCAGTGAATACATTAAAATGACTTGGGTCTTGATAGGTACTCTCGTTTTCCTGGAGAAGATTGCGTAAAATGCCATCTTGAGTGTGTCAGACAGACAGACAGACAGACAGAAATTTAGATGAGACTTGTTTCGGCTTCTTTAAAGTATAAAACGTAAAAATAACCTAAAAATTTATGATTCTGAGCAATGTACAGACAAAACTCTAATTTTATTTATATAGATGATTTATACTCATATGTTTTTAAGTCAAAAACATAAGTCAGCAAAGCATTAGTAAGGCATTGGTAATGCGTCAGTAAAGGACCATTTAATGAAAAATTGCATCTGGGTTAAGAATTGGCCCATTGAATGTAATTTTACAATGCCTTCTTCTATTATAATTTAATTAATGTAAACCCATTATTATTATTATTATTATTATTATTATTATTATTATTATAGTTTTGAGTGTCCGTTGGAAGAGATATGCCTGAGACATGGCTTGGTACTGATGTATTGCCGGTACAATCCGGAGAGAACGGTCGTCCGGATTTTTGGAGAAGGCCAGACCGTGACCGTCCAGGAACATTTTAAATTAGTGAATCTGAAGTTCCTACAACAACTTAACAGCAACGTCAACGCTTTAACGTTATGCTGAATTAGTACTGGGCTCGTAGGCACCAGACCTATCGAAACTAATGTCTTTTGTTATAAAATCATAAATATATTATGTCGGCAGGGGCCCAATTTTTGAAATAGTTGAGAGTTGAGTCAATCGTTAACACTCAACTCAACCAACAACAGGATTTGGTATTTTTGAAATCCAACAGTTGAGAAGTGAGTCTCTTTTTAAGGACAAATAATCTTTTTAGTTCCCTTCATCGGTTTGTTTCATGTTATTTTTAATTGTGTTTGTGTTAAAAGCTTTAATGGATATTTGGTATTGTACTGATAGCACACAGTAATTTAAATAAATGTTATCCCCTTATTAGGTAAATAAATTATTATATTTAAACTAACTATTATGTTTATCTTTACCACAACCTTTAATAAATCATAACAACATATCTTAGGCCTAGTTTATTTCAAAGTATTGCAAACATCCCAACAAAAATTAACAGTTAATAGGAAACAACATTTATTCCACAGAAACACAAAAATAAAATAAAGTATTGGGCGACACGACAACAAAAATACATAGCCTCTAATCTAATAGCCTACTTTTAAACTAACTAGCCTATGCATTTTTTAAAACATAATAACGGGTACATATCCACATTTTGTGCGTTTTTCTGAGCTTGGGGTCAATATCCAACCATCCATTTTTTACATAACCTACTTGGGTTTTTAACTGCCCAACATATCACTTCGGTGTGTCATGTTATTTTTTACCATAATTGTTTACGCTCAATAAACATAAAAACCCCCGCAGCGGCAAACCTGCAGACTAAGCGAATTTCAATTTGTCTAATGGGATTTATACTAAAATCTTACTGATAGTATAAATGTGAAAGTTTGTGTGTTAATTTGTTCGTTTGTTTTAAGTTCAATCAAGCATAAACCACTGGACGGATTGGGCTGAAATTTGGCATGAAGATAGGTCACATTCCCGATTAACATATAGGCATATTCTTATCTGAAAAACCCTTTCGGGCTCCGCTCCACTGGCTCTGTAGTTTCCCATGTTAACTTTATGAGTATTCATATTTAGGGAGAATTAAAGAATTTAGTCAGCTGTTTCAACTAAAAAAGTTGGTTCTATGATTACAAAAGCATTAAAAAGTGATAAGAATTATCAACAGGGTGCAGCAATATTTTTTTGCATTTATGTAAATAGCTAATTTGAACTAAGTAGCAACAAAAACTGTGATACGCAATGAGAACTGTCAATGTAGGATTGTTTACAGTTATCTTTATGTTTTTAATGTCATGAATAGTTTGTGATTTTTTAATAATTTATTTGTCTTTATTGTTTAGGTGAAGTGGTAGAACATTGTGGCTATAGTAGATGTGTAATACCATCAATTTAAAGAAGCAAATTTTATCTAACTTTATTCTCCCCCATTTTAAACGCAAAGCTTGAGTATAACTGCAATAAGCATTTTAAACTTATATGCCAATCCCGCACGAAGGACGGGTACTCTGCTAGTAATTCTGTAAACAAGAAATATTCATTTCCCATTTAAATAACATAACATTATATTTAACGAGTACTTAGGTTTGCTGCCACGGCGAGGCTTAAGTGTTAATTTGTTCCAATATTAGTAGTACAGGGTGAAATTAATAAATTTGCCTAATGTGATCAACATAATACATCCATAAACAAGAAAACTCCAACTGTTTTCTTTTCCTTTATTAGAATAACAGTACAGTTTACTTTTAGATGGTGGAAATCCAAAACGGCCCTTTTCAAGGCCATTTGTAACGACTTCAATCAACATTGAAGGACTAAGCAAAAATAAAGAAATCTTATTAGCTGACTTCTGCAAGAAAAGCAAATGCGATATTTTAGTAATGCAAGAGACCCATCGAGGGATTACAGACAGAAGACCTAGTATTGAAGGAATGAAACTTGTCATTGAAAGACCTCATGCACAATACCGAAGCGCTATCTTCGCTTCTCCGGACATCACTATCAAGTCAATGAACCTGACAGATTCGAATGATAAAGAGATTTTAACCATTGAACTATCGTCATGTACCGTAACATCTGTGTATAAACCACCAGGAGCTGCTTATAGTTTTGACCCCCCATGTAACTACAGAAATACAAATGTGAGAGTTGTACTTGGAGACTTTAACTGTCACAGTACAAATTGGGGATATAATGCAACTGACGAAAATGGGGAGTTACTGGAGAGATGGACGGATAGTGAAGGACTTGCACTCATTCATGACCCAAAGTTACCTGCGTCTTTCAATAGCGGTCGGTGGCAACGAGGCTACAACCCAGATAACATTTTTGTAAGTGAAAACGTGACAAAGAACACAGTTAAATCAGTGGGCCCCCCGATACTTAAGACACAGCACAGACCTGTAATATGCACCATCACTAAAGTCGTTCAACCAGAGATTGTCCCATTCAAGAGAAGATTTAATTTTAAAAAGGCAAAATGGCAAAGTTTCTCTCAAGAACTCGATTCAGATGTAAAACGGTTGAACCCTTGTCCTGAAAATTATGAAAAATTTGTTGTCCTGGTAAAAAATGCCTCAAGAAAATTCATTCCTAGGGGATGCCGAACCCAGTATGTCAGTGGCCTCAACCCCCAAGCGAAAGATCTCCTTGAAAATTACAATAACAACTTTGATAAAGATCCTTTCTCAGCAGAAACTATCGAACAGGGTGAAGAACTTCTGCGCTGCTTGAGCGAGGGAAGGAAGGAGAAGTGGTCCAGGCTTCTCTCTGACCTGGATATGAAATTAAACAGTAGGAGAGCCTGGAAGTTGATAAAAAACCTTAGTAACGACCCAACACAAGCAAAACCAGACTATAGTCAAGTGACTCCAAACCAAATAGCTCACCAATTACTTATGAATGGAAAACCAAAACGTAGGGTCAAAAAACACAAATTGGAGCGATTGAAGAATGAGGAAACGGAAAGCTCTTTAGAGAGGTCTTTTACTATTGAGGAACTGAGAACCGCTCTTAGCCTAATGAAAGAAAATAAGGCTGCAGGACCGGATGATATAAGAACAGAGCAAATAAAACGTTTCGGGCCAGAAACCCTCAACTGGATATTGAAAATGATGAACACATGTATGGCAACAATGAAGGTTCCGAAAATCTGGAGGAAGTCTCACGTAGTCGCACTCCTAAAACCAGGCAAAGAACCAACTGAAGCCAAAAAATTCCGCCCGATTTCCCTTCTCTGCCATCTGTATAAGGCCTTTGAGCGTATGATCCTAGAAAGAATCAGTGCGATCATCGATTCTAAGCTTATTCCGGAACAGACAGGCTTCAGACCAGGAAAAGCATGCGGTAATCAGGTCCTCAACCTTACACAGCATATAGAAAATGGCTTTGAAAAGAAACTCATAACCGGAGCAGCGTTTATTGACCTCTCGGCAGCATATGATACGGTTAACCACCAGAAACTGCTGACAAAGCTATACTCCCTTACAAAAGACTTCCACCTGACAAGCGCAATCAGAATGATTCTACAGAACAGAAGGTTCTACGTGACAATTCAAGGAAGGAAAAGTCGGTGGAGGGAGCAGAGAAATGGCTTACCACAAGGTAGCGTACTCTCCCCACTACTCTACAATGTATATACAAATGATCAGCCAAGACCTAATGGGACTAGAAGTTTTATTTACGCTGATGACACAGTAATCACGGCCCAAGGAAAAAGTTTTGAAGATGTAGAAAAGAAGATCACTGAATCTCTGGAAGCCCTGAGTACCTACTATGAGCAAAATCTGTTAAGACCAAACCCTCAAAAAACTCAAGTTTGTGCTTTTCATTTGAAAAGTAGACAAGCAAGGAGGAAGCTAAAGATCGTTTGGGGTGGCGTAAACTTGGAACACTCAGATCAGCCTAGGTACTTGGGAGTCAAACTGGATAGGACACTAACGTTCAGAAACCACTGCAAAGAGCTTAAGGGTAAGGTTGGTGCCAGGAATAACATCCTTCGTAAACTGACTGGGTCAACATGGGGTGCCTGTCCTGAGGTATTAAGAACAACAGCTATGGGCCTATGTTTTTCAGCTGGTGAGTATTGCGCTCCGGTTTGGGGAGCTTCAACTCATGCTAAGGAGGTTGACGTTTCACTCAATGAAACGGTCAGACTTGTAACAGGCTGTTTGAAACCAACCCCCATTCACAAAGTATATGCATTGGCGGGTATAGCACCTCCCCATATTAGAAGACAAGTGGCATCTGAAAAAGAAAAACTGAAGCAGGAAACAGATCCAAGGCACCCAATGTTCAACCAAGTAATAGTGCCACAACGTCTACGTTCTCGAAGGAGCTTCCTAAAAAGATGCAGGCCATTGGAGACCAATGCAGAAACCAGGCGACTCTCCTTATGGGAGGAGGAAATCCCCCTAATATCGAAGTTTACGGCAAAGGAAGAACTGGCACCTGGGCACTGGCTTCCGTATGATGAATGGCGGGCTCTCAACAGATTAAAGACGGGCGTCTCAAGGTGCAAAAGTAACCTCAAGAAGTGGGGATATGTAGATGAAGACAAGTGTGATTGTGGTCTCACCCAAACCCCGGAGCATCTTCTAGTGTGCAGAGACATGGGCACAATTTGTCTGGAGGACGATATTTTTAGAGCAAATGACAAGGCTATTCAAGCTGCTAGATTTTGGAAGAAGATGATTTAATCAGTCAGTCCGGACACGGAAAGTAAAGTAAGTAAGTTTACTTTTATTTTCTCCGAAACCTTTAATTATACAAGAACGCTTACAAATACAAAATTATTAGTTTTTTGAGCTTAACAAGATGGTCTTGATAAAAAATTAATTTTTTTTAGTTTTAAGGGTAAACTTTAAAAATAAATTTTTGAAAATTTTAAAACCTCAAGGTAGCCCGTTCCCACGATCTTGATGGTTCGCGAACCAATTCATGTTTATGCCAACATATACCCTAAAACCAAATGTCATCAAAATAGGACCAACATTACTTGCCTAACGTGTTTACGGACATGCACATTATGTGTGGTACAACCCCCACATAAAACCACACACAGTGGTTTTAGTTCGTTTGTGACCACTCGCCGCTGTTCGTTAGTTCTTCCATTTCATTACTGTTATTCCATTCGTTTTCGTCCTCGATTCTTACGTCTTTATTGTAAGGAACGCTGAGCCATGCAATCAACGATTGCCTTTTGTGAACTCTACTAAGAGGGTTACTAATTTTCAAGACCCTGATGAAGTAGTTACGTACGTAGATTTGGTTTTGCCACGGCAGCACCGATATTTCTGAAATATCTGAGTTTCCTTATTATACTGTATTGTTAAGAATTAAACAGTCCACTTGTTCTCAGATATTTAAAGTTACACCTAGCGGTTAATATGTAAGTCTGTATAGTTATATAGATACGCTTGAATACTAAACTATTATTTATAAGTGAAATAGTAAATAAGCATGCCATATAGAAGGTAAAATTTTATCTACCAACCAAGTAGTAATTGTTACAACAAATACGGTTAGGCAATTAAGTAGAAAGGACATTATCTAATTGAGTGGAAGTAATGCCATTTAATGGAGCACATTTATACCCAGCAATTCATTCTTACGGAGGATAAATGACACTATTCGTCATACCTAGGAGTCTGAAGTAATCTAATGTGAAAGCTTTTGCTATATCTTTCTTTAAATTTCGTAAAGTTATTAGGTCATACTTCTCATATAGTTTTCGAGATGAAACATTAAATAAAAATACTGGTAAAGTCATGGTATTTAACATGATTTATAACTTAAATTGATATTTTTATAGTTTGGAAGTCCAATTAAATTTGGAAAAGATTTTTGTTTTCTGTATCCTAGTTTAGCAAATCAAATATATTTTCTTACAGTTACCTGACAAAGTGGGCTTCCTTGCACTGATTATAGCACGCCAAGTGTTTCCAATTTCGTTCAACGCTTGGATTTAACCTAACCTAAAACATGTTGTATGGTGTTTTAAAGACAAATTATTTATATGCTTTATAGTAACTGTAGGAAAAATATAATGTGTAACACGAGTGCAAAGTGCCTTTGCTGCGCTCGAGAAACTTTCCACACTCGCCTGTACATTTCTCTCGTGAGTGAGGGTGGTGAAATGTGTTAATTAATGCGAAATGTTAAACCGATTGAGTTTATGTCTTTTAGACATAGTTTTAATATGTAAAGACTATGCTTGTTTTTAGTTTTACGCATACATTTATACGTAAAAAAGTTGTTTTTAATTATAAATTAGGATTTTTCTCCGTAATGTAATGCAAATGCACTTTAGGTTAAGCCCCTTCTACTTCTTTCCTGGCACCACGACGATAAATATATGATATTTATCGAAACTATAATATCAATTTGGTATGGTTGTAAAAGGATAAAAAATCAAAATTTAAACTAAAAATAAACATAAAACAATACATTTGTTTTGTATTTACAACCAAAAGCACCAACTATGAAACTTCTGTTGGCGATCGTTTGATGTGTAACACGAGTGCAAAGTGCCTTTGCTGCACATGAGAGAAATGTTCACGCACGAGCCGCAGGCGAGTGTGGAAAGTTTCTCGAGCCACTTCGCAAACTAGTGTTAATTAACTAGTAATTTACAAAAGGTAAAAACCACATACCTCGCAAAGAATCTATAGGAAATAGCTTCGAACATGGGATGACCTGTAGTAAAAACTTACAAATCTATTTCTCGTACGAAATTTTAAAAGTTTCCACATCATGGTGGTCGCCTAAGTAAGATTTAAACATATGCAGTCCCACATCAATCGGAGCCGCCTCAATACAACACGTGGCGTGGAAATCTATCTCTGTCAGTCACCGTTTCTTTTACTCTGGTCGTTCTTTTGTTTCAACTCTTCCACATATTTTTATAAATTTAAACCTATTATAGTTGCAATATTTAAAGTAAATTTTATTAGAAATACACTTAAATGGAACCATTTAGAAATACACAGGTTGTTGAGCAATGTTAACACTTAAATACAACTGACGCTCTAAAATCAAATTAAAATAAATATTTTTGTATTTTTCTTTATATTATTCTACAATGATCGGCTTTTAATTGGAAATGAGATCTAAAAAATGTTAAATTATACCAAGAAAGGAGAACGGTTTTAAATAAAAAAATTGGACACCAATTACAAGTAAGAAAAGCGTTATTATCTTTCCCACGGATAAAATAGGAAAAAGATAATGCCTCCATAATATCTACATTCAATCAAGCAGTATAAAGTAAATATTTTGTCTTGACTATTGATGAACATAAATTGGATTTACCAAAATGAATTTAATCAAGGACTTTTGAATAGGAAGTGCATTTATTGTCAGCCCTCTTACACTCTTTTGTAAACATAATGACAATGTCATTACAATTTGAAAGAAAGTAAATTCGGCATAACCATAAATTAAACATGAGATACTACTTTATTTATTACTCGTGGCTTTTTACGCACAAATTTTTTATGATACACTAACAGTAATTACCGATGCAAAAGGTGTAACTTTTAAAGTAGTGGTAGGATTATTCCATTGCACAGAGCTCTCTATTTGCGAGAACTATCAAACAACAGAATCGATGTCCGTTTACAACACTACCTGGTCTGCATGTGATTACTAGAACAAACAAAGGAAGCAAGTTGTAATGAATATTTTAGAATTTTAGATAATCTGGTTCAAGGTATTTTTAACTAATTAAGTTATAATGTAATTAGTTAAAATAGTATATGAAACAATGAATCATATTCCCACGCTAAATGAAATTAAGTAAGTATGGTGAAAATATACATAACTAACTGTCTTTTAGCTTTCCTATAATATTTTTTTTTTTTAATCTCATTCCCAGAGACATTTTTACAAAACGAAAAACATATTGTGCGACATCTACTATAAAAATAAAAAAACAAATGATGTAAAATTATATAATGTCCTCAGTGTCGCCTGACCTTAATGACTCTGCATGTGGTGACATTTTGGTAATGTTCAGTATTTTGCTAAAGGTAAAGTCTTGGTTCAATAAAGAGAAAAGTCAAAGGCTATTGCATGAGACAGGTTTGAAGACAAGTGTAATCATGGACTACTTATAAATTAGCTACCATCTTGGAACTGGGACGATGAAAGTGTCTTTAAGTAACCAAGATTGTTTCACAAGCACTTGAAATAAATGAAAATGTATCAGGCTAATTGGTATGTCTGACTGGGTAAAGATTTAAATTCTGCTAGTGGCAGCGTCGTATTGGCTAGTAAAGATGTGGTTTTATTTTCAAAACAAGGTTTTAAATACTTCAGTATTTGTAAATCCAGTTTGTTGACCCAACTGTTATTTAAATTAATTCTTTACACGTACAAATTTAATGATTGATTTAAATAATTGATAGGATCACTGTGCAAGTTTTATTTAAATATTATACTTGCGTTTGGACTATTTTATTGCCCTTTATAGCTGCGTGTTGTACATGGAACTATACCTTTTTAGTTTGTATTATACTAACGTTATTAGCCTTATAGTCGAAATACTCAGTTGGCTACTAATTTTGACTGCTTATGAGCCTGTCACCACGTTTATATAAGTAGCTTGAATCTAATATTTTGGTGTTGTGTATAGTTTTTCTATTTAATGTCAATCTGTTTACCTTAGACAGCTGTTCTAATATAATTTAAAACTGAAAAATAAAGAGCTCAATGATAATGCAATTTAAATCAAAGATATTTTACACATTTTAGTCAAAATAATATTATAAGAATAAATATCCTTAACTGGACGAAATATATTCACCGAATGATGTTTCAAAGTATGTTCATAAACAAACAAATCCTCAAATAACATCGGAGGAGAGTTTTAAGGTGCCAAATGATGGTCATTACACTAAGATCTTCTGTGTGAGTCCCGAGGCGTTTCAACCAAACATTTCTCGTAACTCTGCTCTTGGTCTAAAATATAGCAGAAATGTGAAGAAGAGATAATAATATGTAGTTAAGACGATTAAATGATTCGACCCTTCTTTATAATTTTAAAATGTTTATTTAAACGAATAGGATTCTATTGACTTTTTTTAAATAATTGGTTACACACGATAAGATAAAAACTATGACAGGACAATAAATCATAACCAAATATAACCATACAATACCGTGTACTTGTTAAGTAACTTCATACGATTTTTGAAGTATACATGTACGTTCGATTTAAAGAATCAGTATAACTTGGATTTTGTGACGCTAAGTTTTCAAACACCTTCTACCATTTATACGGAGCTAATAATGTGTTCAATGACATTTATATGCTCACAGAACGTAACAGGTGGAAGAGAGCTCGGCAGCGCCAGCAGCTGATTATAGCGTCCATAACGACTGCCTTATCAGACGCCTCCAGCTGCCAAGTCATCGTTTGCATTTCGCTTCGAATCCCAGGGTTCGGTTTAGATGACTGTGAATTTTTAGCCTACCACCTAAAAATATTTTCCACAGTGTTAGACCCGTGTTACACTGTAAAATGTTTTATAAATTATCTATATTTATAAAAGACGCCGTCCATCTTTTATAAAAGATTTGAAGCGTAATTCTTTTATAAAACAGCTTTTATAAAAAAACAAGACTCTTATTTAAGAACCTTTACAGTACAACTGTTGAAGATCGCTTCGAGGTCACTCTGAGATTTTTAATGACCAGAGAGAGCTTCAAAAACCTGCAATATAGGACCAGAATAGAACACAATATCTATGATAGTACCTGAAACTTGTGAAGCAATTCATAAATCACGTAAATAGGAGGTTTTTAGGTAACAATTAATTTATTATTTCTTGAAAACAATGTTTATAACTAAATTATAAATAAATAAAAGTTAGGATTTTTTAGGTTAATCATTTTTAGGAGTCAGTATTTTCTACTTATGTAGTTCAAAGTCCAAAGTCAATTCCTCGAAAAATTTACATGAAAAATGCATGTGGTATCTTTTTTCAAAATTTGTCAAATGTTGGGAAAAGCCGTAATTTTTAACCGTGGTTTAGGCGGCTTCCCGTGGACCGATATTTGGCAACTTTTAGTATGTCACTCTGCACACCCAACACTACAAAAGAAAACCATAACACGTTTTCTTGCAATTTTTTTATAGTTTGCCTGGACTAAAGTACCATGACAGGAGAGACTTATTTTGTAATTCAGGTGTGAATGAGTTGGGTTCAGTAATTAAAAATAAATATATCTAACAGTTGATGGAAGCTTATTGTATTATTCCCAAAGAACTTAACTTATATGAGCATTCATGTAACAGTAGTTAGTTAACTGTTGTTTCTTCTTTATTGTCAATATTGCTCATGAAATCATCACCAGTACTGTAGTTGACGCTTCAAGAAATCGTAGCATAAGATACCAGTATACAGTAGGTGCACTGTATAGACATCGTTGCCGTTGGTACCACTTCTAATGCTGTTCAATACCTGTGGAAAATGATCATTTATTAGCAATAACTGTACAGTTATTAATCAAATCTGGGAATAACTATTTACATTATATTACAACAGATAGAAATTCTAACCTAAATGAACTTCACATTTGGGTTACGTTCTAATAATAGTTCATCTACAATATTAACCCCATTTCATATGTTGTATAATCTATAAATTTGTAAATAAACTCATTAAAACATTATATTTTCTTGCCTTAGTTTTTTTTTTTAATTGGTTCCCAAGTCCATTTTTTTATCCTTTACTTCTTCAACTGAACAACCAGGTTTCATGATGTTTATTCAATCTGCAATCTTTAGATACAATTATTGGGTTGTTTTTTTTTATTCTGGACGTTTTGGCTTTTACAGATGTTCATAGCATTTATCTATCTATATATTAATAGGCAAGCATGTTTCTTTAAAACCTTTTTTCTCAGCTCGTGTGCATCGTTGGGAAAATCTACGCATACTGTTAGAAAGCTATTTTCCTGTAGGTGTGCAGAATCCCTTTATACATTAAAATAAGCTCAAAAATAAGCACAAAAAATGAATTTAAAATTTTGAAAATTTTGACATGGATATTATGAGTTGTCATGCTGGTGACGAAATAACAACGAAATATAAAGAGAAAATCAAAACAAATGTAAGAAACTCCAATCACATGTTCTATTCAAAGTTTGGAATGAAAATAAAGAAGTCTGTACATTAAATATTTTTGGTCGAGTTTCGACCACTAGACGACCTCTAGTATTAATAAATTAACAGTTTTTTTTTTGTTTCTACTGACCAAGCTTTGAGCAATTTCTTAGGCCTACAACATAACCAAACATAACTTCTAATGCAGTTCTCCAACTTTTATATAAGATAATGTCAAAAAGATAGCCTATTAGTCTTTCAAAGATGTTTGTCAAAGAACTTTTATAAAAGTTTTTTTTTCCCTTTTACATTGTAATACATAATACATTGTAGCAAAAGACAATCATAAGGAGGATTTAAATTCAAGGATTTAATCCTCTGCATCTCTGCATCATAACACGTTATTATTAATAAATGTTTACCTATAAATACATTATTTTTTGTTTTCAATGATAAATACAAATTTTGAGCTTAATATGCTCTCTGTTATTTTGAATTTGTACTGTTAATATGAAGTATGGAAATATATCAGTCGGAGATGTGAACAGAAATAAGCTGTAACAATTATAAAAGGATTAGTAAAGACAGCTAGAAAACAAACTGTAAACGTATTATAGTTAGATTAGCAAAATATTTAATTATTAGCGTGTTTTCAAATAATGTAGGCATTGTTTGGTTAAAATATTAAGCTGTGATTCGCAAATCAAGCATTCACTAATAATTTCCAACGGGATTGGGCTTAATGTAATTACACAAAGGATTTGTTCATTTTAATTCGTAAAACAAACTTATTAGCCATTCATCCAGAGTTTTCAGATCGAGTTAAAAACAAACGACAGTTACGTTTTACAACAACTTTTGCTTAAGAAAATTTTATAAAGCTATAAGTTGTTTCAGTTGGATTCTACGAGCTTTATATGTTGTCACTCACATATTGTATTAAATAGCTTTGTCGATTTTAGATTTCTAAATTCCTAATACGTTTGTTATAGCTGTTAGCAAACAATTTTACTGTATGAAAATATTGTCTGAAGTAATATATTTAAAACAACAATTTGTCAACTAATAAAACAATTTAGGTTTCTTTAATTTTAATGTAGGACCTATACCGGACACTTAAGCGTGGATACTGGTTTAAGTTTTTGCACATTATTAGCTAATCTAAAATAAAAACATTGCAAATACTGTGCACAGTAAACATACAAATTTTGAAACATTAAGCGTTATATTTAATTCTTATAGTTTCTCTTCTCTAAGCACTTTTTACTTTTGACGATCAAGATAAATCATTTATATTTAGAGGGAGGACTTAAGTCTGCAACTGTATAGTGGGATGGATTTGTTAATCACTATGGACCTATCAGTGCGATCCGTCTTATTTAGTGAAGATCTCCATCAGCTCTTTCAAATCCATCAATCGCTTTGCCTATTTAAATAACTTTGAATATATATCTTGATTATTTGAAAAGAGCTCCAAATTTCTTAAGAAATCATTATATTTTCAAATAGCGTGATAACTATTCTTGGCATCTTAGTTCTAAATTAATTTAAACGTTATTTACAATTTTAATTTTGTGAATTTGTAAATTTATTGTTAGTCTAGTCAATAAAGGGAATGTAGGTGTAGAGGACATGGAGAGGGGGAAATTTTTTCTGCGGGAATGTGTTCGGGGTAGTTCGAAGATAAAAAATACCAAAAGTCCTTGCCCCTGGCCCTGCTGCTTCAGCGGGGGGAGGGGGGGAAAGACCCCATTTTTTATGTTTTACTTCTACACTGAAAACCGTGCATCGTACGGAAAAAATGTAAATTATAAAAAGAAAGGTGGTGAAATTCTCTACAAGAACGGTCCTATTCATTTCTTCTGTATATGCATTAGTTTCAAAGATATTCTCAAAATAATATGTATTATGTGAAGAAACCACAGAATAATCAAAAGAGTTTGCGTATAATTGGACAGTTAGACCTCTGTCGGTGGAGAGTAAACAACTCTTCTAAATAACGACACGCGTAATGACTTTAAATTGTCCACTAACTGTTGGTACTTATCACAGAATTGTATCCTCACAAGACTGTCAGTGATATCACGGACGATTTTGATAACCGAAAAAATGTAGACGATTTGCATGTAGGGTTAGATCAACACTACGACAGCTGTCCATGCTGAGATGGAAAATTATCTAAGTTTTAAAATAACGACAGTGGGTAAACTAGGTTCCGCTTATCACTTCTGGACCAACGATCCTGGAACAGTTCCTGATTAACTCGGACCTAGTTATACAGTTTCCAACTGATGACTGTGAGTTATGGCACGTTTTTTGTAACTACAGTTTTCATTTTCATTGTTGTAATTTACATCACTAGTGTACATGTTGGTCGAAATCGAGCAATTGCAAAGTATTACAGGAGTTGCTTGAAAACGACTGACGGTAATAATTATCGAAAGAGTCAACACAAACTTCCCAATGATTATTTAACTATTATATGGAAATACTCACGATGTTCATAACAGGTTAATGTAATTAACATTTCTTGTAAATATTTTATCATTGTTCAAAGGTTGATCTCGTTTTTAGTGTTTTCTAATAATGTTTCCCACTTAAGCCGGGTTTTCCTAGGCGCGGAGTCGGCCAGCGGAGAGAGGAACGCGGAGAGCGGACTCAGCTTGTCTTAGGTAATAAGGGGGCTAGCCTAGCAAAAAATTTCAAATTTTTCAATTTGTTAAAAATATAATTTTTTATTTTGTGAGTTCTTTCTGAACATTTTGGCACCAGAATTATAAAGATATCTATTTTTTTAGTTGAGATATGACCAAAAACATTTATCAGTGCACATGCCTTTTCATTGTTAGTTATCCGATACTTGTCCGCGACTTGGGGCAAGTGTCCGAAACTAGTGTTTTTTCTTACTATTTACATGATATCTTCTAAGCCAGTTGAGATATCATTACCAAATTTTTACAGGATGTTTATACCATCAGTACCTATGACCTGAACTAGAATTATAGCAGTAGGTATGGTTTAGGTAACAAAATATATAAATTTAACAAAATATAAAATAAAATATTTTTTTTATAATCTAAAATGTTAAGCCAACTAACCAATTTCAATTATAATAAGATATTTTTAGTTCAGGCTATAGCCCTAGGCATAAGGAAAAGAACCATACCAAATTTATTTGTGTAAATTAAATACAAAAAAGCACAATATGTAAAATTGTTACCTAGGTTTTTACAAATATGAAATTTAATTTTTTTATCATAACTCCCAAACTCATCAACATTTTTCAAAATATTTTAAATGATTATATGCCCAGATTTGTGCTTAAAATGCCCTGAAAAATTCAAAATCCTAGGTCAAAAAGTGTATTCACAGCAAAATGTTTTCTATAAACGTGCGTTTTTAGCTAGGCTAGCCCCCAATGTTACTGTTTTCCTAGCAGTGGAGCGGAATGCCATGTTAATTTCAATTCCGCTCTCCGCGTTCCTCTCTCCGTTCGCCGACTACGCGCCTAGGAAAACCCAGCTTTACAGCCGCATTAGGTTGTTTATGTTTATCTTCTATATAATTTACACAATGATTGTTTTACAATTAACATCCGTTCTTCTTCTCACTTTTAATTTCTGACAACAGCTGGAGTTTCATAACAATTACTGTTTCCCATGTTAATCTTATGGAGAAATACTTTTAAGGGCCCCAGGGCCTCACTCTCTTCCCTAAAAAGATAGTTTCCTGCACAACATCGATTCTGTTGTTTGATAGTTCTCGCAAATAGAGAGCCCTGTGCTATGGAAAAATCCTATCACTACTTTAACAGTTCCACCTTTTGCATCGGTAATTATAGTACTGTCAGTTTACAGTTTTTAACTAGTGTCCCTGTTGCTCGAATTCGAGCAATTGTCAAGTATAACAGGCGACATTTTAAAACGGATAACAGTCATAACTTCTGATGACCTGAAGAATCGACTTAAAGATTATGGAAATATTAAGATGTACATAACAGATCGATATAATCAACATTTAATGTAAATTTCTTAAAATTAGGTTGTACATAATAACTATTATAAATGAAAACAAAACTTAATATAAACTAAAAATTATTTCTATTTCTTCTTCCCAAGTCAGTAAATGTTTGTAGCAAACTGTTAAATTAGCAAACTTATTGCCTGTTTAAAATTGAAATTTGTTCTTCTTATCACTTTTAATTTCTGACAACAGCTGGAGTTTCATAAAAAAAAATTGTTTCCCATGTTAATCTTATGGAGAAATACGAAACTTTAAAGGGTCCCAGGGCCTCACTCTCTAATTATTTTCCTAAAAAGAAAGTTCCCTGCATAGCTTCACGTTACGCTCTTTCCAATGAAACCAAAAACATGTCAATCGGTTCAGTAGTTTCGGAAGAGTAATTGTCACAAAAAACCTGCTTGCGTATGAAATAAGTATATAGATACTCGCATGTTGCCAAAATTACAACGGTCTATTAATAACGCACGAGTTATAAATGTCCACAATTGACTTCTTAGAAGCTTTAGAAAATTAATATTTAGAGTATTTTGATGTATTATAAAATGAAATAAATCTTATGAATAAATATGATATGTTAAGGGAATATTATAGTGAAATCAAGCCTGAAACGTAACTGCAATAGTGCTTTATTACACGCAACTTACGATTTTTGAAAAACCTAGAATTGCGGTTCTGGTATCCCATAAAAAACAAATTTGGGAGGAACTAATACACGTGGGAGGAAAGGTAAGAACTTGTATTACACATCACGGACTTGCTTTTCTATGCATGAACTTTGTAACATATTTTCTCTCTTTATTTACATAACCACATTTCTGTTTATACGGTTCTTAAAACAAAAGTTTTGTTCGTACATGTTTTAATTGAAAGCTTTTCTTGAAACAAAACTAGTTGAATACTTTTCTTTTAATTACCGTAGTGAAAAATTTTATTTTACACACACAAAACTAAAACACGCTGTTTTGTATTTGGAAATACAACAAGCACACTACAAACATACGACGACAATATGCGGAAGATGGATCATAAAAACAAAAAGAGAAAAGACGCTACATTGATATAGCTGGGAATTTAAGATTGAAAGCACAATTGAAAATTCCAAACGCCTTTTGAATTTTGAAACAATTTATAATAGTTCAAAATAGTATATATTTATTACAACGCTGGTAGTCACAGTTTAACTTTCTTCTGCTTAACAGATTAAAACGTAACCTAAGAATAAAACATAATCACTTTAAGAAGTTATAAGTAATGATTTTTAGTAACTAAAACAATGTCGTAGGTAAAGTAGTGTACACAACTCGCGTAAATAATGTTTTTAAGTTTTTAAGTCACTCGCCAAGGCTCATACCTTAAATTTTCTACTCGTGTCGTTAACACTATCGTTACGCAATCGTTGCGTAAACTACTATTAAAACCTAAAAGAAGTATTTGAAAAATGTTTTATTCGAATATTGCATATATTTTAATGTGGATGTTTTTGTGGATTCTCTATGTCACACATAGAAATAAATGCAATTAGAGGAAAGATGTCCGTTGTTCGATGAACATTTTTTGATTGGTTATGATGAAAATCATTGACACTAATGTGGATGATTAATGTTTTAGCAAAATACATGAGAAGCGGTGTCTTCAGGAAGGGATTGGTTTCGTCAGCGGGTTGACTGGTAGAGGCTACATTTCTTTTGGCATTCTAATCCTCTTCTCAAACCCTATAGACATTTTACGCCCCAGTGGTTAAAACTCTAAACTAAAGCTAAATAAAAGAAGACTCCTATTGTGTAGATATTTGGTTATTAGATTAAATTACATACATTTTCATTCCTTAAAATGTAATCCAAAATTAGATAAACTTCTCAGATGTTGTTTTGTTTACATTTTGACGAGTATTACGGTGTTTATTTATACTCTAACTTTTGCATTGAGTTTACAAATCTTCTAGATTACGTTATGTTGTATCATTGTTTTCAGAATAAATACATTTCATAAAACTGTCAATAAATTTTGCTGGTGCTAGAAGTAAAGCAAAAGAGTTAAATAAAATATTAAATAGTTTATCGGAAAAGAGGTATTCAACTATTTTAAAGCTGTATGTAGTTCCAGGCAGACTACGTTTTACAAGAATACATGTTATCGTTTTTATTGTTCTCATAAGTAAATTTCATTACAGGTAAATATAAACCTTTATAGTAATTCAGTATAATTAAATTTTAATTGATGTGTATTCTAAGCCTTTGTTTCTTTTTTCTATTGCATCCTTCCTTTTATTAATTCTCTTTACTTTTATTCTTTCTCCTTCTTTCCCTGCACCATCAACACGATAATCTTCAGGCATTCTTGTGTCATATGTATTGTTTGGGTAACATTTGGCCTTTTGTTTTATGTGGCTTGGTCTTTGAACATTATCTTCGTCGACAGCCACATTTTCCCGTTCATTTTTACCAGCCACTTTTTTCATTTTTCATTTCATTTTTTATAAAAATGAGAGTCGGAATGTAAATGAGTGTCGTTCTTACAATTTTAAAAACTTATAACTTTGAAAATTTGGAGAATATAGATACCAAACGTCAAAACCTAATCAAACTTTAATACATAACTAGCTGTACCCGCGGGCTTTGCCCCGTTTTACTTCACAAATGAGCTTGTTCGCATGGCTCAATCACGTCCTGGTTGAAGTTCGTTCGCTACGCTCACTCACCTTTGGGTTGGAGCTCGTTCGCTGCGCTCACTTTCCTTCAAGTTAGTTCGTTCGCTACGCCAACTCGCCTCCAGGTTCAAGTTCGTTCGCTACGCTCACTCACCTTTTGGTTGCAAATTAGCTGTTGTCATAAATTAAAAAAAATAAAAGTGCTGCACCCTGTTGGTAATCCTTGTAACTTTAATGCTATTGCACATTATGGAACAGAACCAACTTGTTGAAACAGCTGTGAAGATTCATTAATTCCATTTAAATATGAGTACTCATAAGGTTAACATGGGAAACCCCAGAGCCACTGGGGCGGAGCCCGAGAGTCCGATCAGAATAAAAACAACTTAGTTATCCGATTTAATGCTTAAAGAATCAGTGTACCAAATTTCAGCCTCCTAGGTAAATGGGAAGTGGGAGAATTAGTGATGAGTGAGTGAGTCAGTCAGTCAGTCAGTCAGAGAGGGCTTTGCCTTTTATATATATAGATAATAGATACATACATAATGAATTAATTTGTTTTCACAATTTTTGTCTGGTAAAATGTGTGTCTGGTAAAGCATAAAAAGAGGTACATTTTATTTAAAAACTATTATTTCAAGACTATTGATTTATAATAAAATTGTAATTTTGTCATTGTATTTAATAAAAATTTCATGTTTTTTATTAGACCTACATGTAGCATACTGATACTTTATTCCTCTATAATTCACCTAAATTATTACTCTTACAAATCTGAGAGAAATTTTTTAAAATTATATTGGGTGGAAGATAAAAACGTAAAAAAATAAATCCTCACCTCCAGTATTGCCGTAGTGGCTCCCAGCATTCTAGTATGCGTCTGACACACATCTGCAACGACAGCCAACGAGTTTGGCCAGGAGCTAGCAACGTTCTGGGGCTCATGTCGGGTTAAAAAAAAAAATTCTGGAACTTAACAAATTCCGCAGTGCGCTTAGGGCTCCTCTTCATGTCATTGAAGTCGGTTCTTACCAAATCTTCTAAAGAGCTCGGTAGCATCTTACAAGCATAAGATGCTACTAGATATATAAGATGGCAAGAACATTTCACAATCACAACCTTCGGGTACTTAGATGCAATCTTGGTCGCTACTGAGTTTTTATTCCCCATCATTACTGAAGTAGTGTCTGAGCAAAACACTTCCCAGTTCTTAAGGGGGATTTCCAGCCGACAAACATTGCATGGTTGATGATGCACCGCAGTTTGTGCCTGAAGTCTGTGACGAACTGGCTTTAGAGATCATGTGGAATGACGTTTTGGGCATTGTGACTCATGTTGGTCGATGTTCTGTTGGAGTTGAAGCGGACTGTCCGGGTCATCTGGATCTTCCGGGTGCTGATTGTAGCTATATCCCTAGTCCTGTGTAAATATAATCTTGAGTATGTTACTGGCAAACTATGAACGGAAAGTAATAACAAGAGGATCAATTACACTTTGCCTAGGCATTCTGTAGAAGGCCCAAATGTGTATCTGGCAAAGCATAAAATGAGGTAAATTTTACTTAAAAACTTTTTTCTTAAGAGTATTTATTTTTTCTGTGTATGGTTCGGTTTGGTTGGTTAATCTTAATTCATTTTGGAACAGACTGGCTCGTCCCAAAAAAGGAATCAAACGTCTAAAAATATCCTTTATAACAGTAGAAAATGTGTATATGGTTAGGTTAGTTAATTTTAGATCAGATACGCTATTGCCAAACAAGGATAAAAAAGCCTGGCTTATAAAACTATGTCTGTTGAATTTAATCTGTATATTGCACTGGTACATTGGCTTGCACTGTATTCACAGTTGTTTTGATTTGACAACCTCACACACAGATTTTTAGTCTACCTATGTAAACCTCAAAAGTACATTATATTTAAGGAAACAGTAATATTTCTTACTTCTTCTTCTTTAAAATATTTCTTAAGTCTTTTGTTGGCTTTGAAGATTCAGACAACTTGACGGTTGGGTGTTTCCTTATCATGTGTTTCTTTAAATTTTGAAATACTAGTTTTAAAAGTTTATGTTTACACAAATAAGAAACTAAATATTTCACTACGTTCTTTCCTCGATGATGAAGCTTCAGATGAACTCATTTTTCTTGATACTTTATTAGGTAAACTTTTGGGTGGCGTCATTTGTGTCACCAGTACCCAGTGCGTTGCTTACATTAACGTTTCACAATGACAAAACATATTGATATGTTTTGCTTCCTCAATCAATTTCACACTTTTGGAAAAGTACTGGTAGCATTGTGTGTGTGAAATAATTATGTTGTCTTGTTGGTAGTTCGTAAGCCGGGTTTAGAGATTTGACAAAAACCTCTAATCCCTTTATTTTCAACCACACTGAATGGCTACATGTCTAGGGTAAAAAGCTTCGTCAACTCTTGATCTATTTTCTTTTTTTGTCCTACACCTTATTTACTAGAGATGCAGTCATTCTCTGTTGCTTACGTAATGAAGATGAAGGTGGCTGAATCGGCCTAGTCTAATGCTGCGGTGGTGCTGGCGGCTCTCGACCAGGATTTCCAGCCGACAAAAATTGCATGGTTGATGATGCACCGCAGTTTGTGACTGAAGGCTGTGACGGACTGGCTTTAGAGATCATGAGGGATGACGTTTATGGGCATTATGGCTCATGTTGGTCGATGTTCTATTGGAGTTGAAGCGGACTGTCCGGGTCATCTGGGTCTTCTGGATGCTGAGTGTAGCTCCAAAAACTCTGAAATAATAACATGTCATATTTTAAATAGACGTGTCTAAAAAAATCTTTATATATATATCCATAGCAGTATTATATATAATCTGAAAGCATAACGCATAAAATGAGGTAAATTTTATTTAAAAACTATTATTTCGAGTGTATTGATTTATTTTGTGCATGGTTATGTTCGGTTGGTTAATTTCAACTCATTTTGAAACAGACTGGCTCGTGCCAAAAATGGAATCAAACGTCTAAAAATATCCTTTAGAACAGTAAAAATTGTGTATATGGTTAGGTTAGTTAATTTTCGATTAGATACGTTAATTGCAAACAAGGATACAAAAATCCTGGCTTATAAAACTATGTCTGTGGAATTAAATCAGTATATTGCACTGGTACATTGGCTTGCACTGTATTCACAGTTGTTTTGATATGACAACTTCAGACACAGATTTATAATCTACCTATGTAAAGCTCAAAAGTACCTTATAATAAGGAAACAGAATCAGCAATGGAAATAAAAGTTTAAAATATGCCTTACCTTTTTTGTTGATATTGAAGATTCAGGCAAATTGACCATTGGGTGTTTCTTTAAATATCCCATTTACGTGAACCAAAAAGACCACTGACTTTGGATACTGCAAGTGGACATCTCATTTGCGAATAAAAGATGTAGCATTGACTTTGGGTTCTGCAAGTAGACATATCATTATTTATGTAAACCATACTTAACATTGACTTAGCATTCGGTAAGGATACATCTCATTTACGTGAACTAGATTTAACATTGACTTTGGATACTGTAAGTAGATATCCCATATACTGTACCTATAACAGACGTAGCATTGACTTAAAAAAAAAATTGATTAATATGCTTGCTCCGCTCAATATTGCAAGCAAACGACTTCATTGCACACCTAATTTATTTTGAAACAGTTTTTCTTTGTCTCCCCTAATTTGACAAATCGGCTGGACGTAGAAATTTGGTAGAGGTGTCTAACGAAAAGTCTTGGTCTATTAGATGAGGCATCAAAAATGAAACATGGTTTCAACCTTTAAAGTTTCTTCCACATATTTGTTTACATTATGACCAGATGGATTTTTATAATATTTTTTATGTAACAGCTGTTAATATTTAAATTCTATTTCAAATGTCATGTGTTATAAGCATTTACTGAAGCTGTCAAAATGAAATTTTTACATTATTTTGTGTATATTGGGTTTCCACTGCATGGTAAGCTTTTTGATAGTTTGAACAAAATCATGAATTAATTTATTTTGTTTGTTTAAAAATCTTTGCTTCACGAGGCTTCTACCCAGTCAATTCAACAGATTTTTTCGGGCCCCCTTGCAAACATATGTTTCGGGCCCCCTCTCTCGAGTCATTTTTAGACCACCGGTACAACAAAATCAAACGCCCTCCCCTCCCCCGCTTCATTAAAAGGCCTGTTAAGTATTTCAGTCAGTCATGGTTTGATGATGAATAAAAATGGATATTTTTTTAATCCGTATCAGATTGTTTTAAATCATTGAAGTTTGATATACACATTTTATAATAAATTATTTATTCGGTTAGTTTTCGTCAATTTTTATGATTAACTCATACACTTAAAGTTGGTTAATTTAAAAATTACACACTTTAAGCACAGAATAAAATATTGCATTTTTTAATTTTATCTTTATATGAATATCAAATATTGACCTCACCTAGGAATACAAATATATTTTAAGTATTGATGTATTGTGAGGAAAAATAAGTAAGAAACAAAGTCAGTAGAGTAGCAAAATGTTGTATTTAACTGAACACAATCAATATTAGGGCAAAACCAAAATGTAAAGTAATTATTTGCTTTTAGAAAATTGTTAACAATGTACTATAAAAAATGGATAAATTCTTGGATTTTAATAGATTAACTTACAGTTTAATTAACTTGATTGATATACTTGAATACCAAAATGACTCCTGATTAAAACAATGTTATACAACAATTCTTTAGTATTAATAAATTGTGAGGTAGGCCTAAAAATGCAAAAAAAAACAGTAAGCTTAATAGAGTAGCAAAAAGTTGAATTAACTGATTAATGTTAGGGCAAAACCAAATTGTGAAATTATTATTTGGTTATTGAAAATTGTTAACAATGTACTTTCAAAATTAATAAATTCTTAGATGTAATTAGCTAACTTACAACATTTACAAATAACTTGTTTTGTGTTTGAATACCAGAATGACTCATGAATAAAACAAGGTTAACAAAATGTCTCAAACTCAAGTTCTTCTTCACTTAAACCTGCTCATTCGTACAGAGTTTTGTGAAGCAAATGCTATTATCACCTCTTTTAAATCAATATTCCTTGCCGTTTCGCGCTAAGTCCACTAAGTCTTTCTTGACACATGGTACTTCTTAGATAGTTTTTATCAACTTTAACTTAGAAAACGATCTTTCAGCTGAAGCAACAGCTACTGGTAATGTCAAAAAACAAAATGTATGCTGTGCACACGTTTGGGACGCTGCAAGCAACACAATAATACTCAATCAACAAAAGTTCGCAAATTGCTTTTACTGATTTCTTATTTACGATTTCTGTTTTCAAAGTCCTTCGAAAACTAAGAATTTGGTGAGGAAAATCTGAAGTAAAATCATCTTTATATTCAGCAGCTAATTCTGTCGATTTCAGATTTAACTGTTCGTCCGTGGATGGCGATAAATACTCCGGGGTGAGAAAAGAAAACAAACTACTGACTTTGTTTATCCCCTTAAATTTTGACGTGATTTGGTATCTTAAGTTCCATTATTGAGCGGAGCGAGAGTAGCTCTTATACGTCGACTCTTATGCATTTCGTAATACGCAAACTCCTCCTAGATGGCTGAATCAATCGTTTTCAAATTTTGCATGGTGATAAAGACGATATCGGTGAGTGCCAACATCTATATGGCGTTAAAAAAGTATCTCAAGAATCCGCCTCACTGGGTTTCAAAGTTTCAATGTAATCCTTATGGAAACAGAATTTGACACATAAACAAAGACATATGATGAGCTTTTGACTTTTGAATGCAGTAGATAAGAAATAGCCGATAGCATTATTCCACAGATAACAGACTCGGTATGGATCATAAATATAATCAAATGACGACAATAGCTTGACGTCCGTGACGTAGGAAGTGGTGAAGGAAGTAGTAAAGGTGAGCAGTCTGAAGTGTGGAAACTGTTTTTGACGATTAGATTAAGGTATCTGCAACCCTAAAATGCTATGGGAAGGGAGGGAAACAGGTTTGTGACGTAGGAATTGGTGAAGGAAGTAGTAAACGCGAGCAGTCCGGAGTGTGGGAACTGTTTTTGACGATTAGATTAAGGTATCTACAATCTTAAAATTCTACGGGAAGAGAGGGAAACAGGTCCGTGACGTAAGAAGAGGTGATGGAAGTAGTAAAGGCTAGCAGTGCAGACTGTGGGGAATGTTTGTGGCAATCAGATTAATGTATCTAAAATACTAAAATGCAATGGAAAGTGATGACAACAAGTCCATGATGTAGGAAGTGGCTTAGGAAGCAGTAAAGTATGAGCATAGTGTGAGAACTGTCTGTGGCAGTTATATTAATGTATCTTCAATCCTAAAATGCTATGATAAGGGAAGGAAACAGGCCCCGCGACGTAGGAAGTGGTAAAGGAAGTTGTAAAGGCTGGCAGTGCAGAGTGGGGAACCGTTTGAGCAGTTAGATAAATGTATCTAATACTTAAATGCTATGAGAAGGGAAGGAAACAGGTATATGAGGTAGGAAATGGTGAAGGAAGTAGTAAGGCTTGCAGTACAGAGTGTGGGAACCGTCTTTGGCAATTACATTAATGTATTTGCAATTCTCAAATGCTATGGGAAGAGAGGGAAACAGGTCCACGACGTAGGGGATGGTGAAGGAAGTAGTAAAGGTGAGCAGTGTTGAGTGTGGGATTGGATTAATGTATCTGCAATGCTAAAATGTAATAGAAAGAGATTGTAGACTAGGTTTAAATGATTACGAAGCAAGAATCGATACATATTTCGATACATTAAATCGTTTACAATTGAAATTTACAACTGAGTTGACAACAGCTGATTTTTACTTCCTTAGAGGCTAAAAACGATTTTTACTCCATAGAGGCTAAAAACGATTTTTACTCGTTAAAGAGTAAAAATGTTACTTTAGCCCCGCAACGCATGCATTAAAAACTACTGTTTTTACTGCAGTATGACAAAAACAATATAATATGAACCTTGATGACTCTGCTCAATTTTGTGGATGCCTCTGCGAACGCCACCTAGTATATAACGGTTTTAAAACAACGGTCAGGATTCGTTAGGCGTTCATCCTCTGCTAGTTCGTCGAAATGTTTTTTAACTCTCTTGTCTTTAAATTTGGTCTCAATTCCCCACTGTTGAGCAATTGGAGTTGCTGTAACAACTGCTGTGTCATAGTTATTTCTAATATTTACCAGTTCACTTTTTGAGTCATTTAATAGTTTGGTTGCCTTATGTAGGTCCGTGTCTTCTCTTTGAAGTTTCTTTGATACCAGGTTTGTTGACTCAAGGAATAGAGTGTGTAACACGACTTGTAAGACAAACTCGAAGCTCTTCAAATGTTTTTTAATGAAATTGCTTGTGATTTCTCATTTGATTGAGATGAGTTTAATATGATTGTTGTTAAAGCTTTCATAATGTCCACATAATTATGTTTAAAAGCTTTTAAGGAGTCTATTCGGGATGACCAGTGTGTTGGGCAAAGTTTGTTTAACGTATAGGTAGTTGTACCCTAAGGGAGTATGTTTTATCTATGGTTGTACTTAGTATTTCCCACCTTTTTATACTTTGGCTAAAAAAAAACATACAGCTGTTCGACTGTGTCAAAAAAAGTTTCGGTTTTCTTGAATTTTCTAGATGGCATAATTTAAAACCAAGTTCAAATTGTGGGCAGCACAATGCACGTACTTGGCAGTTTTCTGTTTATTTTCGATTCTTGATTTTACCCCTTGGTACACCCCAGACATATTTGCCGCCCCGTCGTAACCCTGCCCTCGGCATTTTGATAACTTCAATCCCTTATCTTCAATACTTTTTAATATATCTTCTGCTAGACCTTGTCCCGTTTGGTCGATTACCTCTTTAAACCCCAAAAAACTTTCTTTTATATTCAAACTAATTGGTCTCCCTACTTCATCCTCTGAAATTGAAACGTATCTTATTACTTGGCTCAGTCGGTCTTTTTTAGTTACATCTTGTGTTGTATCCATAATTATAGAAAAAACTGTGCTGATTTAATTTAAAATACTATTTTCAAATTTGTTTGATAAAAGTTGTATGAGCTCATTCTGTATCTTAGGGCTCATATATTTATCGCTATGCTTAGGTCCAGTAACAATTTCTTGTAACACTGGATCATTACTCAAAAGGTCAATTATGGCCAAAAAGTTTCCACTGTTCGGCCTACTAATGTTTTCTCTATGGCCCCTAAAAGCTAAATTAGAAGCAGCCAAAGTAGGCGTTACATTTACCATTCGATCCAACACTTTAATACATTCGTTGGTTTCGTTTTTAACGTTGGATTCCATATTAACGTCAACAGTTTGATTTTTTCTCCAAAGGTTGAATACGACACATGCGTTCAAATGACTATAGCTAGACTCATGTTTTTCATTTTTTTTTTTGAAAGACCTTGCCAGTCTCGTACACCATCAATCCACGTTGTTGACTGTATGTTTCTTCTTTCCGAAAACAACCAGCAGGCTTCACAGGATACAGAATCTTTTATTGGCGAATAACCAAGCCATTCTCGTGATATTTTCAATCCAGTTTTTGTGGTTTTAAAATAATATTTCTCAGAAAAAGATTTGTTACTTTGTTTTGAATCTTTAGGAAAAGGACCGCGAGGTTTGCAAGGGCCTTTTCTGATGAGGAACTTTTTTGTTTCGTCATCTAAGACCAAAGGAAAATTTGCGCAATCAGTTGGATATTCATAAACTACGTTTTGTAATATTTCATTAGTAGTTTTCTTAGCCTTGTCACTGGAATCTTGAACGATAGGATTAGGATTAATTAAATTTGACATCCGTAGCTATGTTTACGCTATCGTCCCTTTCTGGTGAAGGTGAATCCTCCCTGAACGAACTTTCGCCACAATTACTATCGTCTTTTTCGATTTTATCAATCGAAGTTAGCTGAATTTTTGTGAAACTTCTTGAGTATACTCTTGAGTAGGCCTATCCGTTTATTTACTCCTTGTATATTATAAATGGTAAGGACTGCAAAGATATTTACTTCAAACAAGTTTAGTAGTGGGCAACCGAGAAGTGTTTTGGAAATTGTCTACAATTAATAATAACAACTCTCCATCTCTATATCATCGATACAAATAAGGTTCTGGTGGACGATTAGAAAAAAATATTAGAAAATGATATGGCATTGAACCCTTTCTTGAACCGAAGTCCAAGGTGCTAAACCACTAAGCTTGCAACAGATCTTTTGGGTCCTATAAATGATTTTTCATGGCATGAACTGCAAGAGACATTCAGTATTTCGAAGACTTGATATAATTTGAAAAACAAAAAGAAAACACTAGTAATAATATATATACACGTAAACTGTTGACTCACAAGACGGTAAATACATATGAAAGATGGTAAGTGGTGATCGATTTCGATTGGACACTCCAATCATCATCAGGCCCAATAGGCGAATTATGATGATGATCTCTATTAGTCCAAACAACATCAGATCCACCGCCATCTTGATTTACCGTCCGATGTTGTTTTTTGTTTATTCGATAATTTACCACTCCTTTTGGTTTCCAGCGAAGGCAGACTATCGAGATTTTTCCATGAGATTTAGTTGGCAGTCCTAAAACATACTCTGTATTCGGTCTGTTTACCGAGTTTCCATCTACTTCCTCATTTACAGCTGAAGTCAAAAGCCCATCTTCAGGAGATTTGTGACTAGGTCATTTCTTCAATTTAAGTCACAATTTGTAATAATATTGTCACGTGGGAACTGGCTAACCGCTCAATGCAAATTACATAATCCATTTTATTTCTTAGACCATCGTTTCCTGATTGCAACTTATTGATCGAGGACGTTATATCACTTACGGTAATAGCCAGATCCACTATGTCGTCAAAGGCGAGTTTGCGTTCCCTGAGCTTAACGAGCTTAACCTCACATGAGTCACAAAACCACTTCACGTCGTCCCCTAGGGCCTGGACTTTCTTATATCTTTCAGATGAAAGTTTAATACATCTAGCGTGGTACCATGTGTCACAAAAGGTGTCACACAACACCGCTTGATCGTCAGATTTGACTAATTTATCGCAGACACGGCACGGATAGTCGTCGTCCACTGCCATTACGAACCGGAAATCTAAAGAGCTTGGTAGCATCTTACAAGCATATGATGCTACTAGATGTATAAGACAGCAAGAACATTTCACAATCACAACCTGCGGGTACTTAGATTCAATCTTGGTCGCTACTGAGTTTTTATTCCCAATCATTACTGAAGTAGTGTCTGAGCAAAACTACCCAGTTCTTCAGAGGAATGTGGCATTGTTGTGGGGCTTCAATCGTCTTGTTAAATATGCCCTCTGCAGTAAGTTTCTTTAGTTCAACAACATCTATAACTTCTACTTTGGTTTCAAATTCTTGGCAATCAAAATTGCATGAAACGATTTCCAGCTGACTGTTTGTGGTCACATCCATTGTTTCATCAATGCTAAGTTCATTGTTAAAATATGGCCTCAGTCCCTGCCTAATCACATTTGTTGCTTCATGTTTGCCCAACTATTATTAACTGCTTCTTTCTCAGGAAGGATTTTACAGAATGTTACCTATGGTTCTACAAAACATAAACATAAACATGCACATTGAGGCTTGAGATACTACCATTTTTCAGCTCTACAAAGCGGATAAACCTGTTGTGGTTATAAGATACTGTTTATTATTTACTGTTACTATTTATTTTTTATTTTATTTATTTATTATTTATTTATTACTTTCTTGGAATCACTGGTTTATTTCACGATTATGTGTTGTTTTCTATTGGCAAAGGCCTTTTTTTGCCTGGAGTGTTGCCGGGATCCACCCATGCTGCAATTTCCTCTTCATTGGACGATGAATCACTGTGACCTCCTTCTTTTAGTGATATTAGAAGATTGTGTATCATCTCCTTCACTATGGGAAGGGTAAACAAATTTAACAATATAATACCAAGTAGTAACTCCTAAAAATACTTGTAAGCTACTTCATTTTGTTGTCTTGGGAAGGATATAATTGTCAGTTTGGATCATTTTTCCGGGTTGATCGAAATGTACAATGTTGTGTTGGTATGTTGTTAGGGGTGCACAAATCATGTCTAGCCAGGGGTGAACCATCCTCTTCTATTGCCTGGATGATATCACCACTAGCATCAACGTCGACATTAAGGCTGGACCAGTTCTTCATTACGGGGTACATTTTCTAACGTTATCGAAACATCCATTTCCTCTAAGGGCTCTCCTTTCTTCATTTCAATCGTCCCGCCGTCCATGGCCATCAGCAGCTTGCTGACTCTACCTGCATTTAGGTCTGCGTCATGTGAACTGTAATATAGCAGGTGCGTTTTTCTGTATGGCTCATTGCTTCGGAAACTAACCTAAGACCCTCGTCTGTTAAATTTAGGTATCACAATGATACCGCCAATTGCTTTCTCAATCTTGTACCTGTGAGAAGCCTCCACTCCCTAGCTCCACAGTTTTTAGCGAATCCGGTTATTACAGGGGTGCCTTCTATGTACCAGTCATGGGTGGCAAAAAAGTATTGTTATCTTTTGGTATGTTTGCCATATCCCTCAAGGAAATTATTAGGTCGTAGTGCTCCAAGTCCTTCTTGGCGACGATAAGTGACGCCAGACTTTTCGTCAACTTCAGTCGCTCGAAGCCTTAAAGCATCAACCTCACCTATTCTTCTGCAGTTGAAAATCCACGACTTTAGGAGAGGCTCTTTCATTAAGTTTTGTAGTCTTGTAAGTTAATCCTTCTCTCAAAATTGTCATGAGATTCTTTGGTTGTATTTTCAATGTAATCAATTTGTTTTTGTACTTCGTCCATTGAAGGCGTCAGCTGCCTAGTATAGTACGTTCTGTGGTCGGCTTGCTTTCTTCCCTGTCAATCGAAGTCTCGGATGAATATTTCTTGCCATTCCTTGAAAACGATAATGCCGTTTAGATTCCATTTAATGGCCACTCGAGTGAGTTTGGCTGCATATTTTTTGAGGTTTGATTGAATGGAAAAGAACAGCACTCCATCAAAATATTTTTGGTTGAAAATCTTTAATGTAGTGCCCAGTCACTGCAATTTCCTTATTGGCACTAGTACAACAATCAGTGGTCAGACAAAACAGATTGATACGTTTTGCTTCCTCCATCAGTTTCACACTTTTGGAAAAGTACTGGTAGCATTGTGTGCTACCATGTGTGGAATATGTTGTCTTGTCAGTAGTTCGTAAGCCGAGTTTATGAGATTTTACAAATCTTCGAAACCCTTTATTTTCACCCGCACTAAATGACTACATGTCTAGGGTAAAAAGCTTCATCAGCTCTTGATCTATTTTCTTTTTTTTTTGTCCTACACCTAATTTACTATGGATATATGCAGTCATTCTCTGTTACTAACGTGATGAAGATGAAGGTGGCTGATTCGGCCTAGTCGATTTCTTCGGTGGTGCTGGCGACTCTCGACCAGGATTTCCAGCCGACAAACATTGCATGGTTGATGATGCACCGCAGTTTGTGACTGAAGTCTGTGACGAACTGGCTTTAGAGATTATGTGGAATGACGTTTTGGGCATTGTGGCTCATGTTGGTCGATGTTCTGTTGGAGTTGAAGCGGACTGTCCGGGTCATCTGGATCTTCCGGGTGCTGATTGTAGCTATATCCCTAGCCCTGTGTAAATATAATCTGAGTATGTTACTGGCAAACTATGAACGGAAAGTAATAACAAGAGGATCAAATTACACTTTGCCTAGGCATTCTGTAGAAGGCCCAAATGTGTATCTGTCAAAGCATAAAATTAGGTAAATTTTATTTTAAAACTATTTTCTTAAGAGTATTTATTTATTCTGTGTATGGTTAGGTTTGGTTGGTTAATCTTAATTCATTTTGGAACAGACTGGCTCGTCCCAAAAAAGGAATCAAACGTCTAAAAATATCCTTTAGAACAGTAGAAAATGTATATATGGTTAGGTTAGTTAAATTTAGATCTTATACGTTACTGTCAAACAAGGATACAAAAAGCCTGGCTTATAAAACTATGTCTGTTAAATTTAATCTGTATATTGCACTGGTACATTAGTTTGCACTGTATTCATAGTTGTTTTGTTTTGACAACCTCACACAGAGATTTATAATCTACCACACAATGCCACTGGCAAAGCATGAACGGAAAGAAACAACAATAGGATACACTTTGCCTAGACATTCTGTAGAAGGCCCAAATGTATGTCTGGTAAAGCATAAAATTAGGTAAATTTTATTTAAAAACTATCATTTCAAGATAATTGATTTATTTTGTGTATGGTTATGTTCGGTTGGTTAATTTCAACCCATTTTGGAACAGACTGGCTCGTGCCAAAAATGGAATTAAACGTCTAGAAATATCCTTTAGAACAGTAAAAAAATTGTATTTGGTACGGTTAGTTAATTTTAGATTAGATACAAGGATACAAAGATAATTTTATTGGCAAACAAGGATACAAAAATCCTGGCTTATAAAACTATGTCTGTTGAATTTAATCAGTATATTGCTCTGGTACATTAGTTTGCACTGTATTCACAGTTGTTTTGATTTTGTAACGAGTTATTTTTCCTAGGGGGGTAATTATTTGCTATTTGGCCGCGCACCGATTGTTGAGGTAAGCAAGCGGCGGTGGCGAACCTGGCTAGCGCCCTTTGACCTGGCTTATCAGTTCGGATAAGCTTGGGTATCCCGGGACTACTGGATAGCCGAGAAGGACATTCAATTCGTGGATCCCGTGCAGTGAAGAGCGAGCGTGTGTCTAGTGAGACGTCCAGTGGTGTACGTGGATTCTCCTAGGCAATAGTCTAAGGCAATTCTCCTAGACTAATAGTTTATTACTAAGGGTTGTGTGTAATTTTATTTAGGAGGACTTAATTAGGTATCTAAGTCACTCAACGAGGTAAAAGACTATTTATACTTATATTTACTTAAAGTTAGGCTTAATTAACTTTTTGTGACTGGGATGACCGGATTTCTTTTAAGGTCTTCTACTATCATGCACCAACAGGCATTTAGTACCATAATTTCTTGCAAAGTCAAAATATAGGTATTTTACTTGAAGTGGTATAGTGAGTGCTGCTTCTGTCAGTGTTTAAGGAAATCACTACGCATCATAAGTATCTAAGAAATCATAAGTATTTTTTGTATACTATTTTATATTTTTCTTTCAATCAGGGAGTGGACGCTATCCACCTCCTAAACAAGAAACAATTGTTCTACCCTAGCTTCAGCAAGAGTACATTTGAAAGAATCGAGTATACAGATATCTATATACAGATATCTATATACAGATATTCAGATATACTTGAGCATAGCTAAAAACTATTGTTCGTAGTTGGTAAACATTAATTTTCTAACAAGGTGTTATGGTTGCTTCAGAAGGCTGCTTCAAAAGGCTGAAAATTATGGAATGAATTCTCTTTAATGGGCTGTGAGCGTTTAACAATTGAAAGAGAGCGATCTACAATTCAACCCTTACGTTTTGTGGTCAAAATTTTTAACGGCGACAACGTTTTTTTTGTGCATTTATATAAACCTTTGCCAATAAAATGTTTCCTATTTGAATAAACGATAGTTACGTTTTACAAAAACGTTTGCTTAAGACAATGTTATAAAGCTATTGTGCAATAAGTAGTTTCAGTGTGATTTTGTGAGTTCCATACGTTATCACTCACATATTGTATTAAATATCTGTGTAGATTTGAGTTTCCTAAATTCCTAAAAGGTTTGTTATAGTTATAGTTGTTAGCAAAAAATATTACTGTATGAATATGAAAATGTAGTTTAAAGTGTACCTCAGTAATATGTTTAAAACAACAATATGTAAACCAAACAAAACGGTTTACGTTTATTTTAATTTATGGCCTATACCGGACTCTTAACCCTAGATACTGGTTTAAGTTTTTGCACATTACTAGCTAATCTTAAATAAAAATACTGCAAATACTCTGCACAGTAAACGAAGAAATTTTGAAACAATAAGCGTTATATTTAATTCTTATAGTTTCTTTCTCTAAGCATTTTTTTACTTTTGACGATCAAGATAAATAATTTATATTTATAGGGAGGATTTCAGTTTGCGATTTTGTTAATCACCAAGGACCTATCAGTGCGATCCGTCTTATTTAGTGAAGATCTCCATCAGCTCTTTAAGATTCATCAATCGATTCGACAATTTAAATAACTTTGAAAATATTTCTTGATTATTTGAAAAGAGCTCCAAATTTCTTAAGAAACCATTATATTTTCAAATAGCGTGATAACTATTCTTGGTATCTTAGTTCTAAATTAATTTAAACGTTATTTAAAATTTTAATTTTGTAAATTTGTAAATTTATTGTATTATGTGAAGAAACCACAGAATAATCAAAAGAGTTTGCGTATTATTGGACAGTTAGACTTCTGTCGGTGGAGAGTTAACAGCTCTTCTAAATAACGACACGCCTAATGACTTTAAACTGTCCATTAACTGTTGGTACTTATCACAGAATTGTATCCTCAACTAAGAACATACGACATGTACTCACAAGACCGTCAGTGATATCATGGACGATTTTGATAACTAAAAAAATAGACAATTTGCATGTAGGGTTGGATCAACACTATGACAGCTTTCCATGCTGAGATGGAAAATTATCTAAGGTTTAAAATAACGACAGTGGGTAAACTAGGTTCCGCTTATCACTTCTGGACCAACGATCCTGGAACAGTTCCTGATTAACTCGGACCTAGTTATACAGTTTCCAACTGATGACTGTGAGTTATGGCACGTTTTTTGTAACTACAGTTTTCATTTTCATTGTTGTAATTTACATCACTAGTGTACATGTTGGTCGAAATCGAGCAATTGCAAAGTATTACAGGAGTTGCTTGAAAACGACTGACGGTAATAATTATCGAAAGAGTCAACACAAACTTCCCAATGATTATTTAACTACTATATGGAAATACTCACGATGTTCATAACAGGTTAATGTAATGAACATTTCTTGTAAATATGTTATCATTGTTCAAAGGTTGACCTCGTTTTTAGTGTTTTCTAATAATGTTTCCCACTTACAGCCGCATTAGGTTGTTTATGTTTATCTTCTAGATAATTTACACAATGATTGTTTTACAATTAACATCCGCTCTTCTTCTCACTTTTAATTTCTGACAACAGCTGGAGTTTCATAACAATTACTGTTTCCCATGTTAATTTTATGGAGAAATACTTTTAATGGCCACAGGGCCTCACTCTCTTCCCTAAAAAGATAGTTTCCTGCACAACATCGATTCTGTTGTTTGATAGTTCTCGCAAATAGAGAGCCCTGTGCTATGGAAAAATCCTATCACTACTTTAACAGTTCCACCTTTTGCATCGGTAATTATAGTACTGTCAGTGTACAGTTTTTAACTAGTGTCCCTGTTGCTCGAATTCGAGCAATTGCCAAGTATAACAGGCGATATTTTAAAACGAATAACAGTCATAACTTCTGATGACTTGAAGAATCGACTTAAAGATTATGGAAATATTAAGATGTACATAACAGATCGATATAATCAACATTTAATGTAAATTTCTTAAAATTAGGTTGTACATAATAACTATTATAAATGAAAACAAAACTTAATATAAACTAAAAATTATTTCTATTTCTTCTTCCCACTCATTTCAACCAAGTCAGTAAATGTTTGTAGCAAACTGTTAAATTAGCAAACTTATTGCCTGTTTAAAATTGAAATTTGTTCTTCTTATCACTTTTAAATTCTGACAACAGCTGGAGTTTCATAAAAATAAATTTGTTTCCCATGTTAATCTTATGGAGAAATACGAAACTTTAAAGAGTCCCAGGGCCTCACTCTCTAATTATTTTCCTAAAAAGAAAGTTCCCTGCATAGCTTCACGTTACGCTCTTTCCAATGAAACCAAAAACATGTCAATCGGTTCAGTAGTTTCGGAAGAGTAATTGTCACAAAAAACCTGCTTGCGTATGAAATAAGTATAGATACTCGCATGTTGCCAAAATTACAACGGTCTAACAATAACGCACGAGTTATAAATGTCCACAATTGACTTCTTAGAAGCTTTAGAAAATTAATATTTAGAGTATTTTAATGTATTATAAAATGAAATAAATCTTATGAATAAATATGATATGTTAAGGGAATATTATAGTGAAATCAAGCCTGAAACGTAACTGCAATAGTGCTTTATTACACGCAACTTACGATTTTTGAAAAACCTAGAATTGCGGTTCTGGTATCCCATAAACAAATTTGGGAGGAACTAATACACGTGGGAGGAAAGGTAAGAACTTGTATTACACATCTCGGACTTGCTTTTCTATGCATGAACTTTGTAACTTATTTTCTCTCTTTATTTACATAACCACATTTCTGTTTATACGGTTCTTAAAACAAAAGTTTTGTTCGTACATGTTTAAATTGAAAGCTTTTCTTGAAACAAAACTAGTTGAATACTTTTCTTTTAATTACCGTAGTGAAAAATTTTATTTTACACACACAAAACTAAAACACGCTGTTTTGTATTTGGAAATACAACAAGCACACTACAAACATACGACGACAATATGCGGAAGATGGATCATAAAAACAAAAAGAGAAAAGACGCTACATTGATATAGCTGGGAATTTAAGATTGAAAGCACAATTGAAAATTCCAAACGCCTTTTGAATTTTGAAACAATTTATAATAGTTCAAAATAGTATATATTTATTACAACGCTGGTAGTCACAGTTTAACTTTCTTCTGCTTAACAGAACCAAAACCCGTGTTCCATTTGCTATGTAGTATTTAAATGTGACAAAGATAAGTTGTATAAACAGCGTTCTCAATCTAATCTGCTCTTGAAGCATAACACACTGAAAATGATAAAATAAATTAAGACATTGGCTGTTCCATCGATACCCAGGAAACTGAAACTTTTAATTTAAAGATTTATTCAAATACAATTGACAAATAGTAAATAATTATGACAAATTGGCTATAAAGTTGTATCTTGTTATTAGTTAAGACAGAGTATGCATAGCGAAAGTTTTACGTTAAAGAGAACAGAGTTTGTAGATAATTTGAGTAAGTATTTTTAAAGTTAATCAACGTAGATTACAAACTCGATTAAAAGTTACAGGCGATGATAAGTTTGTCATTCCAGTAATCATTAAAGCATTAAACTTTGCCCTAATATTGAACAAGTTAAGAAATTAAGCCCTTAATTCTTACTTACGTTTTATTTTATTTTTTCCCTTTAAAATAGTTCTTTACTCATTTATTTGGTCCTTTACATCGTTATGCGAGTTTTATTTTAAAGTGCTTTTTACAAACAAGGTTATCAGACATGGATACAACATAGATATCAGGTTTCTATTTTCAAACAGGTTTGTAAATAGTTATTCTGTGCTTAAAAGTTGTTTAAGTGCCAAGTTATATTTCGTACTCTCACAAGATGACCAGAAAACTATAAGTTTAATTGAGCTACGAATATAATACGTGAATGCTAAATGTCGTGTCTCAAGTTTGGCATTTTCTGTCGACAAGAAATTCCCCAATTATTGCCACGAAATACTTAACCAATGGATATTACTGAAATTTAATTTATCTAATGAGCTAATAACAGACATTACTCATTAAGAGAATAGAACAAAGTAATGGACAGTTTACAAGCCTTAATATTGAAAAATTAAATTACTTAAAACTTTTTTCATTAAAATGCTATTAACGTAAGCTTAGATTTATTTGAGAGATTATTAAATTCCACAGTATTTCACAGTAATTAATCATACAATTACATGAAATTAAGTTCATGCAATATGAAAAGCTCGCAATTTCTTTACTTAAAGTAAACTAAACTTAAATAGGTTTACCTTTGACTTTTTTAATAGTTTAGTTTTCAATTAGTTATAGAATTTTTATTGTCAGATATTAGCTTGTATCCATACGATAATGTTAGGCTATAACATTTTACATAAATCTTAAACATATTTATGAACCTTTTTCAACAGAAGCAAAAAGATGAACAAAAATCAACTACTGGAACATTTTAATTTGTTGCACAGATATACCAGTCAAGAGAAGTGATACCAACAAACAACAATTTGCAAATAATTTACGTTTGTTCTAAACAAACCCTACAGGGATACTCCAGCTGGTTGTAAATTGTCTTTATTAGTCAGCCATTACAATAACTCCGAAGTGACAGTGGTGCTCTCATTGTAGCATTGGATTTATACTTTATTGTATCTGATTCTGTAACGGACAGTCCTCGTTGTTTTATTCTTTATTTAATATAATGCTGAACCCATCACACAAAAGTATAGTTAAAATGTATTTTGCTCTGCAGGGTTTAATCCTTGTGAAAGGTATAATCGGTCGGCGGTTTATCGACAGATTATTATACAGACATAAGATTTATATTTATGTCTCACCTTCACATCCTATCACGCGGCATTGTCACGTACAAAAGTCCATTAGTGATTGGCGGGATTTGAACCCGAGGCCTCGGGGACCTAAGACCCGTACTCTAACAATAGACGAGCTTGCTTCCCTGATTACAGATTTATAAAAATTTGTGCATTTTACACTGGCGATAATAAATAAAAAATACTGTCTTAGAGATACCCTTTTACAAGTGAAACCACTAATAATTAATATCAGTATAGTGTTTGTATTGCATTTATTTTATGCATTAGTATTTAATAAAATGGTCGAACTGTATTTCACATTAAATAAAAATATTAAATCAAAGGTCCATTAAGCATAATTGAATTTCTCTTTGTCCTCATTGGATTTTATCAACTAGATTAAATTCGTTTCTAAATTCAATATTCCTTTTTACATTTCTATTTCTCTCTAAATTAGCCCGTATATGCATAGTAATACAATTGTCCTGAAAATCTGAAATCCACATCAATATTTAATTAAACAACTTCATTTTAAACCAAAATCTTCTTTTAAAAAGTAACACACAAAGCTCACCATAACTTTCAATATTATTTCTGTGTTAAATCAAGTAACACCTCAATTATTACAATATCAAGTGTAAACAGCTGCATAATTGCTATTATTTATCAAACAGTACTTATTTCAAATACACAATTAAAATGTGACAATGGTAATTTTGTAATCTTTAAGCTGCATTTTAATTGACGCAAAACTTGTTATAAAAATAAAAAAGTATTTCCCATTTTACTACAATTTTCATACACAAGTGACTTTTACATTCACTGATAAGAACATCCCAACGATACGTTGTAGGGGTTTTACACATTTGATTAACCTACTAGATGATAGAATGTTCTTATTTTTTAGATTGATTTATACCCTTCATGTATTAAAAAATAACATTATACATATGCACAACTTCTTAAAATTACTAATACATTAGACCATTACGTTACATTTACTTTGTTTAATTATAGAATTTTTCATAATGATTAAAGTTACTGCTACATAAACTGACTCAAGTCAGTGGAAATGGCAAGATTCAATCCGCTTTTCACAAGACTTTAGTTTTATAAACTTACTTTTTCAGTAAGAATTGTTGTATTGTTCCAAACAGCTCCACGCTATTACTTGTGTAGACAGTTTAAATCCCTGTAACTACTTGATCCCAAAATATGAGTTTGCTTAGTGCTTATAAGAATTCTGGTGGTAAAAATCAAACGAGATCAAACAGACAGAATTATGAATTACAGTTTAGATAATACGATGTTAATTTATCTTATGACTAATGCAAGAAAACTATAACGTGTTTTCAAAAGAATTTATATACACCTTTGATTGGCAAATATTTAACCATCTTTAGAGATAAATTATGGTCACGCAAAATATTAATCGTACAATGAATAAAACTCTACTCTATTAATATTAGTAACCTACATTAAGAAGGTTAAATTTAATAAAAATGTTCCGAAGTAAGAATTTTCTTGAGTAAAAGTAAAGCCCAAGAGTGAAAGATTCTCACAAATATTGAAAGAGAATCAATCACGTTGGTTTAACTCTGAATCGTGGAAAGAGGTTCTTTGTTATTGAATTTAGTCTTTCTTCTTTTAATGTTCGCGCGATTCATTGGTCCGTTTGTTTAACTGGAAACTCCTTTTTTATGAAATATTTGTCTGAGGATATTTTTTAACTGACACATACATACATACAGGTAACAAACATAGTTACTCTTGTACACTTTATGACCGATATCTGTGATAGGAAAATATTGGTATTTTTAGAAGTTTCTATGGCTGTGCTGTATACGTTAACATTAATGTTCAGGTAATTTGTCAAATAATTAACTGAAAATTGCTCAGTTTGCAAAATACGATTAAAAATTTATTAATTAAAAACAATATTGGAAACAAATATCATGAAAAAGAAGAACTTCTGTAATAATTTAACTTTTCCATAACACATCTCTAACGTTATAGATTAACAAACTCTGTAGCTTTACATCTCCAGCTAACTAGAGATTGACCAACTGTTACATTGGGTTACGCAGCTTAGGAACCAAACACAGCACTCGCTTACAAAACCAAACTTTATTATTAGACCATAAAACATACAAAGAACACAAAGCTAAATCAAATAAAAAGGTGGAGTGGACTGGAACAGTGATAATAATTAGTTTAAAACAGAAACTCCAATTTGTAAAGGACTCTAAACACCAATTTTTAAAACCTAAAAATTATGATTAAATGGAGATGATTTAAAAATAATCGTACCTGTCTAGGGTCCTTTTCTCTTCATCCATGGTAAAATAAGTATACGACGAAACCCCATCCGGCGCTAACGTTTTATCTTAAAACACAACACAATTGCAGTACTAAACACCAAGCTTAGATGAGTTTATGGCGGGAATGAGTGAGTGTGCTACACTGCTAACTAACGCTAAGCCAAACGCAACGTACTAACCACCGCTCAGGGGGGTCTACATAATAACACGCCGAAAACAATCTCACTCTCACTGGTAATAAGTTATACAAAATTGTAAATAAAATAGAATTTAAAATTAGTAAAACTCTGTTACTGTAATACCCCTCGTTACTAGACAGGTAGATACCGTATATCGTTAAAAACTGTTCTCTTGATGAACTATTTTAGTTTCTACACAAATGGGAACAGCCAAGTGGCGGTTGGCGGGAAATTAAAATGCCTTCTCTGGCGCTTTTTTTTAGTTGTACAAATAAAGCTCCGTGCTCACTATCTCCATAATAAGCATCCATAATATTCTATACTAATATTGTCTTTCCTAGACTCACACTCTAGCTCTCCCTGTCATCCAGTACACCACGCTCACCACTACTCACAAAACTGACACAGTGCACTTTTCCCCCGATCCACCGTTCCTTCCTTTCGGTATACCAGTGTTATCATCTCCTAAACTTTCATTAATTGTTTCCAGGGTTCCAGGTGCTTAGTGTAGTTTATAGTTTTCAATATATTAAGAAAACAAGAGCTTTGTAGGACGTTAATTGGACGTTAATTTGTATTTCAAACAATCTTTGAAACAACCAGTTAAAACTCGATTACAACGGGACAGTTGACAAGGTACAAGCCGGTTAGTATAAATAAAGCTTGTCAGCGACATATAAGTTAGCCTACGATTTGTTACCAGTATCACTCAATATTATCAAACAGTCAGTGCTCTTGGTTAGTTTACAATTTAGTTCGCTCAAATGCCGGTGAGTGACGAAGATCGCCGGCAGAGTTAACTTTTTCCAGAGCTTTTTAGTAACAGGTAAAGAGCGATTGAATGTACGGGGCTAGTTGACGAGTAGCCCGTAATATATGTCCCGTGTACTTTACCCGTTATTAGCTTGACTTCCTTGCAGAGTTCTGATGGCCATTAGGTATTTACGCGATAATAATTAAACAGATGAACAGAAACATTAATATTAACCTCATATAATATTTCTGAAAAAAAAAATGCGTTATTAGTCCAGAAAATATGCGATATTACCATACGAGTAACATCTTTTATATAGTTTGGAGTGACGTATCATATGTTTGCCTTTATTACCTTAAATTAACCTAAAGAGAGAAGAAACCCCGTCAAAACCGTTCAACATGTTCCCGTCGACGGACAGGGTGGTGTTCCTGGTCCGTTATTTTTGTCCTTGTAATATACTTCGTTGAAATCATATACACTTGATGTATTTAAGTAGATAACAATAATTGGAATTTTACTACATCAACTCCAGTTAGATTAAAGGATACTAGGGATCAATATACTACTTGATGTATTAAAGCAATCTAGGCGTAATATCTAAGTAAACGCTCACTCTCCCTTGGCTCGCCTTTGCCTTTGTGTTCCTATCCTTTGTGGCTCAGCCTTTCCTATGTTCACTTCTCAGTATTAGGTAATTAATCCAACATCTTGAACTCTGTTACTGACTTGGATATGCTAGTGTAACCTATCACGACGCCTTATTAAATTAACTTGCTCACATAACAACCAAATGAATTATAAAGAGATAAAATTAAAGAAATAACATTTTTAATTTTTTTTTTAGTTTTTCAGTCCTAATAGATAGTAAAAAATACCCATGTAACAGCAAACCGGCAGACTAAACCAACTTCCATTTGTCTGATGTGTTTTGTCTTAAATTCCTTCTCCTGTATCTCTTTAAGACTGTCAGATTTATTATCAATGTAAAGTAAAGTATTTCCGTAAAGAAATCTTATTCCTAATCTTCATATAAATAACATTATTTTTGGCGAGTAATTTGGGGTTGCTGCTACGCGGAAGGAAAGGGTGTTTTTTTTAATTAAAAATGTAAATAGTACGGTATTAAATCATTGATTTTTTTTTTTTTGGGGGGGGGCATTTAAAACACAATTTTTACATTAACCCCACAACACCCTGGTTCTCATGATCCAAACTTGCTTGTTCGCCAATTTATCCCAGTTATACAGCTATAGATGTTCATGCTATTACTCAAGTAATCGCGTTCACGGTCACACATATTTTTATAACACTTACAAATTTTTATGAATGATGTGCTTGGCCTCTGGGGACATTAAAATGAAAAACTAACACCACACCTAGTCCGCACATAGTCTACTTCCCTTTAAGGAAATTCGCTAATATATATTCGTTATGATTGTACTCGTTTTATGTATTTAAAACCCAACATATTCTAGAAAGAAATGTAAACTTTATAATTTCAATGAATTTATAATTGAACTCAATAAAAACTATTAGTCCTCAATAATTAATCATTTCAATTCAGCAAAATCTTACTAAAAATAGATGACACACTTTATTTTTGTGCTGAGTAGTGTTCTTAAAACTTTCAGCGATGTTAACTGACCGCAATTAATGTATATATTAAAATACCACAGTAGGCTTATTCGAGGTGATTTTATTCATGGACATAAAAATCTTACCAGGGTTTGAATAAAGGGATACCTTATACTTATCTATTGAATGTATCGTACTTATACTTGCAATGTATCGTATTATTACCAAAAACTATATTCATATTATAAAGAAAACAAAATTTACTGGTACGTAAAAATGTGCTAAGGCAAGACAATCCTGTAAGATTGATTCAAGCTTCTCCCATTCTCTCTCGACACAAGGTGGGATTGACTGAATGTAAATCCTTCAGATCTGTTACTGTACTCGGGGTTTTCGTATATCCTCTACCTCACAATAAGAACCATTATTTCACTTTTTATATTTTAGATAGCATATACTAAGCATATATTTTACCTACGATCGTTTTTTTAAGTAGCCGTTTCAGTACAGTTCTTAGAATTGAAAAGTATCAAATAACAGCATTGTTTACTTTCATAAAAGAATAGTTTTACTCATAACAACACGGGTAACAGACCAATGAGGTTCAAGGATTTAGAGAGAAGTGAAATTGTAATGATTCGAAATTCAACTAATCAGCTGTTCAGGCCAATTTAATTGTTTATTGGTGCAATTAGTGTTTGATACAATGTTTCGTTGCATCACTGACAGGGGCAATTAGAGATTAAAACGTAACCTAAGAATAAAACATAATCACTTTAAGAAGTTATAAGTAATGATTTTTAGTAACTAAAACAATGTCGTAGGTAAAGTAGTGTACACAACTCGCGTAAATAATGTTTTTAAGTTTTTAAGTCACTCGCCAAGGCTCATACCTTAAATTTTCTACTCGTGTCGTTAACACTATCGTTACGCAATCGTTGCGTAAACTACTATTAAAACCTAAAAGAAGTATTTGAAAAATGTTTTATTCGAATATTGCATATATTTTAATGTGGATGTTTTTGTGGATTCTCTATGTCACACATAGAAATAAATGCAATTAGAGGAAAGATGTCCGGTGTTCGATTAACATTTTTTGATTGGTTATGATGAAAATCATTGACACTAATGTGGATGATTAATGTTTTAGCAAAATACACGAGAAGCGGTGTCTTCAGGAAGGGATTGGTTTCGTCAGCGGGTTGACTGGTAGAGGCTACATTTCTTTTGGCATTCTAATCCTCTTCTCAAACCCTATAGACATTTTACGCCCCAGTGGTTAAAACTCTAAACTAAAGCTAAATAAAAGAAGACTCCTATTGTGTAGATATTTGGTTATTAGATTAAATTACATACATTTTCATTCCTTAAAATGTAATCCAAAATTAGATAAACTTCTCAGATGTTGTTTTGTTTACATTTTGACGAGTATTACGGTGTTTATTTATACTCTAACTTTTGCATTGAGTTTACAAATCTTCTAGATTACGTTATGTTGTATCATTGTTTTCAGAATAAATACATTTCATAAAACTGTCAATAAATTTTGCTGGTGCTAGAAGTAAAGCAAAAGAGTTAAATAAAATATTTAATAGTTTATCGGAAAAGAGGTATTCAACTATTTTAAAGCTGTATGTAGTTCCAGGCAGCCTACGTTTTACAAGAATATATGTTATCGTTTTTATTGTTCTCATAAGTAAATTTCATTACAGGTAAATATAAACCTTTACAGTAATTCAGTATAATTAAATTTTAATTGATGTGTATTCTAAGCCTTTGTTTCTTTTTTATATTGCATCCTTCCTTTTATTAATTCTCTTTGCTTTTATTCTTTCTCCTTCTTTCCCTGCACCATCAACACGATAATCTTCAGGCATTCTTGTGGCATATGTATTGATTGGGTAACATTTGGCCTTTTGTTTTATGTGGCTTGGTCTTTGAACATTATCTTCGTCGACAGCCACATTTTCCCGTTCATTTTTACCAGCCACCGTTTTAACTTTTTCCTTACCTTTTTTTTTTGTTTCATCATATTGTAGTTGCAGTCATTTTTATCCCACTTAGCCTTTTGTATATTTTTCTGGTAAAGAGGTGGTATATTTCCTCTTAGACTTTCTTTAACAAGGGTTATTTTCAATAGTGGTTTAATCTTTCTCTGTATTAATACATACTTCTTCTTGTATGATTTCTTCTTCTATAAAACTTTCTTCATCGTTGTGCCTACAAGTATCGCCTTCATAAATAAAGTGGTGAAAACCAAAATATTACAGCGAAGCACAAGATGCAAATATATCTTCTTTACAATATTTAACTTTACAAATTACTGTCTGCACTAGTAAGTACTCATCAATATCGTCACTAAAACTAAACTCGTAGTTTGTATGTGTAATGTTCTGAGACTTTTCACAAAGATTTTTTAAATGTATTAAGGGTTTTTCATCTTCCGAAGATGCTTCACTATCACGAACATAATTATTTTAATTACTTTCAGTTGTAAACATCTTGATTTATTCTTTCCGCATTAATGCATATTCAAACCTGAAACAAAAATTTAAACTATAAATACGTTTTTTATTTAAGCCCTCTAAGTATTGTGTGTTGTTAAGCTTTGTTTTTTTCACTTCATTACATAATAAGGAATGAGATGAAGATACGCTGCCAACATTCATACGGGGTTTTATCTTGTAAAAATCTTGCATACTATCGTACCGTCCACTTACGATAGTATGCATTATATTCAACCTTCAAAATAAGGTTTCAAAATCGTGCATACTATCATATCTTCACTTACGTTAGTGTGACACATTCAAATAACCACTTATAGCAGATACGATAAGAATTCACCATGTTATATCTTGAAAACGGTTGGAGATACAGATACGAAACTTTGTCAGATTGTGCGCCACACCATAATGAACAGCTGGGTGAAATATGTCAAAATCCGCATTTTGGCAGATGTGACGATATGTTATAGTAAATCTCTAAAACTGTTACAGTAAAATAATTAATTGTGAGTTAGAAATAAAAAAAATGTTTGTTGCATAATTATAACCGGTAAGGATATTTCAATTTTTTTTATGCTGAATGTACTGGCATGCATCCCAAGTTTTACAACAATATCTTTAACGCATTCATTGTCCTCCTAATCTTATTCATTAGAGATTTATGAAAATACTTTATATTCCTATTCTTAATTAAACAAAAGAAACTAAATAGCACAAAATATATTTACAGTAAAAGCCTAACACTGATGGGGTTGGCAGGCCAGGACTAATGCTGGGGCTGGGTCAGTGTGATGAATGACTGTCATTGGAGACTAGGCTGGGTGACGTCACCCCAGTGGAGACTCATACGTCAGCCATGAATTGGAGAAAATTGGTTCCAGTCATACTAAAGGCTAAGTACCATTTAACTTTTGCAGAAAATCCAAGATATCAATCAACGTTAGGAAGTATTTTTTTATTTACTTTGATTGATCATTAATCAATTAAAGGGCTTTGGCTAAAGAGAGTTTGCACAACATGCTTATTCATCAGGAGTTAATGCAAGGTCTATGAGTTTTTTACTAGTTAAATATGGACCAAGTCGTCATTAACTATGGGGATTTTTATAATGACCCCGATAGTAATGTGAAATCAGTAAAATCCCTACACTAAGAAATACACTTATGTTGCTTTTAAACTTTGCTTATATACGTTATGTTTCATTATAAAGATTGTTTACAATAATGTAATGTTTCTAATGTATTAGTAAACACAGATTTAATTTTAATTAAAGTATTAAAACAAAGAAGTCTTTAAAATGTAAATTTTAGTCAAAATAAAAAATAATGGTTGCAAGATAATTAGGAGGATAACAAACTTTATAAACCACTTACATTTAAAATAAATTAGGAACAATAAACTAACACAATACTACTACAAACGATTGTTATTCACTTCTACTAATTAAGTTCTAATTTGGAAAGTTAAAATTGTATTTTTACAAACTCAATCTTGTTGACGACAGCAACGGACTTGACAGTTACAGAACTACGTTCAGTCTATCAAGCGAGACTAATTACTTTCTGTACCTAAGTCATAATAAATCCATCACGGTATCAATATTTCCGTCCAAAGATATTGTTAGGAATAGAAAGAATAAATATAAGGGTTTTACGACTTAGTGGTCTCTGAAATAATAGAAGTTTATTTAATTAGTCAATTTTACCGTAGAAGTCTATGAGACTGTTTTGACTGTCGCCGTATACCAAATGCACGTTCTCCTGAGCTAAAGTATAAGATCAATAGGTTACATTGTCCGTTTTCAGTTTTAAACATCTAGGAGTTGTAGTCTAGGAGCTGTTGACTAGTTTCGGATCAACGACCAATTCGCCAATCTACACCAAATTAGTCCATAAATCCGACGCAAGTCTTCATCAATACATAAACAAATGTCGACACATTAAGTTCACATTTAAACGGTATTTACTCAGGGGAGGTCAAAACGATCAGTAAACATCGGCCTCGGTGGTCTAATGGTGAGCGTGCCGGGCTGATATGCTGAAGGTCCCGGGTTCAAATCCCGCTCGTGGCATTAACTTTTTGTCCAAAATTTTTTTATTATCAGCAAGTTTGGTTGGTTTGGTTCGGTTATGACAGTTTAATTTTATTATTAAGTCATCATAAAATGTTAGTAGAGCAATTTCTAGTTTTATTTAATAAACAGAATTATTTGTTCTATTAATAAACTTTTGTTACCTATATTATTTCATTATCAGCAAGTTTGGTTAGTTCGGTTAGGTTATGATAGTTTAATTTTATAATTAAAAAATAATAAAATTGAATTTGAGGCATTTATAATTTTATTTTATGAACAGAACTATTTTTGCGATTAGTAAACCTTCTTTGCCAAAGTACTCTCTACTACAGCGCTGTTCACGGAGGAATTTTGAACTAATGCCTCATTCGTATCTCCCCTAAGTCAGACCCCATTTAAACACAGAACACGTTTAAAAAAACGCTAGGTCGGCCACATTATTCACGGAACAATATAAAGAAGAGTGAAATTGAAAATATGTTCAACTTTAAGGTAAGAGCTAATTTATTATAACCTTGTATATTTTAAGAATGAAAATTTAGATAAAATGTAAAACCTTGATAAATTTTTAAGCCTATGTAAAAATAAATAATACATAAGGTTATAAATGATGTCAATTATCTACTACTTAAAAATATTAAAAATTGTAAAGTATGAAATAAAAAATCGTCTGTTCGTCAACAATTTAATGTAAAAAAATGAAATTACAATCATAACAGTACATAAGTAGAAAACATAATGCAAACGAAAAAGTAAATTAATTATGGCTATTTTAACCCCAAAAACGAATATTATTAATGTGCCTAGGTTTCATTACTAAGGTTTGTAGTAAATGTGAAAAATATTCTGGAGGTGGGTTAGTATTGATGTGGCGCATAATGTAGTAATTAGTATAAAAGTTGGCGAATATGCACCTGACCCGCTTTCGTTCGACGGTCCGCTTGAGAGGCTTACGATCGACTGGGAAGGAAATGGCAAGTCAACATGTAGATTTCCTGAGTTTGTATTTCTAGCCCATAGTTCAACTTCCATATTAGAAACTAAAGATAAAGTGTCAAGCTTTGCGCGTTGTTGGAGATCAGTGGGGGATTTTCTCATGGTCTTACAAATACTTATAAATAAATCCACATCGTCTGATTCGTCTTCCTTTGATTAATAACTCTTTTATCATCTTTTCTCCTTCCACAGACCTTTTTTCTATGGCCATACATAGATTTTCTCGAAAGTTGGTTTTCTTTTTTGCTTGCTGAGTGGATTTATTTCGTTGATTAGTATTTACATTTCCGGATAAAACTTCTTGTTCATAATTAGGGTGATGACGATCAACTTCGCGTGGAACACTGGTTTTGGTGTTTGTCTCAGAAAAGGAGACGGTGTTGTCCGGCACAGTGTCATATCGGGGAGTTGATTCCCTCAGTAGATCATCGGGATCGTCACTTTCCTCATCATCTTCTGTCGTTACATTGGAAAAACTTCTGAAAAAAATCATTCACTATGGTAACTAGTATAGTAGTTTTGTAACTACCGTTTACCTTACTCTCCTCCATCATCGTGTTATCACTCTTATCAGACCAAGGAGTGGGGGAAATACGTAAAAGGAAATGCCGCGCCGGCTCGATGGCGCCGGTGTGGAAGCGCCATTGGTACTGTATCTTCCAACTTCAAAGACCCAATGCCGCCCAACAACCGAGTCCGCAGATTTTGGGAATGGGCACAGCCTTTGCGCTATCAGAATATAATTACATAATGTTGTTAGGTTGGTTGTTAGGATTAATCTTATCATTGTTGGCTACATTATATTGTAAAGTAATTAAATAAAAAACAAAGGACCATATACATTTAAGAACTCTTAATGAATTCATATTTACTTATAAAAAAATTTAAAGTATGCATTGTTTATTATTTTAACAAATTGTAACATTTTATTTCAACAAACCCTCGCTTTTGTTCAGATGACAACCTGTCTTGTGAAACCCAGCCTTTTTTTCCTTTGATGGAGCTTCAGATCCCGTTCTATTTGTATCGCGGAGCCTTCTGTCATTGGTGTCCTTTATGTTTTTCCACCTTCGTCTACAATCGCCAGCTGAAAAAAAACACAAGGAAATTAAAATAATTTATTATTGCCTTTTAATTAAAAAATTTAAATAACTTCCTGATCAGCATTGTAGGTGTTATTAGATTTACGGTTGTAAAAACTTAACATAGTTAAATTTATTTAAAATGTTTACGTTTAAAACTTGGCCTACTTTGATTTATAAAAAAACTTTAACACTTTTTAACCCTTTTTCAGATTCCTGGCAACTGGAGAATCCTATCATTCACTCCAATTTGAATTTCGGCTGTCAGTGAGTAGTATCAGTAACATAGTAAAGGAAACATTAGCAGCTCTGAAGAAAAAGACTTGTCCCGTTATTTCTGCCTCAACCAACCATGGAAAACCTAGAAGCCAATGCTGAAGAATTTCACCGGAAATGCAATTTTCCAAATTGCGTTGGTGCCATCGATGGCAAGCATATTAGAATAAAGTGCCCAATGAAATCAGGCTATAATTATAAAGGAATTTCTCAACAGTCCTTTTAGCTATCGTGGATGCCAATTACAAATTTATTTTTGTTGATGTTGGATCTTAGTGCAGTAGAAATAGTGTTTAAGGTGAAACTAATTGCAACATAAATTATTCCAGTTAGATATAGTAGGTAATACACTTATAAAAAACATACTAAAAATATACATTTGTACTGTTACGCAAAATACGGTTTTTTAGCCACCATTTAAAAAAGTGTAAAATTTTAAATTATTGTAAAAAAATCTGGTTTGGCATCAAATTATAGAACATTTCATGCTGGAAAAGAATATAATGGTTGAATTTAAAATAAACTGTTAACAGTGATGCACTATGGGCGAAAAAAGGTGCGTTAAAAATGTGGCATTTGAAAGGTTTTTTATTTATAAATTGTTTTAAACTTTTAAAATTTGTTTTTTTTTTCATTTTTGACCCTTAAAACGTAAAATTTTTCAATTTCTCTCTAGACCTTTTTAAAGAGCTTAAAAACAAATAGTTAAGTATGTCAAAGGGTTTTGTACGAATATTGGTAACGGGGAAAACTCAAAAAATTGGAAATTTAAAATCACCATGTTATTCTTATGGAGAATATGGTAAAAAGTTGTAGTTTCCTTGTTTATGGATATATTTCCTCGTTGGCAAGATGCTCTATATGTTTGGAGGACTATACTGTAGGGGAGGCTGATCTGCAGTTTGTTTGCGGGCATGTTTATCACGAACTGTGACGAAGGAATTGTGACAACCAAAGCATGTCTTACAGTGTCATTAAAAAAACTTTTTTGTGCCGTGTTTGGAACACAAAGGTACTCGAAACGTCTTGTATTTCAACCAACAACGCCTAGTCCTTGAAAAGCCATTTTTAACATAAAACCTTCATTTTCAGGACCAACTATTCTGGTCCTGGAAAGGCCGCTTTCCGAATTTTATCCGAGGACCTGAAGAGACAAAAACGTTTTAAACTTATAAAGAGTCCTCAAAACAACGTTTTTGTGTCGGCAAATAGGCCTTTTGAGGACCTGGCGCGAGGACCTATACGTCCAGAAAACGCCGTGTTTGGAACGTTGAGGCACTCGAAACGCCTTATAATTAAATCTATCCTTAGCCCTATTTAAATATAATCTGGGTATGTGAGATGACGTTTATGGGCATTGTGGCTCATGTTGGTCGATGTTCTGTTGGAATTGAAGCGGACTAACCGGGTCATCTGGGTCTTCTGGATGCTGAGTGTAGCTCCCAAAACTCTGAAATAATAACATATCATATTTTAAATAGACGTGTCTAAAAAAATCAATATATAGTAAAAAAAATATATATATATATAATGATATATTATCGATAAATTATCTACCTATATCTATAATCCTATTGTTGCTATTTTCCGTTCATACTTTGCCAATAACATACTCAGATTGTATATAATAAAGCAAAGTATGAACGGAAATTAACAACAATAAGATTAAATACACTTTGCCTAGGCATTCTGTAGAAGGTCCAAATGTTTGTCTGGTAAAGCATACAAAGAGGTACATTTTATTTAGAAACTATTATTTCAAGACTATTGATTTATTTTGTGTATGGTTAATAAAGTTGCAATTTTGTCATTGTATTTAAAAACAAATTTCATGTTTTTAAGACCTACATGTAGCATACTGATGCTTTATTCCTTTATAATTCACCTAAATCATTACTCTTACAAATCTGAGAGAAAAATTATCAAATTATATTGGGATAAAAACGCAAAAAAATCAATCCTCACCTGCTTATTTGCATGGCTTTTATCCTCAAAGAGAACAACCGTCCAGTATTGCCGTAGTGGCTCCCAGCATTCTAGTATGCGTCTGACACACATCTGTAACGACAGCCAACGAGTTTGGCCAGGAGCTATCAACTTTCTAGGGCTCGTGTCAGGTTAAAAAACTTTCTAGAACTTAACGAATTCCGCAGTGCGCTTAAGGCTCCTCGTCATGTGTTTGAAGACAGTTCCTACCAAATCTTCTAAAGAGCTCGGTAGCATCTTACAAGCATAAGAGGCTACAAGCATAAGAGGCTACTGTAGATATATAAGATGGCAAGAAAATTTCACAATCACAACCTTCGGGTACTTAGATGCAATCTTGGTCGCTACTGAGTTTTTATTCCCCATCATTACTGAAGTAGTGTCTGAGCAAAACCCTTCCCAGTTCTTAAGGGGAATGTGGCTTTGTTGTAGGGGTTCAATCATCTTGTTAAATATGCCCTCTGCAGTAGGCTCCTTTGGTTCAACAACATCTATAACATCTACTGTGGTTTCAAATTCTTGACAATCAATATACCATGTAACGATTGCCAGCTGACTCTTTGTGGTCACATCAGTTGTTTTATCGATAAAAACTGAAAATGGAGTTAAATTGAACCTTTCGCTGAGATTTAAAATATGGCCTCAGTCCCTGCCTAATCACATTTGTTGCTTCATGTTTGCCCAACTGAAGTGTATTAACTACTTCTTTCTCAGGAAGCAGTTTACAGAATACTACCAAAGGTTCTACAAAAACCTGTTAGATACTGCTTATTATTTCATTTTAATTAATCAAATTAAGAAAATATGGATTTTAAAAAGTCGAAACTTTTTATCCTTATCGGAATCAGCAAGCTATTTTGTAATGAGCAAATATCATTATCATGTCGTCATTACCCCGTATGACACGACCGTGTCTAATATCATTATGAGTGTCGTCCCATCGTCCATGGCCATCAGAAGTTTATTGACTCTACCTGCATTTAGGTCTGCGTCATGTGAAACGCTGACATTGTCACCAAGTGTGGCCACTCCTCAGCGACTTGTCGTTGTGGCAAAAAAAAACACCTCATAGGCACAATGCGTTGACAACAGAGTTACTGGTATAACCTATGATTTATTGAACCTATTAAAAATACCTTACCAGTCCAAACCACTTCACAATGCAGGGTTCGTGATAAACATGCCCGCAAACAAGCTACGGAGCAGCCTCCCCTACAGTATAGTCCTCCAAACATATAGAGCATCTCGTATCTGAAATAAGTAATACAATATGAAAAATTCAGTAATTATTATGATTGTAATAAATTTGAAACTACGACCAAAATTAGTTTAACCCATGATTAGGACTCATCTGTTTTCATACCTAACATTTTAACTCTTCTATCTGAATGGAATAAAAATTACAAGGCCATTGAGAAATAAGTACAAATTCCATGTTTCTCACCACCATGATCAGCACTGATTGAGATTTTACGGTTGGCGGTGGCGGCAGGGTTGGAGCTGCGGGCTAGGCCTGCTGTTTCTGGCATCGAACTAAAACAAGTATTAAAGAGTTTTTAAACTACAGTATCAATGAAATACCTACGCATGGGTAAAAAGGCAACTGTTTTATCATACTAAATCAGAAAAAAAATGCAACGTGAATAATGTAAATATATAAATCTTGTCGATTGCAACTTGCCAAGCTACTTAAACAACACTGATGAAATTGAAATTACCATAGTTTTATTCTACGTAATCGTATGCAAATAAATATTTGTAGCTCCTTTTTAACAATCAACATGAGGGTCGGAATGTAAATGAGTGTCGTTCTTACAATTTTAAAAACTTATAACTTTGAAAATTTGGAGAATATAGATACCAAACGTCAAAACCTAATCAAACTTTAATACATAACTAGCTGTACCCGCGGGCTTTGCCCCGTTTTACTTCATAAATGAGCTTGTTCGCATGGCTCAATCACGCCCCGGTTGAAGTTCGTTCGCTACGCTCACTCACCTTTAGGTTTGAGAGCTCGTTCGCTGCGCTCACTTGCCTTCAAGTTAGTTCGTTCGCTACGCTCACTTGCCTTCAAGTTAGTTCGTTCGCTACGCTAATTCGCCTCCAGGTTCAAGTTCGTTCGCTACGCTCACTCACCTTTTGGTTGCAAATTAGCTGTTGTCATAAATTTAAAAAAATAAAAGTGCTGCACCCTTTTGGTAATCCTTGTAACTTTAATGCTATTGCACATTATAGAACAGAACCAACTTGTTTAATTGAAACAGCTGTGAAGATTCATTAATTCCATTTAAATATGAGTACTCATAAGGTTAACATGGGAAACTCCAGAGCCACTGGGGCGGAGCCCGAGAGTCCGATCAGAATAAAAACAACTTAGTTATCCTATTTAATGCCTAAAGAATCAGTGTACCAAATTTCAGCTTCCTAGGTAAGTGGGAAGTGGGAGAATTAGTGATGAGTGAGTGAGTGAGTGAGTCAGTCAGTCAGTTAGTCAGAGAGGGCTTTGCCTTTTATATATATAGGTAACTAGCAGAGTACCCGTCCTTCGTACGGGGTTGGCATGTAAGTATAAAGTGACATTAGCGTATGGTTTGACAGCTCCATTTAAGTAATGTTAAATAATGTTTACATTCAGGATAGTGACATCATTATTTTAAATATGATCCTTACCCTCTCTGTTCTAATATTCATGCAGTATTTAAATAACCAGCTGTATGGAATTGTGAAATCAAAATTAATTTGACAGTTAGTACTGCTTGTTTACATTTTTAAACTTTGTAGGTTTGTTCTTTGTTGTCATGGATACCATCAATCAAAATTTACTTTGAAATCTCTCACCTCCGATTTTTGAAAGCCCACGGGGCATAGCCCTAGGACAATATTGAAGCGGGAATAGTTCTATATGTATCCTCGGAACTGTAGCTTCATGTGTGTGCAATTTGAGCCCAATAGGTTCAGTAGTTTTTGAGATTAGCTCATACAAACACACACACACACACACACACACACACACAGACACCACCTCTTCTTTATAATAGTATAGATAGATACATACATAATGAATTAATATTTGTTTTCACAATTTTTGTCTTGTAAAATGTGTGTCTGGTAAAGCATAAAAAGAGGTACATTTTATTTCAAAACTATTATTTCAAGACTATTGATTTATAATAAAATTGTAATTTTGTCATTGTATTTAATAAACATTTCATGTTTTTTTATTAGACCTACATGTAGCATACTGATACTTTATTCCTCTATAATTCACCTAAATTATTACTCTTACAAATCTGAGAGAAAAATTTTTAAATTATATTGGGTGGAAGATAAAAACGTAAAAAAAATCAATCCTCACCTCCAGTATTGCCGTAGTGGCTCCCAGCATTCTAGTATGCGTCTGACACACATCTGCAACAACAGCCAACGAGTTTGGCCAGGAGCTAGAAACGTTCTGGGGCTCATGTCGGGTAAAAAATATTAATTTTTTGGGGCGGTGGCGGCAGGGTTGGAGCTGCGGGCTAGGCCTGCTGTTTCTGGCATCGAACTAAAACAAGTATTAAAGAGTTTTTAAACTACAGTATCAATGAAATACCTACGAATGGGTAAAAAGGTAACGGTTTTATCATACTAAATCTGCAAAAAAATGCAACGTGAATAATGTAAATATATAAATCTTGTCGATTGCAACTTGCTAAGCTACTTAGAAAAACACGGATAAAATTGAAATTACCAGCGTTTTATTCTACGTAATCGTATGCAAATAAATATTTGTAGCTCCGTTTTAACAATCAACATGAGGGTCGGAATGTAAATGAGAGTCGTTCTTACAATTTTAAAAACTTATAACTTTGAAAATTTGGATAATATTGAAACCAAACGTCAAAACCTAATAAAACTTTAATACATAATAGATACATACATAATGAATGAATTTGTTTTCACAATTTTTGTCTGGTAAAATGTGTCTAGTAAAGCATAAAAAGAGGTATATTTTATTTAAAAACTATTATTTCAAGACTATTGATTTATAATAAAATTGCAATTTTTTTATTGTATTTAATAAAAATTGCATGTTTATTATTAGACCTACATGTAGCATACTGATACTTTATTCCTTTATAATTCAACTAAATTATTACTTTTACAAATCTGAGAGAAAAATTTTTAAATTATATTGGGTGGAAGATAAAAACGTAAAAAAATCAATCCTCACCTCCAGTATTGCCGTAGTGGCCCCCAGCATTCTAGTATGCGTCTGACACACATCTGCAACAACAGCCAACGAGTTTGGCCAGGAGCTAGCAACGTTCTGGGGCTCATGTCGGGTTAAAAAAAAATATTCTGGAACTTAACAAATTCCGCAGTGCGCTTAGGGCTCCTCTTCATGTCATTGAAGTCGGTTCTTACCAAATCTTCTAAAGAGCTCGGTAGCATCTTACAAGCATAAGAGGCTTCTGGATATATAAGATGAAAAGAACATTTCACAATCACAAACTTCGGGTACTTAGATGCAATCTTGTTCGCTACTGAGTTTTTATTCCCCATCATTACTGAAGTAGTGTCTGAGCAAAACCCCTTCCCAGTTCTTAATGGGAATGTGGCTTTGTTGTAGGGGTTCAATCATCTTGTTAAATATGCCCTCTGCAGTAGGCTCCTTTGGTTCAACAACATCGATAACATCTACTTTGGTTTCAAATTCTTGACAATCAATATACCATGTAACGATTGCCAGCTGACTCTTTGTGGTCACATCAGTTGTTTCATCGATAAAAACTGAAAATGGAGTTAAATTGAACCTTTGTTTCGTTCAAAAGCTATTAACGAAGATTTTAACGAAAATTTAATTAATTGGACTCGCAACAAGGGCTCCTCACAGCCAGTGATGCAAGGTTGAAATTTTCTGTGTGTTTTTAGTAGTACTGTAGTTTGTTTACACGAGTTCGTTGTTGCAAAGGTTTTATGAAACATCCTTGGCAATGTGGTAAAAAAAAACATTTACTTTGCTGTGTAATTGTTTCAATGACAGTCATGGTTTAGAATTATAAAAGGAATGTTGAAAGCTGTTTGCCGCACCGGCTCAACATATTACAATGTTATCAGTCCTTCGAGTACAAACTACAACTGGACTTTTCCTAATGTGAAAGGTCAACAATACGAATTGTACACAAATATAAGTGTTATAACAACTATCTTATTCAGAAAATATTAATATCAACGTAACTTAGTCACTTAATCAACTCGCTTTCGTCCCTAGGATGCTACCTGATAATCGAAGTCTCGGATGAATATTTCTTGCCATTCCTTGATGTACCCATTTTTATTGTTTAGTTCTACTTGAGCTGGCTCGTTAGGGTTCGATGGATCCTATAACATTGCTAGCATTATCAGATACTGCTAACAGAAAACAAAGCCGTTTAGATTCCATTTATGCCACTCAAGAGCACTCCATCAAAATAGTTTTGGTTCAAAATCTTTAATGTAGTGCCCAGTCACTGCAATGGAACTTTCCTTATTGGCACTAGTACAACAATCAGTGGTCAGACAAAACAGATTGATATGTTTTGCTTCCTCCATCAGTTTCACAATTTTGGAAAAGTACTGGTAGCATTGTGTGCTACCGTGTGTGAAATATGTTGTCTTGTCAGTAGTTCGTAAGCCGGGTTTATGAGATTTTACAAATCTTCGAAACCCTTTATTTTCACCCGCACTAAATGACTACATGTCTAGGTAAAAAGCTTCATCAGCTCTTGATCTATTTTTTTTTTTTTTTGTCCTACACCTAATTTACTAGGGATATATGCAGTCATTCTCTGTTGCTAACGTGATGAAGATGAAGGTGGCTGATTCGGCCTAGTCGATTTCTTCGGAGGTGCTGGCGACTCTCGACCAGGATTTTCAGCCGACATACATTGCATGGTTGATGATGCATCGCAGTTTGTGACTGAAGTCTGTGATGAACTGGCTTTAGAGATTATGTGGAATGACGTTTTGGGCATTGTGGCTCATGTTGGTCGATGTTCTGTTGGAGTTGAAGCGGACTGTCCGGGTCATCTGGATCTTCCGGGTGCTGATTGTAGCTATATCCCTAGCCCTGTGTAAATATAATCTGAGTATGTTACTGGCAAACTATGAACGGAAAGTAATAACAAGAGGATCAAATTACACTTTGCCTAGGAATTCTGTAGAAGGCCCAAATGTGTATCTGTCAAAGCATAAAATGAGGTAAATTTTATTTTAAAACTATTTTCTTAAGAGTATTTATTTATTCTGTGTATGGTTAGGTTTGGTTGGTTAATCTTAATTCATTTTGGAACAGACTGGCTCGTCCCAAAAAAGGAATCAAACGTCTAAAAATATCCTTTATAACAGTAGAAAATGTGTATATGGTTAGTTAGGTTAGTTAAATTTAGATCAGATACGTTACTGTCAAACAAGGATACAAAAAGCCTGGCTTATAAAACTATGTCTGTTAAATTTAATCTGTATATTGCACTGGTACATTAGTTTGCACTGTATTCATAGTTGTTTTGTTTTGACAACCTCACACAGAGATTTATAATCTACCACACAATGCCACTGGCAAAGCATGAACGGAAAGAAACAACAATAGGATACACTTTGCCTAGACATTCTGTAGAAGGCCCAAATGTATGTCTGGTAAAGCATAAAATTAGGTAAATTTTATTTAAAAACTATCATTTCAAGATTATTGATTTATTTTGTGTATGGTTATGTTCGGTTGGTTAATTTCAACCCATTTTGGAACAGACTGGCTCGTGCCAAAAATGGAATTAAACGTCTAGAAATATCCTTTAGAACAGTAAAAAATTTGTATAAGGTAAGGTTAGTTAATTTTAGATTAGATACAAGGATACAAAGATAATTTTATTGGCAAACAAGGATACAAAAATCCTGGCTTATAAAACTATGTCTGTTGAATTTAATCAGTATATTGCACTGGTACATTAGTTTGCACTGTTTTCACAGTTGTTTTGATTTGACAACTTAAGACACAGATTTATAATCTACCTATGTAAAGCTCAAAATTACCTTATAATAAGGAAACAGAATCAGCAATGGAAATAAAAGTTTTAAATATGCCTTACCTTTTTTGTTGATTTTGAAGATTTTGGCAAATTGACCATTGGGTGTTTCTTTAAATATTCCATTTATGTGAACCAAAAGGACCACTGACTTTGGATACTACAAGTGGACATCTCATTTACGAATAAAAGATGTAGCATTGACTTTGGGTTCTGCAAGTAGACATCCCATTATTTATGTAAACCATACTTAACATTGACTTAGCATTCGGTAAAGATACATCTCATTTACGTGAACTAGATTTAACATTGACTTTGGATACTGTGAGTAGATATCCCATATACTGTACCTATAACAGACGTAGCATTGACTTTAAAAAATTATTTGATTAATATGCTTGCTCCGCTCAATATTGCAAGCAAACGTCTTTGACAAATCGGCTGGACGTAGAAATTTGATAGAAGGTGTCTAACGAAAGGTCTTGGTCTATTAGATGAGGCTACGGGGATTCCTAGGAGGGGTGCCGAAATGCTGTGTCTTACTTGTGGGGATGCTGTCCCACCTGGTCCGAGCCCAACAAAGGAATTGGATGGCGATACTGCTGCCGAGGATGTAGACAGAGGTTCAGCCCTACGCAAAACGCTCTCATCTACAACTTTAGGTAGGCCTACTGTTGACAATAGCCTGGGTTGGGAAGCGAGCTGGCGTAGTGGTTAGAGTGTTGGACTTCAGTCCCTGAGATCCCGGGTTCGATTCCCGTCAAGTCACCAATGGATTTTATCCGTATGATAATGCTGCAACCCCTAGGTCTAGCCTGAAGTAATGTGAAAAACAATCCCAGGCTCGTGCCTAGCGTCCTAGGACAAAAAAAAACTGTTGATAATAGTAATGTAGTATTCTTTTATAAATAATCTAATCACAGTTATATGAAATTGAAAGCATAAATCATCCAGTATAAATTACTGTATGTATTTCTTTGAATAAAAACCATTTTAATAATCAAGACGGGCAGAGAATTGGCATTGTTGATTGTATGACTTATTGCAACTAAATAGTAATTGACCTTATTTAAATTATTAAAGGTGTAATATTTACAATACGTTTTTCCTCAGGTGCAATGATGTAGAAAATGGGTGCGGGTTCGTCATCCAAATCGCTTTCTTGTTGTTGATGCGGACAAAAAAGCAACAGGTAAATTAATTAAACTAACGATTTAATTTAATTTCGTAATTCATCTTTTAGAAAATATTCGCCAGGTTAAGTAATGTCACAGTTTAGTTAAACAACATTTAAAAACAATTTAGGAGGTAATACATTTCATGAATTACGTCTTATTACACACTCAATCTTGCTCTCCTCAGGTAAGTTTACCAAACATCATCTAAAAAGTTTGTTCTATATTTATTTCAGGCGTTCCAACTGCTCGCCAACGTCAGCCTCGAGACTATCCATTATTGGTATGGATTTCTTCGGGACGTTGCCCATAAGGCTGCCTGGCACGCGTTTGAGGTAGGCTTAGGCCATTGACAGATTGAAAGAAATGTTATAAAATGACTAAGTGAAAAATATTAACTAATCTTTTCTGTTTTGTTTTGGGTGTATTTTAAAGTTTATTGTATCAAATACAGATATAAGCAAAGGAAATAACTATATGTGTAATGCCGCATGGTTACTTGCAAATTTTGGTACATAGCAATTGGTAAAAGTTCTAATTAAAATTCCCTTTAGTTTGCTATTAACTTTAAACATTATAACCATATGCATGCACTTGTACTGACCCATCTATCTAAGTATACTAGTAACTTAAAACACTGTACTGAGGTGGAGTCTGTCTGTTGCTCTGTTTGTCTTACTAACACATTAAACTGAAGTAGCCGAAACTAAGCACTACAATGGTCCCTTATCTTGATATGTCTTGGGAATAAGTTAGGTGAACACTTTTGTGTTGATAATATATAACTTTTTCTCATTTCCGAGGTTGGGAGGACCACACGATGCTGTCGAAATCGACGAGACTCGCCTGTTCCGGCGAAAAAATCATAGAGGCAGACTAGCGGCCAATGAGCGAGACAAAGTCTGGGTCTTTGGTGGCATGAGTAGGACTACGAAGAGCGTTTTTTACTGTTCAAGTCCCTAACCGCACTGCTGACACCCTGCTGCCCATCATGCAGCAACACATTCACCCAGAGTCGTACATCTGCAGCGATCTATTGCGGGCCTACAACAGAGTCGGTGAAGTATTTTCAGGCCATGGTGCTGTCAACCATAGCACAAACGTTTTGGATCCTACCCGGGAACGGGATCCATTTTGGGTCTGAAGATGAAGATGATGTCTGAATATGAAAGATGTCTTGACCACCTGTTTGTAGGTCCAATTCTGGAACAGTTTCAGGGTCAATGGACATTCAGGGTGTACACGCAGACCATCGAGAATACATGGAAGTGGCTGAAGGACATCCTCCGTGGCGTCAATGACAGGACCTTCGTGCCGAAGTATATGGGGGAATGGATATACGGGCATAGCGTCCTAAAACAACATGCGATTTCGGACGTCAACTTCTGCGAGACTGCAGCCGTGTGCACCCTGGCATTGGCAAAGTGGCAATGCATGACAACATCGACGTCTGACAATATCATGTATGTATGTAGATAAGTATGGCAATATAAGGTTGTATTATCTTTATGTTTTATATAATATTAATATTTTAACAGACCTGACAGATCTATCTATTTACTTATTTAATACGCAAGTAGGTTTTTTTGTGACAATTACTCCTCCAAAACTACTGAACCGATTGGCATGTTTTTGGTGTCATTGGAAAGAGCGTAACGTGAAGTTGTGCAGGAAACTTTCTTTTTAGGAAAATAATAAGAGAGTGAGTCCCTGAGGTCCTTTAAAGTTTCGTATTTCTCCATAAGATTAACATGGGAAACAAACATTGTTATGAAACTCCAGCTGTTGTCAGATATGAAAAGTGAGAAGAACATATGTTAATTGTAAACAGTCAATAGGTTTGCTAATTTGACGGTTTGCTACAAACATTTACTTATTAGGTTAAAATTAAATATTTACTAAGTATTTGAATTTGGGTTGGCGTAAATATTAAAATGGTAAAAAGCGAGAGGGCCTGGATAATTTGATATACTAAAAAGAAAACTGAATCAACACTATGCTGCATTTCTAAGTTATCATTGAAAGAGCCGATTTGCAAACTATGGAAACATAGGAAAGTCATAGATCACCACCAAGGAGAAGAAATAGAAATATAAATTTTGGACGACCTAATGCGGCTATAAGTAAGGCTGTTTGTAGAAAACACTAAAAAACAAGATTAGCTTTTGAAAAATTATAAGATATTTAAAAGCAATGTTGATTATATTGATCTGTTTTGTACATCTTGAGTATTTACATAATCTTCAAGTCGAATCTTTAAAAGTCATCATAAATTATAACTATTATTTGTTTTAAAATAACGCCTGTGCTGTAATACTTAGCAATTGCTCGAATTCAAGAAACAGATACACTAGTTATACTTAATACGCTACATGAAACTGTCGGTTGAACTCCTCCGCCATTTCTTAACCGATTTTATCCATTGACGTCTCATTGGAAAGAGCGTGTCACGTAGATTTGCAAACTGACCTTACATTTTTGAAAAAGTCCCTTGGGCTCTGCCCCAGTGGCTGTTAAAATTCCCATGTTATCCTTATGAAGAACATGATTGTTTACATTTTGATCAGCTGTATATTTAAATTGATGTTATTTTTCATTACAAAGTATTTTAAACTCATCGGAAATTATGATGACTTTTATTTGTTTTTAAATAATACTTTACTTCTTTGCAACTGCTCGATTTCGAGCAACGTGTTTACTAGTATTAATTCGCTACCTGTTACCTTCGTTTTGATATGTTTTTTTTTTCTTCTTCTGTCTATTTTATTTTATAAGTTGCAATATTTCATCTTCTTTGTTGATTTTGTTATGCAGTTGTTAGGTTGTTGAAAGTATTTTATATTCTTGTTACATGTTTCATATGTTACGTGCCTTTTAGGTTCTGTCTTTATGTAATGTTTTTTTTTTTTATCATAACACCTAACTTTATTGCATACCAAGTGTAACGTTTTCAGGTTTTTTGGTTAACTATCTTTTCCAATATGAAACTATGAATCATTTTATTCAGGTGTTGTCTCTTTTACAGTAGTTTTATTTCATTTTTATGTTGCATACAATGATATACTAATGATATAGTTATGTACGTAGATAAGTATGCTAATATAAGGTTGTATTATTTTGGGTTGTATATAATATTCCGATTGCAGACCCAACAGATATTAATTTGTTACCTGTTACTTTTGTTTTGTTATGTTTTTTCTTTTTCTTCTGTCTGTGTTATTATATAAGTAACAATATTTTATCTTCTTTGTTGATTGTGTTATGTAGTTTTTAGGTTGTTGAAAGTATTTTATATTCTTGTTTAATGTATCATATGTTGGTATATGTTATGTGCTTTTTAGGTTTTGTGTATATACTATTTATTGTTATATATATATATATATATATTGTTGTACTACTAAGAACAAAGAAGGTTAGAGAGACGGGGTTTGCTCCATTGGGCTTCACACCCCGAAAATAGGGGATATTCATGGGTTTGTACTGCTTTACTGACCAAATCTCCAAAGCCATATAAATTTAGTAAAAGGGGGGGGGTTTGCCCTCTAACAGGACAAGGGGGCAATATAGGGTTTAAAAGGGTGTATTTGTATTAAGGATAACATAATAAATAAATTTAATGAAAAATATATATTTTATTTGGGGGGCATTTTCCCCCTTGTAAGTAGAAAGGGGGGAGGGTCAGGGCGTCGGCGATGGTTTCATTGGATTCCTCACCCCAAAAATAGGGGCTATGCTCGGGTTTGTACTTCTTTACCGACAAAATCTCCAAAGCTATATACATTAAGTAAAAGGGGGGGGTTCGCCCCCTAACAGGACAAGGAGGGCAATATAAGTTTTAAAAAGGGTGTGTTTGTATTGAGGAAAACATAATAAATCAATTTAATGAAAAAAAAATTATTTTGGGGGGCATCCTCCCCTTGTAAGTAGAAAGGGGGGGGGGGGTTAGGGCGTTGGCGATGGTTCCATTGGATTCCTAACCCCAAAAATAGGGGATATACATGGTTTTGTACTGCTTTACCGACATATTCTCCAAAGACATATACATTTAGTAAAAGTGGGGGAGGGTTTGCCCCCTAAAAGGACAAGGGCGCAGTAAAAGTGTTAAAAAGAGTGTATTTGTATGGAGGATAATATAATAAATCAATGCAAATGGAAAAAAATATATGTTATCCAAAAAATATCTTTTCCCCCCTTGTAATTAGAAAGGGGGGGGGGTCGTAAGGGGGCGGCGATGGTTCCATCGAATTCTTCGCCCCAAAAATAAGGGGGGATACATGGTCTGTACAGCTGTAGATACAAAACTGGAGAAAATCCCTGAAAGGGGTCAAATGTTTGAAAAAATTACCCCGAATAGGGATGAATATCGTTTTAAAATCTCACTCCCCAGAGCCATACACCTACCGGGTAGTCTGCTAAAATTCTAGCCTGGAAACCTTTCCAAACTGCAGCCATATTAGACCCGTTATCGTAGCCTTGACCTCTACAGTTGTTTAGGTCTAGTCCACAAGATTTTATTTATTCATTTATAAGGTCGGAAAGAGCCAGTCGACTCTTTAGACACCGCATACCCAATAAAGCTTTCTTGGACGATGACTCCACCATTAGCTTCGTCTTCTTCATGCACATAGCGAATTGTTAGAGAAGTTTTGGTCCTTGTGACTAAGGACTGGAGTGCAATTTATAATAATTGAAAAATACTTAGCAACCTTTACCTTGTCCATAATGGCTGCTTTTACATGTGAAGCTAAGAGGTTAATGACCTCATTTTGAATGTTGGCACTTAGCATTTGTGAGCGTCTTTCTCCATCTTCGATTCGTCGTAGGTGCTCCATCATAATTGGTTCAAATTGACCCAAATTGGATAAGACCAAGGAAGTTCCCATTATTTTTTGTATACAGCTTTCGTGAACATCTTCGGAACGCAATATTATGTTCCGCCAAGTACATAATCACTGACACTCATCTCTTAAGAATGCTTCTCCACCTTTCTGCTTCATTGTTAATTTGTTGGATAAGACCTTGATCGACAGCTTGTTCGTTTTTTATCCTGATTGTTGCCTCGATCCATTTTTTTTTTTTATCAAAACAACTGAAATGAGAAGGGGATGTCTCATGCATGGAGGCTCGCTCTGTGAACTTTTTCCAGTTGTTGAAACCTTTTTTCGCAAAATATGATTTTGGAATTGGATCAAATAGACGACACGGGAGACAATAAGCTGAATCATTTTCTGGAGAGTATACTAGCCGTCTCCTCTTAACTTGTTTACCATTTTTTGTCACCCTGTATTGAAATTCGTTTGAGAAATGGCGTTTTTCGGTTTTAGGATATTCATTATCGCTCTTTAAGAAGGGAATCGGATCTATTTTAATGACGCAATCTCTCTCTTTCTCAGTCAGCCGTTCTGGCCAAGTGGACGGGTCATTAGATAACAATAACAATTGACTAGTATCACTTTCATGCGAACTATCTGTTGTGATACTATCATCTGATTGATCAACTATAGGGGGTTAAACTCACATTCAGTCTCTTACTTGATGCTTCCTGAGATTTTCGGCTAAAATATTCGATGATGAAGATGATGAACAAATGGCAAAGCTAGCTGAAGAAGTTGAATTACACAACAGAGGATTACTCGCATGATCTCCCTCTTGGTTAGATCCAGACTGAGTGGAGGTCTCATGTTTTGAGGGAGTTTTCAGCAGAATCAATTATTGAATCAGAAGTCTGTGAAGAACATGAAGAAAGGAAAAAATGTGTTAGCTTTGGCACTTTACTTAACACAGCTTCATGGGCCGCTTCAGAGTTCCTGGATAATTTTCTTCTTTGAGCACCTGACAGTTTTTTTGACATACCGTGATACCGCAAGTAACCATGCATGTGTTAATTTATTTCATTTATTGTTACCGCCATGGACTTAAAGAATATTCAGATCCACGTAGGACTAGTTGTTATTTATTGTTAAATTTTGTTGCACAGCATTTATTAATTGTTATTGCTTTTTAAATTTTATACAAACTAGCCTACATTCATGGTTATTATTTTCAAAATTTATTTTAGTTAGCCTACTTTTAATATTTTATTATTTCAATCATGGGGCCCCAAAAGGTTAATTATCACAATGGTTAAATGTTTTACTGAAACAAATAAATTTTTATTATTCTAATTTAGATAATTTTGCAACTTATTTTGAAATTAGGCTATTTGAATAATTAAAGAAATGGTTGTAAGTTAGTAGGCTAGATGGGTAACAAAATAATTATGCAATAAATAATAAAGTAAGTAAATAATAAGTAAATAAATATGCATTTTAGGGTTTGCATGCGATTTTAGAATTTGTTTTTTCATTCTACTCGAAATTTAACGCTGATTCCGAAAATGACGTTCTTTTTCCGCGGAAAACGACCATAACGCGGAAAAAAACTACCAAAACGACCAAAAACTTTTTTTTATCAAAACACGTCATGTGGGTACTCAAATTAACCGGAATATTATGCAGATCACGAATATGCAAGAATTTCTTTGGATCCGACGTCAAATAAGCGAGATTTTTACGAAAATCCTCGACGGTATTTTGGATTTTTGCTCCAACTTTTGTCTGTGTTAAAACACCAGCTGGTCATTGTTTTATTATAATTGTTTATGTTTTAATTGAACAGATTAATTTCCTGAATTAAATTAATTGTGTCTTGGTGTGTTTTTAAAGTCTAATATCTTTTCTTTTTTTAATGAACGAAATTTGTGCGGGTTGTGAGTGGAAGTATTTTGACTTTTGGGGTTTCCAGCATAGTGATATAGCTCGTTTTTTTTTTTTTTTATCATGGATTGATTAAAGAAGCAATACAGTGTCCAAAGCTCAAAAACATAGTGCACATTGACCAAAATTTTAGTTTTTATTGTCAGACAAGAGTTTCCTTAAGAAAGCAAAAGAAAGCCCCTTGTGGCTGGAAGGGGTCCGGCAGAGTTGGAAGTTTTTTTTTGCTAAGACTCATTTAAAACCATTATCATTTTTCCAATTGATTGTCCACTTTCTATTTTTCGATCCGCCTAGCCAACCATTTTTGGCCAGAAACCTAGGAGTCTAACACCACACTGTTGTAGATTGGTACAGTTTTATGAGAGAAGTGTACGTGTACCACGTCTCGAGAATAAGTACTCAGTTGGGTGGCCCGGGTTGCGTGGTAGAAATTGATGAGGCGCTTTTTGGTAAAAGAAAATACAATAGAGGCCGAATCCTTAAAGGGCAGTGGGTTTTAGGAGGCCAGCAGCGGGGATCAAACAAGTGATTTTTGGTGCCTGTTAAAGATAGAACTGCCCGCACCTTGATCTGGCTTATTCGACGGTGGGTTTTTACCCGGAACGACAATAGTCACTGACATCTGGCGAGCGTATGATACCCTCTCGCAGTACGACTTCAACCACCGCACGGGCAATCACTCGAGAAACTTTGTTGACCTGACTACTGGCGCCCACACAAATTCAGTTGAGCGTGGTTGGAGAGAAGCAAGAGCAAGGATTCCAAAGTACGGTGTAAAAACCGAACACTGCTTAATATTCCGGTTAATTTGAGTACCCACATGACGTGTTTTGGTAAAAAAAAGGTTTTGGTCGTTTTCCACGTTATTGTCGTTTTCCGCGGAAAAAGAACGTCATTTTCGGAATCAGCGTTAAATTTCGAGTAGAATGAAAAAAAATCTAAAATCGCGTTCAAACCCTAAAATGCATATTAACCAAATAATTAAAATTTGTTGAGGGTAATTTTCATGTATGGTTGTTAATGTTTGATGTTGTTTATTTAATTTTGATTATTACAGTTTGTTTCTCTCAAATGGCGCGTTGTTCTTGAACCTTCATCCACGGCTCTCTTGTTGTTTGGTAGATTTGTGAGCCGCTCCTCTGGCCTGCGCATGGAATCACGCTTCCAAGTCGTTGGCCTGGGTGCAGGTACGAGGGCGTGGTTCAATACCTTTTATGGCTCTTACAACTGGTAATACTCAAATTCTAGAGCTACAATAGTACATGTTTCACAGCGTCAAACGCATAATCCAGAAAATGGACAGGATATTACTTTCGCTTGTTATCAAACAACGTTTTGGAATCTGTAATAACACTGTGTAACATTCTTCGAAGGAATATATATTTTATGAGTTGATAAAAGCTTGCCAACGTCCTTGTTTTATGACATGTAACAATATTAGCTAGAGTAGCAAGTTGTTGTACTCTTGGGTCATGTTAGAGTGAGATACATGTAAGGCCAGACTTTCGTCGCTGTAAAAACATTGCAGTATATGTTCAGCTAACTGATTTTACAAGCAATTGTGAAACGAGAAAAATTTTTAGACAAATATTTATGTTAGCGAACCTATGTGCTGTAGTAAATACAAATTGTTAATTGCTCTATTATAGTACCATAACACCAGTTATATTATTGTTTTCCAAAATTCGTAGCAATAAAGCTAAGTAGTTTGAGTTAGCCTGATATCAATCTAGTACAATTTATCAAGCAGCAAGCCGACTTTAAAATCACCAGCTCATACATTATTTGTCAGTGTCTAAAATGGATCGACTTTCTTCACTCGTGTCCTAGTGTGTATTGCCAAAGCCCCCCACACACTACCAGACCAGACCTCCAGACCAGACCTCCAGACCAGACCGTCTGGTCTGGCGTCTGGCACTTGTCTTATCGTGTGTGGGGCTGTCTGCAGACCGATTTTCTCGGACCAGACTGTCTGCGTGTCTGATGGTTGAACCCTCAGACCACAGACGGTCTGAGGTTCCCCCACCACTATTTTTGTCTGGTCTGTGAGTGTGTAGCGCTGTCTGTCAGACGGCCGACCATCGTGACAATCTTCATCCATTTGTTGGAGTTCTCACCACGGTCTCTCAATTACGAATTAGGACCGTCTGGTCTGGAAGTGTGTAGAGTCGTCCAAGACGGTCTGGTTGCAGCCAGACGGTCTGGTCTGGAGGTCTGGTCTGGTAGTGTGTGGGGGGCTTAACATTTAACTAACTAAACTATGTTGACAAGATTTGTTAGTACGAAACATTTATGAGTTGTTATCAAATAAGATGTTTGCAAAACTTTTAAGTAAATAAATGATACGTCTAATAAAGCTTAAAACTATATTTACACAGTTTTAAAAATGTATAACAACAGTTGTTATACTGTCTGTTTCAACAAGATGTTTTATATTATATTTGTAAAATATGGTAGTGGTGATTGACTTCGATTGGAAACACCAATCATAATCAGACACAATAAGCGAATTCCACATCAGCGATGTTTCAAGTGTAATTAGCCATGTATTTTTACCTACTTACTTTCCTTAAATTTAGTAACATTTAATATTCTGATTAAGAAGTGTATATCAAAACTTGTGCAGTACAATGTTTCTCATTTACTACTTTGTAAAGGTTATATAATGAGATATGCAAATATCACCCATACATATCAGCCTATACTGTATATGATATAGCTAGGTATCATGTGTAAAATTACATTCATTTTACAATTTTTGTTGTTGTATATTTAGGTGTACACAGATTTTGTAATCTGTTATTGTTGTTTTGCATAGTAACATAATCGAACATAAATACTGCAAAGGAACAAAGTAATCAATTAAATGGCGAAGGAGTAAGAAATAATAGTTTAATTATGAAAATTTCTAAACCAAATTCTAGTTAGGGAAAAGAAGTATAACAATAGTTCCCTGAGGCGGATGTTTCGTTTAAAAAACTGCATAATGTGAGTAGATTCTACTGCAAACTGCTTTTGCAATAAATTGTATTTTTTTTAAGGTTTCATCCGTTACTTAGTAAATAATTGCATTTTAAAGGTATCAATAGTTTACACTCCCATACAATCGATTTAGTTAATTAAAGCACTATGTTTAAGGAACGATTACAACTTTGCACAAAACAAATATGACCCAGTTTCTAACTACTCTGGTTGCATCTAATTGGCAAAGTTTACTGGTAAATCTTTAGGAATTATCGAGCCAAATAGAGCTCTTAATAGTTTAGAAGTATATGTCATATAAACAAACGCATCGATAATTTCTGACGAAATTCTGCAATGTAATATAAAATTTTAAATTTTTAGTTGTACAAAAAATGAAAAAAAGTGTTTTTAAAGATTGATGATTCTTAAAATTTAATGTTGTATGAAAAGTCTTTCATAAACTTAGTCAATTTAAAACGTGGGTAAACTGTTAGTCTACATTTTAGAATTGATTTCTAGTTTTAAATCTGAGTGAAATTTTATTAATAATAGGTCTACTAATTTCTAGAGTGCAATATAGGCTGTGTTTTGTATTGTATTGTATTGTACTGTAGAAGTGTATTTTATTCAACGATTTTTACTGAGTACTGCACGAAATTCTAAAAACTAAATACTAGTAAAACTAACCACAATTTGCCATGGTAATGATCGAAAAATGTTTTTGAGTATTAGCTACTTGCTACTAGATACTTGCAGCACTTGTTTTTTATGAAGGTTTTGATGCCGATGTTGTGTATAAGCAGGAAATTGTCACTAAAACGTGCTCTCAAAGAGTCCATTATTTGTCAGGAGCTCTTGGAATAGATTTTTTTTCTTGTTAGACAAACTGGACTTTTAAAGTATCTCTTTTCATTTGAAATTCATATGAGTTAGAATTTGTTTTTAAAAGCTTCATGAATACACGAAGACATTTCATGGGTGTTAAAATTGGTTGTCCTTAATTTTCTTAATTTTATAACTTAAAAAATAATTTGATGGCTGGGTTATATCATTCCAGACATTTATAAAAGAGTACAATCAATAAAATGAGGTACATTTTTATTTAGAAACCATGTTATTCACAATTACTTTCTATCATAATATCTAAGTAACATATGTGAATTAATATGCTACTGTTACTTTAAGTTTGTTAAAGAGGTATACAAAGGGGGAAAACGACTTTTTAACACACACCAATTACATGAGGCTGACTGGAAGTGATACCAGATGAGGTAGACCCCTTAAAACTTATAGCCTTAAACCCTTATAGGAACTGGTCATGTTTCTTCAAAACAATATGACACATAACTACTCAAAAAGACAAAACAACAACATTAATCTTAATCAAGTAAATAAATGTTTTTAAGACGGGCTGAAGTTTTTATCAAGTAAGATGCATAACTTCTTCCTTAAAATTATCTTAAAACATTGAAGATCAAGATGAATTCAAGAGAAAGTTAAAATATTTCTTACCGATGATGCCTTATTATTCTATTAAAGAATATCTGGAGAAAAACTAGGCCATATAACTTTGACGACCACGGTGCATCAGCGATACTAGTGGTGGTTCACCAAGTATCAAGTAACCATTGCTGTGTTTAACAGCACAATGTAATGTTTTATGCATCTTAAAAACAAAAAGAGAGCCTGTAGTTAGTTAGAACAGGCAAAGTTTTGAAATTCTGGCAAATATTTTTTTGAATGCAAGTTTATCATAAATCAAATTCAAAGTTTAACGAATTTGACAATCAGATAGGCTTTGTTTGTCACCTTACTTTTGAATAAATTTTATTACTCAGATTACAAATGCCGCAAATATAATTAAGACGAAAATCTCAACCGTTTAAACAATTTTCTTAGTGCCAAAAACTTCAGATTTTCCACCTCAATTTCGTATTTGTTTAATTATTCATAAAAGAATATTTGGATATCTTGAAAATCAATTTTCCAGAGGGAGAATATTTGTCAATTATAAATCCTGATTTTATGACGCTTTTTATAAATTTTTGTCAAGGATACTACTCTGTAATGCAATTTCGAGTCTTCGAGTCACTTAAAAAGCTCCAACCTTCGAATGAAAGTGGAGTTATGTTTATAAATGTATTTTCAGTGAAATTTGACAAACTTGGTGAAATTTATTTTTAAATGTGTACAAGTTACCAGGTCGTAGCTTGAACCATCTCCGTCTAGAATATGTGTGATGAAGTACTCGGATGTTGGTTCTTTATTATCATCAACCATAATATTATTATTCATACATACATTCATTGACCTTTTTGTAACGAATAGAGATTTGTATCCAACAAACGTATGTTAATAATAATAGTATCGCTATCACGACAACGGTAAAAGACAATCCAGACCCTAAAAGACAGAACACATACAGTTCACTGCATAATTTGTAAGCGTGTAGAGCAAACTTTACACTTTTTTACGAAAATGTTGTTTTATTAACTACGATTTATTTTCGAAGATATGTCCACAATAACTTATATCTTTATCGTTTAGGCCTTAAACACAAATTTAAATACTTGGGTTAAGAACAGTTATTATATGCAATTTGTAAGAGTGCAGTGTTAGTTGTACTGAGAGTATGTGTTTTTGTACATCCTTCCTGTAAAAATAGTTTGGCTGAAAATGATAATTTTTTTTTGCGTTAAGCAAGCAAATTATGTATACCCGGTGTAAGCAATAAAATACTATGCAAGAAGATCACATCAAAATTAAAAAGCCACATTTATTTAAATAAGATTTGGTTTTAATTTAATATTCAAGATTGACTAATTTACTAAGCCAATAGCTCTAGAGTTTTCTTTCTTTCCTTATTTGTAGGTTAAAGAGAAATCCATTTCCTACACTTGGCAGCAAGAAGTAGTGACCTAAAACAGCCTTAGCAAACTGAATTGACAGATCTCGAGATTGGAAGAAAATCTAGTTATGGCCGGTTTTCGATGCGAATGATAACATTAGTTTCTCCTGTTTTTCTTTTGACGAAATTTTATAACTATCCATAAAAAATTCTAAAGAAATATGGTTGTTTTAGTTAATATTTTATAAGTTAAACAATACCTGCGAATATACGTTTGCATTTCATACAAATTTTAAAATGTCCAGTCCAATCAACCTTTGATCTGACCATAACATAAATAAAATGTAATAAGTCATACAAGAATCTTCCGAAACGCATTAAAGATAATATCACAATTTTTAAACAAAGAAAATCAATGGGCGAAAACTGTTATACTAAATCTAAATCAATTGCTTGTAAAATTGTAATTCTAATACGAAACATATTATCATTCACGATACATTTAATTTAGCTCACAGACCGACCCGCGATAGTTCACGACGTGTATTTCCATGCACTTCTTTGTTGTTTATGTAGCACCACAATTTTAATTAGTGTTTTAAAACCCAAACAAGTATAATTTTCTCACATGTTTAAGGCAATATTTTAGCAAAATTACAGTCAGTCAATGTCAAATCCATAAGTACGGTGTAGGCCTCACAACGGAGGTATTTGACTTCGTGTTCGTCCTTCATATCTATGGGACGAAACCAAAACAGAAGCAGCCTCTACAACTCGTATGTCTATTCTGGAACAATGCCAAACATTTGCTTTAACTGGTAATGAGGAATTATTTTGATTTTGTACGATCATATCAAGAAGTTTTCCCTTAATTTTATGACAGTTTTCCAGACAGACCGCCCTTATCAAACAAAGTATACAGCATTTAGAACGGTAAACGTTTTGAAGATAACTAATGTGTAAAAGACCGCGAAATAAGAGGTAGACTTAAAACTGCTACAAACGAAGAGAAGTCTTTAGACGTATTACAACGTTTTGTATGGACAAGAACCGAACTTCTTAGCTTATGTTGTATTTCCAGATGAAGCTACCTTTACACTTCATGGTCATGTAAGTAGGCGTAACTGTCGTTATTGGAGAAAATCCTCAGTGGATAAGGGAGACCCATACTCAAAACCCCAAATAGTTAACGGGTGAGCTGGGATAGTAAGCAACAAAATTGTTGGACCGTATATAATCGGTGGGGAATTGAATATAGCTTCATGTGAATTATTGTTAAGAGAAACATTTGCCCCAACTTCACGTAGTGTTGGGTCGAAGCTATAACCCAGCATGGTATTAACAGGGTGGGGCAACACCAACTTTGCCACTGAGTATGTGTTGTCATAGAATGTGTAACACGTCTCTTTTTTGTAAATAGTGAAAATTATGTACTAGTGCTCCTTAACGCCGCTTTCAGTGGAAGGGCGATAATTCAGTGATGACAACGGCCGCTTAAGCCTACGAATAAAATTATATTTTGTCGTTGTTTCAAAACACTAATTTAAATGATCATAAATTGTGGTGCTACATAAACAACAATTACGTGTAAACTATGGAAATGTACATCATGATCTAACGCGGGTTGGTCTGTCAACTAGATTTACTGGATCATGAATAAATAATGTTTCGCACTTCGTGCAATGTGAAACTTTATTTGGCTTAAAAACTTTTTACTTGTTTTTATGTGATTCATAAACCAATAATTACATTTCTACACAACAGGCAATTATATTATTCTGAAAAGCAATATCTTACTATGGTCAGATAGAAATTGGTCCACCAATCATATTTATTGGAACCAACCGGGCAATAACTCTCTAACCTCGCTTACATATGAACTACCAGCAACATTGTTAGCAGTATGATACTAGCATTACAAAATATATCAGTCAAAACGGATAAGGATGTAAAATGTTTGGTATTTAAAGTTTGACTTTGTAATCAAAAATAAAGATTATTCGTTATACACGAAAAGAATATTTGTTATACTCATTATTATTTATCAAATTATCATACGCAATTATTATAATAGTTATATACGCAAATTATAATATCCGTGTTATAATAATGGATAACTAAATCCACCATATGTTGTGTCTTAATTCTTTTTAGAAGTACGATTAAAAAAAAAATACAGGTGTCATATCCCTATGACATTAGTTAAGATTGATTACCTATTAGTGTTATGAGACATCCTCAGTGGTGTAAAATAAAACTTATACAATAATACTTATCAAAATAAGAAATATTTGTACCAATCGTTCCTGAACAGGCCCTAGCGAATAGCAACTGATGCCCTCCATAAATAACCCTCATTACTTTAGAAGATATGGCTTTTTGCTGTCATATTGTTACAATAAACCTAAGATTATCAATGTAAGTGGAAATCACAGCAAAAACTACCCTGGTCTGAAACAGATTGACCTGGACCAGATATGGGGGATTTGTGCTATGGCATAGACCAAGTCTACAGCCACCAGTCAATGTTGAAACAACCATATATGCAGTTATATACACGTCTGTACAACTATTGCACGAGTGTCCCCAAACAAGCATCAAAGACTAGCAGATCGTCCAATAAAAAAATTGTCTCAAACTACGAAGGGTGGACCACTGTTGGTTGGACATGAGCTGTACAAACGATTGAGGGACTTCCTTCGTACCAAAATATATACAGCCAACTTGCTGAAGGATGGATAGACCTGATGGATGAAGATGTGCTGCGGATTTACACGCGCCAGTGGGAAAAATGCAAGTTTTTTTCAAAACTGATCAATGGTGCCTCTGCAGACACTGGGTGCATAGAGCAAATTCTGATTTTGTAAATAGTGTTAACATCATTTTGACGCGGTTCTCATCTGAACACCTAGGATTTAGGTAATTTTAGGTGTTTCAAACCATCCTAATTACTCTTAATCTAACTTTTAAACTTTTGATGTATTACAGTTGTGAAAAATATTACAATTTTGTCAAAGGTCAGTTTCAAACAACGTTTAACTGCAGATAAACATCCAGTTAGTCATCAATTGGGACAACGGAACCATTTATCTTGACTCTGCGCTCGTCACCGAGTCTTACAGTTGCTTTTATCTGGATTAGGTTTGTATCTTATGGCTGGGCAACCACCCTTACATTTAATAACACAAAAATGTTAATAAGAAAACTTAAACCCCTTAACTGAATAAAAATTTTAATAGTGTCATTAAACCAAGTTGTAATACTGTTCTTTCTCAAATGTATTATGGATGGGTAACTACTTTGTAAAGAAAATTTAAGGATCCATATTATACTCTTACGAGTTTTCCTCCCATTGCAGAGCACGGATAGAAACAGCTATTTTATATATCTTAACTGTTGTACTAACTATTGTATATAACCTTATAAACAATCAACTCATATTACCTAACTTTGAAGATGAGCTTTTCTTGCTTACCTATAAAACACTGTATTTCTTCCAAAAATATTTGAATACGTAAAGAAATCGCTGTAAAACTGACAAAGAAGGCGTACAATCTGTTTACTTAAATTTAGCACAAAGATATACAACAAATGAAAGTAAATTTTCCTTTTGGAATGTTCATTTCAGTAATAGTTTTTGAGCATCTGCTTTTTCAATAAAGTAGACAAACCCATAGTACCTTGACTTGTGTGTTTCAAGAACCACTATTATTCTACAATCCGAGATTCCACCAAACGTAGCAAACGCTTCTCTCAACTTAACAGCATCGATTGTTGAGCACAGATCTCCGACAAAGATAACATAGTCTTTTCGACGGGCATTGTCACTGGCCCACTCCACCTTCATTTTTCTCCCTTGCAGTATTGTTGTTCCATTCAACGCAGCCAGAGTTGAAGCTGCCCCTTCATGGTCATAATAGTCTATAAATGCAAATAGACTTGATCTTTTATAAATAACCGTTGATTTTATATCACTGCGGAAAGAAAAACAAAAATGTAACTGTTCCTCTGTAACTGAAGCACTGAGGTTTCCAACATACAGTGTTGTTTTCAGGCTGTTTTCGGCCATGTCTGATCAGATAAATTATTTTCGGCTAAAAGTCCCCATAAATATAAGGTGAGCTCTAGTCGCAATTAGCGAAACAGGGTACATTAAGTTATGTGTTTTTGGCTAAAATCTCAAGAACCGTCTGTCATAAGTTAGCTAAAAGTGACAAAATCTTTAATAGGCTACCAAATGAAAGATTTTGAAATTTCCAAAAAAATTAAATACGTAAAGAAATCGCTGTAAAACTGACAAAGAAGGCGTATAATATGTTTACTTAAATTTAGCACAAAGATATACAACAAATGAAAGTAAATTTTCCTTTTAATTGGTATGATTATAAAAAAAATACTCATAACATATTCTATAGGACTTCCGTGCACTTAATCGATTTAATGTTTCGTACCAATTAATACTCGTAACAATTGTCATTGAGTCTTAGCAAACGACGACATAATTTCACACATGTCAAGGTTTAATATCTGTCAAACGTGGAGTTGTGGCTTTCCTCGTAAATTTAATTATTACTAGCGCTTGTATACTTTTATGAAAATGGAATTATATTATTTGAAAGTCAAATGTTGTTAACATTGTATGTCAGCATTGTAAGTCGTAACTACCCTCATTGATTAATTAGTTCGCCCAGGCGCAAATCCCCCATATCTGGTCCAGATAAATCTGTCTCAGACCAGGTATGTTTTAGCTGTGGTGGCCGCTACGGTGACTAGACATTTCCTTTTACTTTGATTATCTTAGTTTTATTGCAATGTTATGTCAGCAAAAAGCCAACTCTTTTAAAGTTATGTGGGCTATTTCGTGGAGACCATAAGTTGCTGTAGGCGAGGGCCTTTTCAGTAACGATTGGTAGAAATTTAACTTCTTAAATTACTTGAGTTATTTTGAATGGTATTATTGTATAACTACAAAAAATAAATTTTAAACCAATTTTTAGATTTTTAATGAGTTTCATTTTGATACCACAAATGATGTCTCGTAGTAGAATGGGCGCAACATGTGATTTTGTAATTAGTACAAAATAGCATGCTCATTTCCTAAACTACATGTGCAAAATTATTTCAAAAATCAAATTAAAATCAGTTTTCTATAAAAGATTATACTACGGTTTTATTTTAATCTTCGGTATCAAATATAGAGTATTTAAAAAGATACCCATGTGATATTTATTTGCAATGTATTCGGTTTGCTGTATTGGAAAAAAAACTGCCAGATATTTGGTTTCCGACAGTTATCTGTAAAACAGGTTTTCTTGTAATTTGGAAAATACAAACTTGATATACAAACTACTCTTCCGAATTAATTAGGTTTAACTTACTAAACCTACCCTAACCTTCGTCTTTAGATCGTGCATATTGCCAGTAATAACTATAATAGTTAATAAACTAGAGCTACAAGTTATTGTGTGAACTCTATTGCTACTAGTTCAAACACATATGCTAGTGTTTAGGGTTAATTTTTTCCAACATTTTCGAATTAGATTAAGGATCTTTAGGTTTAATTAAAGATAAACCCCACCACTACAAATAAGAGGTTGTTGTAAAATTAATACTGAATTTATATCTCTATCGTATGACAACTTTCTAGAATACGCAATAGGGAATTTTTACGCAATAAATTAAGGTATTCAATACAAAATTGAAAGAGGGATATTTTCAAAGATTTATAGCTGAATCTTACTTTAATATGAAAATGCTTTCTTCTTCCAGTAATTCTCTTAGTAAACAATTCTTTTCACTTAAGCAGCGTTATCAGCCGTGGGATTGGGATGACGCCAAATGAAGTAAACAGTAAAAATGCTAAACTAGTATTAACAGAATAAAGCACAATACTTCCTAAACACTGGCTGTTCATTTCAGTAATAGTTTTTGAGCATCTGCTTTTTCAATAAAGTAGACAAACCCATAGTACCTTGACTTGTGTGTTTCAAGAACCACTATTATTCTACAATCCGAGATTCCACCAAACGTAGCAAACGCTTCTCTCAACTTAACAGCATCGATTGTTGAGCACAGATCTCTGACAAAGATAACATAGTCTTTTCGACGGGCATTGTCACTGGCCCACTCCACCTTCATTTTTCTCCCTTGCAGTATTGTTGTTCCATTCAACGCAGCCAGAGTTGAAGCTGCCCCTTCATGGTCATAATAGTCTATAAATGCAAATAGACTTGATCTTTTATAAATAACCGTTGATTTTATATCACTGCGGAAAGAAAAACAAAAATGTAACTGTTCCTCTGTAACTGAAGCACTGAGGTTTCCAACATACAGTGTTGTTTTCAGGCTGTCTTCGGCCATGTCTGATCAGATAATTTTTTTTCTGCTAAAAGTCCCCATAAATATAAGGTGAGCTCTAGTCGCAATTAGCGAAACAGGGTACATTAAGTTATGTGTTTTTGGCTAAAATCTCAAGAACCGTCTGTCATAAGTTAGGTAAAAGTGACAAAATCTTTAATAGGCTACCAAATGAAAGATTTTGAAATTTCCAAAAAAATTAAATACGTAAAGAAATCTCTGTAAAACTGACAAAGAAGGCGTACAATATGTTTACTTAAATTTAGCACAAAGATATACAACAAATGAAAGTAAATTTTCCTTTTAATTGGCATGTTTATAAAAAAAATACTCATAACATATTCTATAGGACTTCCGTGCACTTAATCGATTTAATGTTTCGTACCAATTAATACTCGTTATAATTGTCATTGAGTCTTAGCAAACGACGACATAATATCACACATGTCAAGGTTTAATATCTGTCAAACGTGGAGTTGTGGCTTTCCACGTAAATTTAATTATTACTAGCGCGTGTATACTTTTATGAAAATGGTATTATATTATTTGAAAGTCAAATGTTGTCAACATTGTATGTCAGCATTGTAAGTCGTAACTACCCTCATTGATTAATTAGTTCGCCCAGGCGCAAATCCCCCATATCTGGTCCAGATAAATCTGTCTCAGACCAGGTATGTTTTAGCTGTGGTGGCCGCTACGGTGACTAGACATTTCCTTTTACTTTGATAATCTTAGTTTTATTGCAATGTTATGTCAGTAAAAAGCCAACTCTTTTAAAGTCATGTGGGCTATTTCGTGGAGACCATAAGTTGCTGTAGGCGAGGGCCTTTTCAGTAACGATTGGTAGAAATTTAACTTCTTAAATTACTTGAGTTATTTTGAATGGTATTATTGTATAACTACAAAAAATAAATTTTAAACCAATTTTTAGATTTTTAATGAGTTTTATTTTGATACCACAAATGATGTCTCGTAGTAGAATGGGCGCAACATGTGATTTTGTAATTAGTACAAAATAGCATGCTCATTTCCTAAACTACATGTGCAAAATGATTTCAAAAATCAAATTAAAATCAGTTTCCTATAAAAGATTATACTACGGTTTTATTTTAATCTTCGGTATCAAATATAGAGTATTTAAAAAGATACCCATGTGATATTTATTTGCAATGTATTCGGTTTGCTGTAATGAAATGAAATGAAATGAAAATCCTTCTTTAATGAAATGAAAATCCTTCTTTATTGAGGCGAACTTAGGACCTCATGGTCCTTTCTTACAGTTAACCTCTAAATAATAATAGTAATAACAATAATACATGATATGAACAAAAGTAAAATACACATTTCGTAACATAATTAATAATAAACAACATAACATACATTTATTTTCCTAGCATACAGTCACACACACATACACTCTTTGCAGCAGCTAAGCCTAACGCACGCCATCCCGCCACGCCACTACCATCCGGTTGAGATAATATTCTTTCAGTGTCGCCTTCAGTCGGGATCGGTTTTCTATGGATTTAATGGCATCGGGTATAGAGTTCCATAGGCGGCATGCTGTGACTACAAATGATTTATTATAAATAGTTGTTCTGTGACGAGGAATGCGCAACGTAGACGAGCCAGAGCGAGTATCCCTTGCACCTCTTTCATTCAAAAATTCAAAATTCTTTGCAATGTAATTTGGAATTCCAAGATTGATAGCCGAATGAGTGATTGAAAGTATTCGGAGTTTTCTGAGGTCATCTAATTTCAAAATTGATTCATTTATGTAATAAGGTGTGACGTGGTCGTCCTGCCTAAGGTCAAACAGAAATCTAATACAATAATTTTGTGCACGTTGTAGTTTTGTTGCCAAAGCCACAGTCATATCATTAACCACAGTGTTGCAGTAATTGAAGTGTGGAAACACAAGTGATTTGACCAGTAAGAGTTTAATGTGAAAAGGAAGGAGTCGTTGCATCTTCTTCATTGTGTGAATGGCGGCAAATACTCTTTTACAAGTATCTACCACCGCGTCAGTCCAGTCTAATGTGCGGTTCATCAGCAATCCAAGACTTTTGATTTTGTTTTGATATTGCAAAGTAATTCCATTTACAGTGAGTTTTGGTAAATTGTCTTCTTCAAGTTTGTTTAGTAAACGTGAGTGACCTATAATGATTGGTTTTGTTTTGTCAGGATTGAGTCTAAGTCCATTCTGTGCTGCCCATTGAACAATGTTGTCAATGTCGTGATTCATTATGTCTATAGCTTCATTTATATCGCTGACTTTAAAATGAGAATACATTTGCAGGTCATCAGCATAAAAATGAAACTTTACGTGGTGTAGTACTGTACTAATGTCATTAATGTAAACAGTGAAAAGTAGTGGGCCAAGAATTGAACCCTGAGGAACTCCACAGGGAACATTTCTCCAGTCGGACGTCAAGTTGTCATGACATACACACTGCTTTCGGCTCTGAAGATATGATCTCATCCATTTTAGTGAATTATCAGAAAAACCTAAAAGTTGGAGTTTGGCTAGAAGAATGCTATGATTTACAGTATCGAAAGCTTTGCTGAAGTCAAATAAGGTTAAAATAGTGCATTGGCTGTGATCCATAGCAAATCGTATTTCATCAGTTATATGGAGCATCGCTGTTTCAGTGCTGTAATATTTACGAAATCCAGATTGGAAACTGTTGAGGATATTGTTTACTGACAAGAATTCGGAAACTTGAGAATGGACAATTCTTTCAAGAGCTTTAGAAAGAGCTGGAAGAATACTAATTGGTCGGTAGTCTTGCGGAAGTGATGGGGATGAGATCTTATTCAATGGGCGGACAAGCGCAGTCTTCCATTTTTCTGGGAAAATACCTGATCTGAGTGAGGTGTTGAATATGAAGGTTAATGTTGGGAGGAGAGCAAACAAGATACGTTTAATCAACGAAATCGAGATTCTGTCAGAACCAGTGGCATCAGACGTTATCCGCCTTATAGCCTTCAAAACATCAATCTGCAATATTGGCTTGAAGTTAAATTGAGGAATAGTATTGGGCAAGTGACGTGATTTTAACTGAGTTAAATGGTTCTGTACTACTGTGACGTTTGCATTTGACGAAACTGATAAGAAAAAATCGTTTAAATCATTCAATGGTATTGTTATTGGAACAGGTTTAACTTCTTTTCCAAGTCCAAAACGTTTCAGATTACGCCAGCGAACAGCAGAAGATTGTTTTCCTTCGGAAAACAATCTATGAAAGTACTGAAGTCGAGAGTTGCGCAAATGTTGTTTAACTTGATTTCTAAGCTGGCGATACTGGGCCATAAGCCCCTGGTCTCTAGTTCTTTTAGCTCTGCGATGGACTGAATCCCGCCGAGCCATTAACCTAATAATCTCCTCAGTGATCCACGGAACGGGGCGACTTTTACTAACCCTACGGTTCACAATTGGAGCGTGTTTGTCGTATAATTTTATTATGGTTTCATTAAGTGAATCAACCATATCATCAACTGACTCCAGGGTATGTATGGAGTGCCAAGGTATTGATATAACTTCTGACAAAAACTCTGCTTCATTAAAATTTTTAAAATTTCTGTAAGAGATGAATTTTTGTTTGGGCTTAGGAGCTCTCATGGCAAGGGCGCAATAAATTAGGTCATGTCGTGAAATGGCAGGAACTGGAAGCTGGCCATGGTGGACTGAAAATTCGGGATCACTTAAAATAATAAGGTCTAGTATTGTATCAGCTTCAGCAGTGTGATGCGTCGGGTCCAGTGGGAGTATCGTCATGTTGCAAGAGTCAAACATGTTTGTCAATTGTCTGCAGTAGTAACTTCCAGGTTTGAGTAAGTCACAGTTAAAGTCACCCATGATCAAGACACGACTGGTTACTTTGCTGTATTGGAAAAAAAAACTACCAGATATTTGGTTTACGACAGTTATCTGTAAAACAGGTTTTCTTGTAATTTGGAAAAACACAAACTTGATATGCAAACTACTCTAGGTTTAACTTACTAAACCTACCCTAACCTTCGCCTTTAGATCGGGCATATTGCCAGTAATGACTATAATAGTTAATAAACTAGAGCTACAAGTTATTGTGTTTATACTGACCTTGGATGAAAACAAGATTCAAGAACTAGATTTCTATTACATAGATCGTTGGCAAATCTTGTATTTATACTATCTTTCACAGCTTTTGCCAATACATATATTCCAATACAATATTTTAATATTTTAGACTTGTCCTTATCCTCCAGATAATCCAACAACTGATGGAGCGAGGGTAGTAAATATCCTAAAGAGATACTCTTGTCACCTTGCATGCTGTCAAGTGCTTTAGTTGGAGGGTAGAGAACATTCAGCGTATACCTAAAAAATGCATTGTTACTTTGAAAAGATAAAAACTCAAATAATTTTATTGACAATAATTAATATAAATATATAAAGGAAAACTTTGATGTCACTGTAAAGTTTAAACAGCAATTTGTAAATACTAGTATAGTACAAATATATAGGTGACCAACAAACCGGAAATATAGGTTTGGTGGTCCAAGCTAAAATTGGAATCCAATCCAAGGCTCACAGGCACATCTCTCAGTGTTATTTCAGCCATTTCTCAATATCATTTAACACTCCTAACAAACTAGTAGTTTACATAAGCTATCTAAGTTTATAAAAGGAAAAATCATTGAGTCAAATTAATAATACTGACAATACATTTGGATGAAACCAGTGAAATCGAAAGCACTGACTCCATTTCATTACTGTATCCGATTCTAACCCACATTATTTTTTGCCTGTTCCCGCCTTTTTTTAAAAAAAAGGTGCAGATAGATAAGTAGATAAGGCCTACCATACACGTTCGGTTTTTCCTGCAGTCCCGGACTGTACGTGTGTGGCGATTTCTTCAGGCAGATCGTCGGCCGGACGATCAAGTCTCAAGCCGTATTCGGAAAATACTTGAGGCCGAACTGAAAAAAAAACTGAACGTGTATGACCCGCAGTCTATGACACCTGCTTCCCCCCCCCTCTCACGACATTTTCAGCCTTCGCGCATGCGTATGTTCTAGGTATATTGGTTCGTCCATTCGTAAGAAGTTTCTCCAATCTCTTGGATGAGACTGCAGTTCAGTCAGTAAATTAACGTGATTAAACCTTTTCCTTTTTAGCCATGACTTCGTCCACAGACGTCTGTTGCGCCTTTTCCTATTCGCTAGAACACACAATACCACAGCCATTGCTTCAAGATCTTCAACAGTTGACATGTCGAGAACTAAATGTACACCCTCTCACAGAGCTAGCGCGCGACTAGAATGCACAAGCAGGTCGCGCAAACTGAGCGTGTGTGGGGAGGTCACGACTCCGGCCCCGCCTTGAGGCCAGGACGGAACGTGAATGGTAGGCCTAACTGATAAGACTAACGAGAAAAAGCAAGGGAACAGGCTTGAAAACAGCTGACTGATTGTTTCCTCGTGTTTACTTTTAAGAGAATCCACAAAATACTTCAGAAAATTCATAATGTAGTATCTATGATCTCTAATGTAAAATATGTAAATCTATAATGTAGTAAAACACTTAAAATTATTTACAAAAGGTCTATTTACATCAATTTGATACCGTAACTCACGGTGGGTCAGCACTTATGGTCGCCAAAACATGAGGGGTGGATACCTTGCTTACATTTTTTGTAACAATATCGTGATCTCTTTCTAGGACCCCCATTAGCAGTACTTAATATACTGCAAACTGAGCAGTTCTTCTCTAACCTTCCAGGAAGGTGTTCAATACCAAATTCATTTTGTCCTGGCTCATCTCCACCACCTGCAGCAGGTCGATCACGGTCCAACCATTCTTGAGCCAACTCGTCGATTATTTTTGCCGTATAATCAAACCTGGTCAGAATCTTGCCAGTATTGTTTGCTTTATAAAGCAAGTAGCTGGACCATTCTTGCCATAATATTAAACGCTACCTTACGCCAATACTTGAATGTGCGTCGCTCATCCAAATAGCAGTAGAGCATTTGGTCCGATGTATCGATTCCCCCTATGTACATATTATATCTATCAATTATTTCAGGTTTAAATTTTGTTACCTCTTCATTGTCCCTCCTTTTAACTTTCTCCACAGTGTTTGCCTTATATTTGGTTGACAGAAGGGTCACAGGATTTTTTTGACTTTTTTTCCCTGTAGCTAAGCATTAATAGCTCATTGTTACGCACATAACACTGATGTCCCACTCCGAGTTTTTCTTTAACCTTATAGGGAATTTTCTTTTCTGTTCCTCCTGATTGTCCCAGTTATGTAGGTTTCCCTTGAAAACAAAACCTAGCCAGAGAATGGACATAAAAAAGTTATCAACAAAAACATGGTAACCTTTGTTTAGGTAATTACCAAGTTCCCAAAGTTTGACAACAACTCTGTATGCAAGGCTTTTCTGTTAAGCTTCATCTGGGGCTTGACCTTGGCATTTTTATCTTTATAACAAAAGAAACCAAGGCAATATTTCGAAACGGAGTCACAAATAAGCCAAAGTTTTATCCCCCACCGATGGTGATGCTTATTTGGCAAGTACTGCGTCATCGATGTATGGTTTTTTTGTGCCAATGAGGCTTTCGTCAATAGAAAGCTCACGATGGGGAGTGTAATGTTTTCTAAACACCCGATTTGCGTGGTCAACTAGAACTGAGAACCTACCACAAGGATCATAATTTGGTTCACCGGGTTTAGCAAGAAAAGTACTATCTGTAAGATGGAAAAATCGAAGTATCGTTTCAAAGCGGTTTCGGCTAAACATTAGCCTAAACCAAGGCAATCTTTGACTTTGACTTTTAACCCTCCAGTAGCTATCTATGGTAGGTCTTTTATTTAAGCCCATATTTAAAAAACAGCTATAAAAGGCCTTCATCTCCAATACAGAAACCGGTTTCCAGCTCACAGGACTAGGCATATTTACAAACTTCTCAAAATATTGTGAGGCATACAAATTTGTCTGAGTGACAAACAGCTCAAACAGGGCTTGTGTAAAAAACAAGGAAAAGTAGGATAATGGTTTGGCATCATTTGGGGGGCAATGTTTGTTATCTGGAATTTAAAAAAAATCATGATTTCTACAATTACCAGGGTCATTGTCTTCTATGTAAAATCCCCAACCCTCATTTGCATCAGCCTCCCCAATATGCGATTGCACATTATACACATTGTGATCAGGTTGGTTGACAACCCTAGGCCTACGGTTACGTCTAAGTCTAGGCCTATCTGAAGAATCATTATCTAAATTTTCACTGTTTTGTGAAGAATTTGCACTTTTAGGAGGCCTACCAGTTGCAGTTGATGGAACAGCCTCCTCCTCTGAACTACTCTCTCCTCTGAACTACTCTCTGGTGGACACTGTGTAGGTTCAAAGTCAGGGTCTTCGTCTGTATCATCTACGGGTTCACTGCCATCATCACTAGGCCTATTATATTCATTTTCTAACTAATCTTCTGAATCATTGTCATACATAGCCTCCAGTTTAATTTGTTGTCTATTGTGATGCCAAAGAATTTAGTGGTTTCTGCAGTTGGGATCTCTAGCTGTGACCAGTAGTAGTTTGTTTTTGTATTGTTGGTTATGAAGCTGATATGGACGGTTTTTGATTTATTTATGCTCAGCTTTAGGTTGTTGCAGTAAGATGTTATATGGTTGAGCGTTTTATTTATCTTTTGGCAAATGTTTGTACTTGATTTTGTGGGGATAATTAGCGTAGTGTCGTCTGCTAACAGGATACATTTTTGGTCATTTTGAAGTTGATTTAAAAGTTCGTTGATGTATATTATGAAGAATATGGGACCCAGGATCGATCTTTGTGGTATTCCCCCAGCTGTTGTTTTAAGTGAGGATTTGACTGTAGTTATCATGTTTTCATTTTGGTTGTTTATTTCTACGAATTGTTGTCTGTCCGTCAGGTAATTTTTCATCCCGTTTAGAGCTTCATTTTGTATAGTTATCTGCTGCATTTTTTTGAATAAGTATGTTCCAGTCGAGCGTGTCAAAAGCCTTTTGCAGATCTATGAAAATGCCTGATTCTGATTCTTTATGTTCCCAAATTTTGGTTATGTCATTACATAGTTGAGCTATAGCTGTGTTGGTATTTAGTTTTTTTTCTGAATCCATGTTGATTTGCTGTAATTAAGTTATGTTTTGATATGTGGTCTGAGATTTGGTTGTAGATGACTCTTTTGAGGAGTTTTGGTAGGGCTGGTAGGTTTGCGATCGGTCTGTAATTTGTTGCGTTATTTTTATCGCCTTTTTTGAATTTTGGATTGTTCAATCCCACACTTGGTTTAATTGAACTCCTTTGAAATATATTGATATCGTAGTAGTTTATTTGGATATGTTGTGATGTCGCGTATAAAGTGCTCGTAATTATTTCCGCTATTAAGTAACATGTGTCATTCAGTTTAAGTGTTAGAGTTATTGACTAAATTAGTAAGGAATATTATGTTAAATATGTACGATGGATAAAAGCTATTGAATCTGACATCAGAGGCCCTCAACGCTACTATAATCTTCGAAATCCAACCAGCGACTTTAGCTACAGCGCCGTAATTACCACACTCGGTTTTGCAGCTTAAGTAGGTTGGAAACTTAACCAGAATTTGTTTTATTTGGTACGTTAATAATCCATCTATACCTGATGTAGTTCAATAAAATCTAGTTTGTAGGTGCTTTGACTGAATCCCTAAAGCTAACTTTGGTTTTAGCGAATTTCCCATATAGGGAATAAGCTATTACCGTAGGTCTCATGGTAAGACCTAGACCCGGGACCGATTTACTTTTTCGTTTTGAGGTCCCCAGAGACCAAAAACACCATCCGTTCAAATTCATATATATATATTTATATTTATATATGTGTCCGTTAGCGCGATAACTCGAGGAAAAATGATCCGATTTTGATGAAATTTGGTACAAACGTGTGAACCTACGTTTATTCGAACGAGTTCGCGAACCAGCGTAATCAGACCATGGGAACAGGTGTTTATGGGGAAAAAATGGGGTTTTCCCATTTTTTACCCCAAAAACTAAAAATTTTCCAATTTCTTTTTCAACCATTCTGTAGAGCTTAAAAAACAAAATTTAGTATATTGAAGCGCTGTTACATGCCTAACGGTCACGAATAAAATTAAAAAAAGTGTAATTTAAAATTCCAATTTTGTTCTTATGGAGGAAATGAAAACTGTTGTAGTTTACTTGTTTATGGATATATGTTGATAAAATTTGGCAAATTTATTTATTTCATCCTATACTATTGACATATGTTCAAAAAACACTTTTCACCTTCCCCGTAGCAGCAAACCTAAGCACTTGTTAAATCTAATGTTATTTAAATTGGGAATACATATGTCTTATTTATGGAAATATTTTAGTAAAAATGTAATCAGACAAGTTGAAATTCGCTTAGCCTGCAGGTTTGCTGCGGCGGGGGTATTTTATTTAGTCACCGAAACCTCTTGCATCTCTAACCACCGTAAAAAAAATAAAAAAAAATAAACTCTTAACACCAGCGAGCACATAACACCAGGTTTAATCATAAGCGGAATACAAGAGTGGTCCGTAGCTCTGTACAGATCCACACATACACGCATACGGACAGACATAACTTTGAAAACCACTTTTTTTGGGTTCAGGGGGGCCCTAAACTGATATTTTTCTCTTATAACTCAAACTCGAAAGTGTTGACGAAAACAATACTTTCTCCATAAAGTAAAGAATTTTATACTTTATAAAAGATATTTATGCATATCTCTATCGGGGGATACTATGTATAGGGGTAGAAAGTAAAAGTTCGCTACTATATCGTCGCTACTTCCCAACACTGCATATTATATAGGATTTCCTAGAACTCAATAGGTTTCATCTTTCGTATCAAACAACACATGTCATAACCGTCATTAAGTCTTAACAAACGACACCGTGTGATTACACCCACGTTGATGTTTAATATCTGTCAAGCTTAGAGTTGTGGTTTTACATGTACATTTAATTAATAGCGCTTGCACGCTTTCTGACAATCGCATTATTATTTGAATGTCAAATGTTACATTGTAAGCTGTAACTACCCACATTTATTCCAGAAGTAATTAGGTTTCATAGTGTAAATGTATCATGACAAGAAATTGCCTTTGATTTAATTGTAACTAAAATCAAATGTTTTGTGGTAAATGTCTTGGTGAGCCGATTCCTTAAAAACTGAAAAAACGTTGCATTTTATATTTACATGAAAACAATTTAAGTCTTGCATTTTTAAGTTGTTCATATTAAGAACCTGAAAATGGTGTTAATTTACAATGTAAAACTTATATTTTTATAAGATCTTCCCATATTATTTTGTCGGTTTCAGAGCAAATTTTTTGAAAATTCGTGAATCTCCATCCTTTTCACGTGTGCTACAAAAACACAACACTAAATAGATTTAATTGTCGAAAATTAAATATCCTGAAAGAATTAGATGGAAAGGGGAAATACTCTTTAACTATTCAACAAGGAATATATAGGATATAGATCTGTTTGTTTCAGAACCTTTTCATTGACACTTGACTATAATTAAAAAATCTCTGTTTTATTCTTAAGGTTGGGTAATTCATACAGATAAATTGATTATTTTAAATTAGTCATCTCTTGCTTTGAAACACATAATATCGAGTTTCGTAGCCATCGGTCAAAAAAACTCAAATATAAAAATGTTTCTGTAAACATAATACAAAATTGCGGCTATTTGATAAACTAGCGTTTTCTTTTTTAAATCTCGATTCATTTTCTCTTTTAGTTTGACCCATTAAATTTGTTTATGGAGTTCGGCACTTACTGCATACTCTGTATATGTGAGATCATTAAAAATATAAAGTTATTATCATAATTTGCATATGTCTACAACTCGTTACAGGTGAATGTGAGATGTTGTACACGAGGTATGGCCAGAGACAGCAACCGCGGGTCACGTAAATGTCGCTGTATAACACTAAAGTCACTTACCTCCGACTTATTGAACATGCTCACATCATCGAATGGAACGTTAAAATTGAAATGTACAGTCCACAACGTCCAGTATTTACGAGCTCTTTTATCAGGAAATAATCATTGCCCTTTTAATGCAGTTACTGTACCACCCATGGTTTCTTAAAACTATTGTTGAACTCTTTAACATATTTTCCTATTCCTCTCATTATCACTGTTTTGAAAAAAGAGATAAGAATTGTATTTTTATTGTCACACACTACATTGTTTACCAAAATTAATATTTAAAATTGTACGTATGACTGTTGAGAGTAACCCTAAAATAAAATAAGTGTTCAAACTGGTTCTACAATATATGCTGATGTGAAATAGAGTATATTTACATTTAAACTAAAATTACAATAAGCTAATAAATATTCAAACCGATCGTAAATGAACTTATGTTGTTATTAAAACCATCCCTCCATTATGGATTGTAAATCCTTATATATAATACGTGAAGGCGATTTCTAGAAAACACTACTCCTCCGTTAATAATGGACGGATTTTTACAAACGACATGTCAAAATAAAGTATTTTTTGTGTAGACGCCCCCTTTCACCAATTCATGGAGTAAAAATCCTCGGGCTTTGCCCCACAGGCCATCAAAGTTAGAGTTTCTCCCATAAGATTAACATGGGGGAATCTAAATATTTAATTGGAAACTTTGTCTCCACTTATTTGAGAGAACGGCTGGGCGTATAAACTTGGTAGAGGTGTCCAAAGAAAGGTCTTGGTCTGTAGATGAGTTATCAAAAGAAAAACTAAGCAAAATCCCTTAGGACTCTGCCCCAAAAGCCTTTAAAGATCCCTCCACAGAGTTGTTTACATTTTGGCCATGTGAATAATACTTTTTAATGAAACAGCTGTTCATTTTTAAATTGTATTTCAAACAACACACATTTATTGGGAGTTGCTGAATTCCACCAAATAAGTAATTTTCGATGTTATTTTCTGATTTTAAAATAAATTTTCTTCTTTATCATGTCATGTTTTGCAATATACCGTTCCATTACGAAATCAGTGGAAAATCCTTTTATCACAGCAATTCTTAAAGTATTTCTTATTGACCTATTTTATATCTATTGTACGGGTTGGTGTCTGTCTGTTTCACCACTTTTGCCTACATTTTATCATATTATTCTACACATAGGCTATCAAATATTTATGTAGAAATATCTGCTCTTATCGTGTCTAAAAAAATCCAAGCATAGAAACCTTGCCTAAAATGGTACCCATCTTGACAAATTATTTGCACCTGCCTATATTACGAACTTTGGCGCACTGGGTTGGTAACATTATTGAAAATATCACGACATTTTGGCTGTAATATATGGTACAAAGAGAAAATACTATCTATTTAAGCAGCTACTGTCATGACAGAAAGTCATATTCCTTTTAAACTAGATCAAATAATCCTGTATAAGATACGTTGATTAACAATATGTAAACGTCAATATATAACAGCCAATTTACAGTATTTTTGCTTTTTGTAACGTCCCATTGCTATGTCATTTGCATTATTTGTTGCCTATGAGAAGCCACAAGACCATTATGAACTAGGAGGCCCCTAACAGTTCAAGAATAAAAGCCAACTTCACTTCAAGTATTTCACTACACCTAACATTCTGTAGAGAGATTATATTGACAACTTTATGTTATCGATAAGGCTGAGACAACTAACTCTCATCCCCCATGTCAAGGAATTCCAGCTTTAACAGTAACCCCACAATCAATTTCTCAAAACTATGCTAGAGGGTTCATTAATTGGCACTGAAGTACGATACGAACTGACGTGACGTGACGAAGGAAAAATCAAACTTAGACTGTAACGGATAAACCTCCCTTTGAAGTTAGAATATGTCTTCCCAAAAATATTTTCTTTTGAAATAAAATCACATTTCACTGATGAAATCATGGAAGTGTTTAACAACAAAAGATCCACCAATACGATTTTAATACTATTTAAAGGTTCTTCCAAAGGAAGAGATGCCATATAACATACTAATAATAACTCCGATGACTCCCCATACCGTACGGGGATTATTTTATTTATTGAATGATCAACCAAATTTGGCAACTAACGCAATTAATATCATTATTGTTTTTACACGTATCACTCTTTAAACAACTAAATGCTCAAAATATGTATATTTCACCCAATAATTTATCGCAGTTAGATGACTTAACGTAAGCCTTGCGGAAAGTAACCGTCGATTTCGACGGGTTTCACCTAGTTATTCTCAATAGTATCATGTCTTTAAATCGCTACAGATGTATGTGAGCGAGGGTACTTGAATAAAAGTAAATATTATTGTTTGCCTTTATTAAACTACCTGTCATTTAAGTTTATTTGTAATGCAAGTGCTACTAAAAAATATATCTTTGTGATTTTTTGTAAAATTGCCAATATATTGTTAAATGTACCGGAGAGGTTCACACATTTTCGAAAGTCTTAATCACAAATATTAGCGGAGCATATTACTGGCATTCTTAAGGTTTTGGATTTAAATAGAAATGCGTAGCTTATCCTTTTATTGATAAGTTATAATGTTCTTATCTGATTCAAACATAATTTCTGAGGGTATATTTGGTATCATGAGGGTCCATATAATTATTTTTCGCCACACTATGATGTTTTTAGCTGTTTTACATACGTTAATAATTGGCGGCTGAAGCTAGCTAGCTTTTGGCCCTAGGTACGAAATATACTATTACATATCATAACCTATAATCTGTAGTCTTGTAGACTATGTGTATTACACAACACGTACTGTAGTTATTCTAGCGTACTCAAGTGGAACTTGCTATTAAAACACCAAAACCAATAGCCTGCTCCAGAACATGTTAGAGCACCGATAACCAGGTTCTAGGACGAAGTTTACTTTATTCGAACATAAAGTGTTAACGATAATAATATATTTATTGTCAAACCATCTACCTACTGACACTTTTTTATCAAGAAGAAAACATTTAGCTACACACCATGAGGAGGACATTTACATACATCTCGGACAAAGAACTATTCTGATATTTGCTTTCCTTTATTAGGTATTATGACATGTGTCCATAAGTCCATATGCTCCATTAACTTTTTTGCCTTTGCCAACAAGAAATATAACTTCACATAACATGTGTTAAGCTACCACTTAATACGAGAATGTCTATGTATGTACAATACGAAGACGTAATGTTGGCATATATATATATAAAATGAATTTAGTTGAACACTTCGGAGTCTTACGAGAAAATAAATTAAAATAACAAAATACTTAAACAATATGAGTTATAAATAATCAGTTGCGTTTTTAGTCCTTTCCATTACCCTCCATTGTCTGAGAGCGCCAGAAAAATGGCTGAGTTTGTCTCGGGAATGAAAATGAAACAATCCTTGGTGTAAACAGAGATAATCCTATCTCATTTGAAATTATTGGTGAATGCTGAATCGCAAATCACAGCTTGATATTTTAATCAAACAATTTCTTCATTATTTTGAAAAGACATTGTGAAATACGTGCCTTGAACATAATTTGATGGTTTAGCTATAAACCATTTAAAATTTGTTTTAAGATTGTTTGAGGATGCAACACTAAGAAATATATTAATTAAGCTTTTATTTAAAAATCGGCTTTAACTGTACAGTTTGACTACAAAATCAAACAAGCTTTAAGTTTTACCTCCAACTAAATAACCTATTATTAAACATAACAGTAAGACGTTAGCAGATGACGATTTCATCAATTGTTCTGCAGTATACTTCTGATCGTCTTGGTTCAGCGTTTGCCGTACTGTTGTAATAATACAGTACAACTTTGTTATGTCAGACGACTTCACTAACATTGTGAAAAAGTATTTGTATGAGGTAATCGAAAGAAACATCCCCCATTCAACCGAACCATTGGATTTTAAGCAAAATGCAAACTACGATTTGGCAGTTGGAGTCAGCTGATAAGGCAGTCGTTATAGACGTTATAATCAGATGCTGGCACTGCTGAGCGCACTTCCACCTGTTACATTCTAGAATAAATTGAATCAAATTGTGGATGTAAATGTCATTGGATACATTATTGGGCCCATCTGAGATGTTTGACTACTGCATATCACAAAAACGATTACTGAGAAAATGTATAGCTAGATACAAGCAATCTATATAGCAATTACTGCTGGATACTAAAATTATTAATTTAGATTAGCACAATCTGTCGACATAAACGATTTTGATACAAAAACCCGCTGCCAACTTAAACAGGGGAATGAAATATCTAGTTGTATCGATTGTCAAATGTTATAGAGGTACTTTTGGTTTACACATAAAATTATTGTGTTTTGATGATGTGTAACGTTCGTGTATACCGAAGATATAATCGTATGAATTCACCATTATACAAAGTTTGAATTATGGTATAGTAACATTGGTTTATTATTTATAGCCATGCCATAGTAACTAAATCACCTATATCTTGTCTCAAGTAACCATAAAATAATGGTTATTTACAAAAATTGTATGTCAAATAACCAGCTTGTAAAAGAGTCACGTAATGGTGTGATAACTTATATAATCTCATCTTCACATATCTGTTATATTCTAGACGAAGAGCAGAGATAAGAGTAATGTTTGGTTGAAACTCCTCGGGACTCACACAGATGATCGTAGTGTAATGACCATCATTTGGCACCTTGCAACTCGCCAGTAACGGTTACGTGAGGATTTGTCTGTTATTAAACATACTTTGAAACATTAAGCATAGAAAATATAACGTTAAATTAAGGGCTTCTGATTCCTATAGTTGTATGTGCTTAAATGAAGAACAATTAATCTTATATAATTAATCTTAAAAGGCATTATCCTCGAGCGTCTAATCTTTTTTAGATTATCGAATTCCTTTCCAGAACCAAGCATGAGAATATGTGTACAATTTAATAAAACCAAATGTCCAGTCGTATAAAAGCCCATATGAAGCCCACTGAACGTCTCATATTCCGTGTATGTGGTGTAACGCTAGAGCGGGCACCTTTACAGTCGAGATACTTCGTCACACTGTAAACAGCGGACTGAGAACTCACTATGTGCTGGGAATGTGTGAGTTATTGTACCACAAAGTTGAAACAAATATACCTAAAGGTTTCCTTGCGTAAAGCGGGGCGAGTTTTCTTCGTTTTACCACAGCAATACTAGCAGAGACTATCCTTAGTTCTAGAAAGTATCGAGGAGTAACCTTTGAATTTGAACCTTGCTTGAATCGATAAATAAGTTAAGTCATTTTAGAAATTTGAAAAGATAATAGAATCTAAGACCGTGTATTACTTTCCTAGGCAGCCGCTAGTAAGTTCCACGCTTTAAACGTGTTATGGATATTTTTATCATTGTCCATGATTCTTGTTTTAGCTAGCAATCGGTTTAGGCGAAAATATTTTGCCATTATGGAAATTATCTAGGAATACACTTATATAGAACGCTATCATTTCTATTTTTGAGTTTTATAACTGACGACCATAATATTTCGTTCGGTGTAGTAAAGATTTTTTAAAGTCAACCCTGTAAATATAAATAACTAAATAATTCTAGTACATGCAACTTAAGGACAGTTGTTAAGTATAATTGACAGTTAATTTACATTTCACCTTTACTTAAAACAAAATTCCTATGAATGTAACCTACAAACAAAAACTAGAATTTATAGTATTTAATTAATTTCTTGCTACTGACACAGGGCAGCTGATTTTTTAACAGTTTTTTGTAGTTAATTCTCAAAATAAATATTGGGCATAGTATGTGTAACTTAATAACATAAGCAAATATTGTATATCTATTAAATTAAAGAAACTCATTTAAGTTAAAGGTAGTATATATTCTAAAAGCAACTTTTTGAATGATTAAATCATACGACCAACAATCCCAATGTTTACTTTTATGGAAAATATGACGCAGTTTGACAGCCTTACCTCCTTACATGACATATTAACATGAACTGGGGTGCTTTTAGAAAATATTTGTACCAACCTTGCTATGTTATGTATATGTGACATACAGATGTATCCAACCCCAGGAGGAATGTAGAGCAAGGGACGCTCTTAGGTGTTTAGAAGTCTTGTCAACCACAAAATATAATGTCTAAATATAATACTGTCTTCCAACGACAATGATATTTTATTCAAACAAATCCCACAAGAAAACATTGCTGATGGCAGGGTATCTGATATAGATATAACGTATAGCACTGTGATATATAGCACTGTTAAGACATAGGAATTGTGTCCGGTTAGGATTATACTGTTTTAATTGATATACAAAACTTAATTCTTCAATAAGATAAACTTCACTGGTAGATTATTTAATTACACCTCTCACGGTATCACAATTCAAGCTCTTTTCCTGTATTAAATGTTACATTATTAATTGAGTCATTTGTCTGCTTTTTCACAAGATAGTATTACATTGCATCGTCGATTTAAGTTGATAAACCATTTTACACTAATTTGAAAATCCTGTATGAAGTTGTTTTGTTTTTGGGCTTAAGTGTACTTAAAAAAGTCTGTAAAAGGGACCTCTAATCAAATAATCATAAAGATGTTATTCATTTGATGAGTTTGCATTGAGTATACACGTGTATACTCAACGAAATTAGTAATTAAATGTAACAAGGCCAATATATAATAATTTGTTTTATTCACTATTCATTGTGAATAAAACAAATTATTATATATCGTCCTCATTGAACATTACAATTTAGTTATACATTTCATTATTATTTGCCAATATCTCCAATATAAGTTATCGATGATATTAGTTAACTAAGGTTGATATGCATTATACCTGAACATGTGTTTATAAATTGAAGTTAGGTGTAAGATGTTTGATAATTATAAATTTTTTATCAGTAGAAGCAGTGTCTTTAACCATACGTTAACATTGGTCGAAATATTCTACCTTGAATCCGTGTCAGGTGTACGAATGAATCTCTAGAACTGAATCAGGATCGTGCTGACGAAGCCAATTAGATTCTTTACTTTAATCTGCCTCAGCAAGTGTCATCCTACTCCTGCTGCGATTGGGGTCTATTTTAAACTGTCTTTGCCTCCAAACCTTTGTAATATAACAGTTTTTTTTTTTATTTATTTGATTAGAAATTCAAAAGGAAGTACTACTTTGTCTTATTTCAGGATTGTTCTAGATAAAAGAAATTATGTTTTTATTTATAACTAGCAGAGTACCCGTCCTTCGTACGGGGTTGGCATGTAAGTAAGTATAAAGTGACATTAGCGTATGGTTTGACAGCTCCATTTAAGTAATGTTAAATAATGTTTACATTCAGGATAATGACATCATTATTTTAAATATGATCCTTACCCTCTCTGTTCTAATATTCATGCAATATTTAAATGAATGTTTGAACCAGCTGTATGGAATTGTGAAATCAAAATTAATTTGACAGTTAGTACTGCTTGTTTACATTTTTAAACTTTGTAGGTTTGTTCTTTGTTGTCATGGATAGCATCAATCAAAATTTACTTTGAAATCTCTCACCTCCGATTTTTGAAAGCCCACGGGGCATAGCCCTAGGACAATATTGAAGCGGGAATAGTTCTATATGTATCCTCGGAACTGTAGCTTCATGTGTGTGCAATTTGAGCCCAATAGGTTCAGTAGTTTTTGAGATTAGCTCATACAAACACACACACAGACACCACCTCTTCTTTATAATAGTATAGATTAGATTTTTTAGCTGACAACCATCTACTTTTACAATTTTTTTTTTTAATTAAATGATTATTTAAAACGTTTTAAGATAATTAATAAAATAAAACTATGCCATAAAAATATTAGGTATCTAGCAGAGACTAAAATAAATTCAACGACTGAACAAATCATGGTGTCTTTGTTTGAAATACCCTCACCCCTAACAAACGCTTGTTTTTTAACACAATAACGTTAACACATTTTTAAATATCATAATTATGGAAATGATTACATAACGTATGCTTTAAAATTTATAAATAGCATGTGATATTTGTCTGTTGAAATAAAAACTATTGAAGCACTCTCTCTAAATTCAGTTTCTAAAACGTAGATACCCGTAATTAAAATCATCATAAATATATTTCAGGTTTTACTTTCCTAACTTGACTACAAGAAATTTGTATCTAAAAAGAGGGTCACGAATCCTCAAATGTATTGTGAAATAGTGGAAGATTCGAAATCCAATTTATGTATTCCTTGTAACATAAAGTTTGCTGGGAAGAAAACTTTGTTTAAGGTTTGAACATAGTTTTGTTAGTTATAAAATATTATTTTGTATGCCCTTTTAAAAGTCATACAATGTTTGCTCAACAGTAATACTTTAAATATATTTATGTTGTCGTCTACGTTTATAAGAGAGATGATAAACTAAAACTGAAAAAAAAATGTTCATATTTATCTTCTTAACAAAGTTTATTAGGTTAGCTTCTTTGATATTTTTGTAAAACAACATCGTAACATCTTATTTATTAAAGTATTCCAATTTATATTTACCTAACCTAAACACATACTCACATAAATGGGTTTTATAACTTGTAAGCTCATGTATTTACTGGTGACTTCATAATACATTTAACATATACCGCATCGAACGTGGGGAATAGTAAGTAAAGAGATAACACCACATGTGTATAAACCAGATATTTTATTACGCTTTGACCGTCATAAGTATCCGTTAGCTTTTCATCAGCAGATTATTCATATTTAACGTATTAGATATTGCGAAGCTTCAAACAAGCTTTCGAGGTTACAGGATACATTATATACAAATAGTTTACCTATTAGCAATGTATTTTTGCTACTAAAGATACCTCTGTTCCCGTTGATCCCTAATTGCAACTAATTTTGTATAAATTTGTTTTTTCAACTTTTAAGGTATGATGCATGTATAATAAAACCTCGATCAGTAGAGTATTAAAGCGTATTTATGTCCAAAAAGCGCGGGATTTTGAAAATGAGTTATATCCGGACTCTCAAAGCTTTGTGTGGTTGCGACAAAACCGAGCACTCACTCGGTGTTTTGTACCGCATCACATCAAAGCTTCACGATCTAGGTAAACAATATCCATTTTAGGTTTCACATTTTCGTTTGAGTTTTTACTTTAGGATATTAAACTGCATAAAAGTGTAAAACATGATTTTAATCCTACGAACGCATTATTCTTGTAACTGTGCCAACCCAATATTGTCGTCATCAGTAACATATGTGTTGAACATACAAAGTTAGGTAAACATGAGATACTAAACACGAGGTATGACCACACCAACTACGGGTCACGTATAAGTCGCTTTGTAATACACTCACGCACCTGCGCCTTATTAAACAGGCTTATATCATGGAATGGAATGTAGACAAATGTTAAAATCGTCTTAGATTTAACTTGTTTTCTTAGATTTAACTAGGTTTTTGTGATAAATAACACTTTCAGATATTATGTTTTATTCTGTTTTATAATTATGTATGTAATGATACAATAATTTAAAGGGTCTTGCTTGTTAATTTATGTTTGCCCATTAATTTTACGCTTTTTATTATTTTGTAATTGTTATTTTATTGTTATCAGAAGCCACTCTAACAAGTGTAATCTTCGTACTCCGATTATTCCAAAATAAATTTGTTTATACCTTTAGTATTTTAGACAATGTGGATTAGAGATACTGGACGCATCCTGGTGAACTCAAATACAGCTAACTATACTTGGGACCAAAACTAATAGCCTCAGACACACTCCCGTGGTTCCATGCAACAATATTACCCAAACCTAAAATATTGTACTAACTAACGATTTGACACGCAATTCCTAATTTCTTATTATAAGACTTGTAAATTTTGTGGGACACTAAAATTTTAGTTTTGTATTCTCGTTATATGTTTGAGCGTTAACTAATCTTGATTGTTTTTTGTCAATAATCTCATAAAAAAGCTCATTGACTGCATTACTCTGAATACATTAGTCTGCAGGAATCTTATGTTTTTTTTTATAAGGTTTCTTAAGTTGCTAAAGGTAATTTTAAAACAGCGATACAAAATTTCTGTTTTAAAATTACCGTATGGAGGTATTGTGTAGTCAGCCGGATTCCAAATACGTTCAAGAATTTGTTCCATTTCAAAAAGGATTTTAAAGATAACAAATTTTCAAAAAGTCGTAATTAAAATAACTAATTGCAGTGTTAATCCATTCCATTAAGAATAATCTTTGGCGGTTGGAGAAATGGCCGTGATTGTCTCGAGGATGGAAAGGAACGAATCCCTGGTGTAAATAGAGATAATCCATTGTCAGTTCAATCACAGCTTAATATCTTAACCAAACAATGCCTTGATTATTTGAAGTAGGCTCTGGGAGTTTTCCGTGCCTTGAAATTATGTTGCTTTGTTAATTATAATCCCTTTAAATTTGCTTCTTTTTGTTGTTTTTTAATCAGTTTACTCAATTGTTTATCTTATTATTGTTCTCACACTTGAGACAAAATGTACCTCTTTTTTTAACAGCCGTCATTTTTCAGCTAACTTATGAGTGTCTCTTGCAACATGTTGAATATTAAGATTGGTTCAAAAAGTAAATTCATTTTAAAATATGGTTGTATTATTAATATTTTTTCTCTAAAGCAAAACCTGAAGCTACATCCTTTTACACCTGGGGATAAGTGGCTTGCTATGTACATTCTGCGTCCTGTAGCTCCTACACGAGTAAGTTTGGAGAGAATATGAAGAGGAAATAAGTCTTAGAATTCCTTACAATTCCATCCACATTCTTAAAGGGGTATAAAATAAAAGGTGTTCAATAGGATGTTTAAGTTGCCATATTCTATTCAATTTGTTTTTCAGCTAAAATAAAAAAGTCCATATGTTTGCTACTGTTAAAAATGTATCCATTGCGCTTGACCCCTCTATAATTTGGCTTAGTACATGAGTGGTGAAATCAGAAAAATATTTTTACAAAGTTTAAGACTTATAATTTGTACCAATTCGAAATGGTGGCTATATATTTTAAATGGGACTCATTTTTTTACGCAAAGATATACGTCTAATAACACTAGTAATAATATATTTACACTTATACTGTTGACTCGCAAGAAAATAAATATATATGAAAGATTGTAAGTGGTGATCGATTTCCAATCACTCCAATCATCATCAGACTCCGGTACAGTAGTATTTTTTTATGTTATAGTAGTTTCTGTATACCAATGGTGGCACAGTTAAGTTGTTCGACCTTTACAATTTAATATGATTGTAAATACGAATTATGAAATACCTTTTTAGACATATTTTTAAACACTGATTTCAAGAATTTTGCTTGCCGAATGAATATTATTCCAAGATATAGACATTAAGTTAAATATCTGTTTCAGGATAGGTCCGTAATCATACTTCCTACATATTGACAAACAATTTAATCTTTTATTATACAGATCAATGTATTATGCTTAAACTTAAACATTAGATATTCCATCGCAACACCTTTGTACTGTATGTTTGTCTTAATAGTCACTGGGAAATTGAAGTCTCCAACAAACCTCTGAGCTTTCCGTACTAAATCCGTCCCTCCTAAACTGCTTTTAGGATTACTCTATTCTACAGCTGCCTACAACTCTAATCTGGTGTGAATTATGATTGTCTCTCAATACAAATTAAATTCAAACAAATACATAATTAATGGACTAGTTTAGTGCAATGCATTTGGAGAAAAATAATTCGTAAAATAAAATCGACAACTATATTGTTTTAAATTATGGTGCAATCTCACATTACATAGCAAAGATTTACTAATATAGTATTTAAGCTACCTTAGAAATAAATTGGGTTAGTATAAACTCTGAATCTTCAATTATTTGTGATCTACACAAATATGTACACACACATTAAATGTGTTCCCTTGATTTGCAACTTAAATGTTAACGGCTGTTTTAATAAACGATAATGTGAAATTATCCACCTCATCATAATGTAAACATTTCTTCGTAAGGATAACGTAGAAAATTACGGTCCTAATACAGTCTTACATCTTAAGCAGAATTGTGTACCAAAAGATCCACACCATCTGAAATCACAACTGATATCCTCTCACGATTTTATCAACACTACTAGAATAATTTCTGATGGATCTTTTTAATTAGTTTTTCTGCAAAAGGGACATAAATTAATACATTCATTCATATTTTAAAATCAGAAATGTTAAATAAACATGAACAGATAAATATACAAACACACGTCTTGTTCAAAACAACAGTCTCATTGGGAAAAATATTTCTTAATGCCAAAAACAATTAGAAATAATCCTATAAAAACCAAATCAGGTATAAATAAATAATAACTGTAAAAAGTACTAATAATAGCTTTCAATAATAAAGCGTACAGAAGAATACAGTGTAAAATGTTATCTTTTCCCTAAGTTCAAAACCTTTTAGATTAAACGTTTATTTTTAAATTGTATTATTATGTATAAATAACAGGCGTTATCGGCAAAATGGAGTAGTGAAGTAAATATTTAACTTCCAAACTACCTAATGCACTTTAACATTTCACTTCATATTTTACTTAAGCTTTCCAACTATACCAATCTTGAAGTATTTTCGCTGGCAAACAAATAGGAAGTCTTTTTTATGCACGAATCAATATTTTTCTGATGGAATTTGTTATTTTATCCGAATAGAGTTGAGCTATCGATTGTTTCGAAACTTTAATAAAACATAAGTACAGAAATAACACGCTATTTAGATGTGCAATGAAACCTTACTAACTTAGTCTTATTCCAACCCGGTTTGTTATAAAAATCATTATATTTAAGTAATTTTTATTCAATGTATTTTAAATTGATGTTGTTTGATAACAATTTTTAAATGCTAAATAAAATTATCCTGGCATTATTTTCATAAAATCAGCCTCTCTTATAATACCTAGTTTTATAAGAATCAGTGGAAATAATCCAAAGAAAAAAAATTGTTTGTAAAAAATACAAAACTGCGGATATCTGGTCAACGAAGCGATTTTGGAAATCGTTTTGTTGTAGATTTTCTCATTATTTTGACCCAAGGAACCACTACTTAAATTATGTCCCCACCTTTTTTTGAACACCCTGTATATTGGGTGGATGATTTGTTAAGCCTTGGTTTTCATTTGCTCCTGAGATTTCACCAGTAAAACAATATTTATCTCTTTGTATTTATTGCTTGTTCATATTTAGGATGATAATATCAATAATTTATTGCGTTATTTGTGTTTAGTATTTGGCTGGTATCGAGCTGGTATATTAGTAGAATGCGTGGATTTTCAGCCCGAGGTCCCAGGTTCAAATTCCACCAATCACCAATGGATTTTATCCGTGTGATGATGCTGGAACCCTCTAGGACTAGCCTGAAGAAATGTGTAAAACAGTTCCGGGCTAGAACTAGCCTCCAAGGATTAGAAGATGGGACATAAAAAAAAATACTATAGCCTTTTCGGTTTCGCCAGTCTACCTTTCTTTTCTTTGTGTCCATAAATCATCACACGAGTAAGCTCCAATGGCCAGTCACTACAGTAAACTTATTATTTCATTTAGCCGACTAAATTCATTATTAAGTTCCGTACCAACAAGGCAATTCCATCTAATGTAAGTGACATACGTTGCTTATCCCAGGAGAGATGTTCTTATGTTACTTGCTGTGTGGAAGTCTTGTTACTCGCTGTAAAACGTTAAACGAGAATGACATTTTATTCAAAGGAATCCCTCAAGTAAACATGAAACATGCTGATGTCATTGTAGTTGATATCAAGAAACAACGCAGAAAGTTTTTGACATTTATAAAAGCTACATATTGTATTGGTTAATTTTAAATAATCGTCTTTAGTATGTTGGCAACTGTTTTTTGTATTTTAATTTTTGTTTAGTTATTATAAAGCAGTTTATTTTCAAAGTGTTAATATGGTTGTACGTGTAGTTTAAATTCAATTTTGAATTATTCAGGTGTCGCTAACAAGCTATTATTACATTTCGTGATAAACTCGCATGGCAACATTATGATACTGGGGGGGTGATAAAACAAAAACTGATTTCAATTATCAGATTCTTTTTAAGACATTTTTCTAATTAATTATTCACCAGATGGTATTCTTGGGAAAACTAAATAAAATAAAATTTATATATTGTTATGTGTAAAAAATAAAAACAGAATTACTGAATTTTAAAAATTTGTTGCAAATATGAAGAAACGTGACTTCAAAATTTTACAAGACTACTATAGGCTTTTAAAACAAAATTGATTGTCGATATACACCACAACTCAGTTACAACTATTATTTACTATACGATGGTAAAATCCTTCACGAAGGCGTCGATTTCAAAGTCAGTATGATGGTACAATAAATGCATTTCGTAATTCTATAACTTGCGATCCGAATGTTACAAAGAGCTTAAGGGGATTTTCCAGATGGTTTTGAGATGTGTTGAGACTGCTTCACGTAACTTCATGCTCGAACAACACTACTATGAATTTCAGTTCTCATTTTAAGTACGTATTCTAATACTTGTAAATCGACTTGATGTTATGACGACACTATCAATATTATCAGCGTTTTCTAATCACAACAACCCTCTATTCATTACTATGTGTTAATATTTATGAATACTATTATATATTTTGTAATGGTAATAGTGAAGTAAAAACGTTTGCAGCCAACATAACATTTGATATAATTTAGATACTCACGTAAGTCACTTGATGCACATTTAAAATTAATTTCATAAAGTTTCAAATATTTCGCTTTATCCTTCTTCAGTAACAATTTAGACTTCAAAAATACATTTATAAACACCATTCTATTTCATGAAACGAGGTTTCTCCCCAAAATGTATTACCTATTAAAATAAAAATACCCCCGCCGCAGCAAACCTGCCGTCTAAGCGAATTTCCATTTGGCCGAATTGATTTTCAATTGATCTATTTAAGTAACATTAGGTTTAACGAGTACCTAGGTTTGCTGCTACAAGGAAACTAATAAAGTAGTGTGTTTTTAGTAAAATATTGATAGCTTACTATAAAATAAATAAATTTGCCAAGTTTGATCAAAATATATCCATAAACAAGCAAACTACAACATTTTACAATATTCTCCATAAGAATAACATGGGAATTTTAAATTTACCATTTTTTTAGTTTTCTCCGTAACCAATAACCGTACAAAAACACTTTGATATACTGAATTGTTTGTTTTTTTAAGCTCTTTAAGAAGGTTTAGAGAAAAATTGGGAAATTTTGTGTTTTGAGGGTAAAAAGTAGGAAAAACCAATTTTTACCCCATAAAACCCCCCATAAAACCCTGTTCCCATGGACCGATCATGCTGGATCGCGAACTCATTCAAGTTTATCCCGCCATACACCTTCAAACCAAATTTCATCAAAATCGGATAAAAATTACTCAATTTATCGTGTTCACGGACACATATATATTTATATATATATAAATCTATATGTCTAGCACCTCGGCATAAGCCGGTTTTTCACGTATATATCTATATATATACAGGGTGAATAAAAAGTCAAGACCCCCCCCTCTAATATTTTTCCAAGTAAATATACAGAGATATGCTTTTGGTGGTCGAGCAATCTTAGCAGGAAGTTTCATTTTATCATTTTGAAATTTTTGAGTGTCCCCCCAAAAGGGGGGATTTGGGGGGCAACTAAAATATTTTAAATGTAAACCACCTTCAAGTGACACCTCATTTTGAAGTGTTTACAAAAACTTAAAGAATGGTGAAAACTAGAGGTCACTATCTCTTCTCTATCCAAAATGGTAGCCCGTCAAATGTTGTGGAAAATCAATGGTAAAATTGTTAATATTGGTTGTCATTTTAGATAGAGAAGAGATAGCGAGCTCTGGTTTTCACCATTCTTTAAGTTTGTTTAAGCACTTCAAAATGAGGTGTCACTTGATAGGGGTTTCTATTGAAACATTTTTAGTTGTCCCCCGAATCCCCCCTTTTGGGGGACACTCAAAAATTTTTTTGAGGTGTCACTTGAAGGGGGTTTACATTTAAAATATTTGAGTTGCCCCCCGAAACCCCCCTTTTGGGGGGACACTCAAAAATTTCAAAATGATAAAATGAAACTTTCTGCTAAGATTGCTCGACCACCAAAAGGATATCTCTGTATATTTACTTGGAAAAATATTAGAGGGGGGGGTCTTGACTTTTTATTCACCCTGTATATATATCTATATATATATCTATATATATATATCTATATATATATATATACATATATAAAAATTTGAACGAATGGTGTTTTTGGCCTCTGGGGACATTAAAATGAAAAAGTAAATCGGTCCCGGGCCTAAGTCTTACCATGAGACCTACGGTAATAGCTACTTCCCTATAGGGAAATTCGCTAATAAAACAAAATATAAGATGACACGTATTAAAGTGACTCAAAGTCCTTTACAAGAACTATCCTTGAGAATAAATAGTAAACATCGTCACGAAAGCATTTTAGCGAATTTCCCATATAGGGAATAAGCTATTACCGTAGGTCTCATGGTAAGACCTAGACCCAGGACCGATTTACTTTTTTGTTTTGAGGTCCCCAGAGGCCAAGAACACCATCCGTTCAAATTCATATATATATACTGTATATATATTTTATTTATATATGTGTCCGTTAGCGCGATAACTCGAGCAAAATTGATCCGATTTTGATGAAATTTGGTACAAACGTGTAAACCTACATTTATTCGAACGAGTTCGCGAACCAGCATAATCGGACCATGGGATCAGGGGTTTATGGGGGGTTTTATGGGGTAAAAATGGGTTTTTCTCATTTTTGACCCAAAAAATTTTAAATTTCTAAATTTCTCTCTAGACCATTTTGAAGAGCTTAAAAAAAACAAATAATTTAGTATATTGAAGTGTTTTTGAATGTTCATTGACTACGGAGAAAATTAAAAAAATTGTAAATTTAAAATTCCCATGTTATTCTTATGGAGAATAAATAAACTGTTCTAGTTTGCTTGTTTATGGATATATTTTAATCAAATTTGGCAATTTGGTTTATTTCATACAAAGCTATCAATATTTTAATTGAAAAAACACACCTCAACATCTTCCCCGTAGCAGCAAACCTAACTACTTACTAAAATTAATGTTGTTTAAATAGGAAATAAATCTGAAAATTTATAGGGAATATTTTAGTAGAAATCAAGCCGGGTAAATGGAAATTCGCTTAGTATGCAGGTTCGCTGCGACGGGGGTATTTTGGATAAACGACAGTTTTCCTCCCACTAAAAAGTTGATTTTCCAGACCCTCGCATTAATTTTATAAAGGCCAGAAACCTAATAGTATGAAAGTGATATGAGAAATATGAAGTTCTTGGCACGAAGTTAATTTCAAACAAGGTTGAACTTTTTGTCTTAAGCCTAAATTTTTCTATTGTTAAATGAATAGTAATGAGATTAAATCAAAAGCAAGATGACAAAAAAGCGTCTCTGGTTGTTCGATCCTCTTTTAAACTCACAATGTGATTTATAAACTTATATTCAAGACATAATAGTAGGCCAGACTTATCTTTGTCCGTTCTAACAACAAGCTCTTAAAAATTTTAAAGATATGCTTATGAAATTCACCTTTATCTATTTATATAGTTTTGAAATCCTTATTTAAAAGCTAAAGCTAAGCTTTTAACTTTTGTAACATCGATTTTAACGGTGGAATGTAACTGTACGGCGTCAAAATAAATATTGTACTCGGTTATAGATATTTGGAGTTAAATAAGCCAGTCCTAAAACCGAGATGTATTGAAAATTCTAGAGGGACAAAAATTCTTCATTACTCACAATCTAAGGGGAATTTGTGAGGATATCTAACAAAATACACGTTTCTATTTCTACAGATTAATATTTAAGGAGCTTTAAATCGCACTATGTTCAAATATATGTCTCTACGTTAAAAAATCTTAAAAACAAAATTGATGTCTCTTAAGAATTAATAAAAAGAGAAAAACATTACTTTAAAAAAACTATTATGCCAAGCCGGAGAAAAAAAACTATTACAAGAGTACCTTACAAATAATGGGCCTTTTGAGACCACGTTATAGTGGCAATTTCCCGCTTATACGTAACAACAGTATCAAACATTGAATTTTAAAACACAAGCTGCAAATAACCATAACTCTCGGGACACTTTTCAATCTTATACATGACAAATAGTGGTTAGTTTTGTTTTTATAATTGCAAACCATTAACGTGTACAACTGGAAATTGACTTTCGTATAGAGTTTTGTTTTTCTATTAAAAATGGAAGAATACATAATGTTTCTAGTAGTTAAAGCTTAGAAATGAGATTGTTTCGTGGTACAAAAATAGTATTTGATGATGGGGAAAAATGGTGTTTTATTTCCACAATTTATAAAATGGATATCCAAGTTTAAAGTGAGATTTAAAACTTACTAAAATGTTAACGTTAAGATTAATAAAGCTTACAAATACAGATACTTGATTTGCAAAATTAAGCTACTACTAATTCGTACTACTACTAAAATGTACTAATTCGTTTCCAAATAAAGTTGTTTTCACATCTTTTTCATATAAAGATTTAAAAAAATATTTCCGGTAAACTTAACCAATTAGATGCAACCAGAGCTTTTGGAACTGGGTCGTATTTGTTTTATGCGAGTTATAATTGTTCCTTGAATTTACATAATGCATAAATCGATGGTAAATGAGTGTAAATAATTGATCTTCTTTTAATGTAATTATTTGGTAGGGAAACCCCCCAAAAATCCATTAACTAACCATGCTAAGCTACACAATAAGCTGTGTACACGATACATTATGTAGTAGGATCTAGTTTTGTTTTATAGGTATTAAAAAAAAACTCAGGAAGCTCACAGAACTCTTTTGGATAGTTTATTTTCACGATTGACCTGAACAAGACAACCCCATTATCTGTAGCATAAACGGAGTTTAAGGCTTATCTTTCTAAAAGAATGCGGTAAGAAAAAAAATACTTCATATTTAATATTCGTAAGCTAGTACAAAACAAATTCAATAAAGATTTGAATATAATTTACAATTCATGCTATTGCACCTCCTATATTTTACACACGTACAACTGATAGTACAGGTGTACAACGACGAAAGTAGAAATTTATATTTAAAAACACCGAAGGATAGTATTATAGCTTAATAATGTTTTTACAAATTGTGAGAGAATGACAAGGAACAGTAGGGATTAATGATACTTATACGTATTTATTAACTTCTGGAGTATAGAATACAATATTTAAAGGGCAATATTCGTCGTGTGCGTTCATAAGTTGATACATATGAGAGGTAACACTGTAAATGTAAACTTCTATCAAAGAATGTGTCTGTTGAGTGTGAAACGCTTGGAATTGGCCGCCATTAAACATGGTCGTTTCAATAGAATGGGCCATTAGTGTTGAGTTCTTATTGCAGATCGATCCTGCTGAGAGATCCGTCCAACTTTGACACAGGCTGTCCTCCAACTGCCGCTCCGTGTTCTGGTCATTTTTAGGCGTGGAAGAAAGATGACACGAAGATTTCTGCTGTTAACAATATTTTATCAAAGAAATTAATTACTTTAAACATCTGCAAGAATAACTCCACAAACTCTAAAGGTGGCCATACACGTACAATGCTTGTCAGTTTAACAGAAGGTATTTTCCAAATATTGATAGTCCTTTAGAATTTATGTTTTTTTTTTATTTTGCATTTAGTGTTTCATAACTAGACTAAAGTCATCCAGGAACAACAGTGTAAATGACATCTTAGGTTTACTTATTGTGGTAGGATAGAAAATAATGCGAAATATCATTAGTTTAACTGTACAATATACAGTATAAATGTTATAATATAGCCTAAAATGCTTTTAAATGTCTACAATGTACCGTTGGTGGTTAGTTAAAATTTGAAATTAACAAAACAAAATCATATTATTTAACCATTGGCTAGACTAAGATTAAGAAAGAGTGTCCAGCAGTTTAAAAGATTTAGTTTGTAGGGTTGGTAGTGGTGATTGATAACCCATTTCAAGTTTTGTCAGTTAAGTTCACTGGAAAAATGGTCATCTAAAATGTGGTTGCTGTAGAAATTACAGAAATCAACCACATTGATATTGAGATTGACTTCTTGTTCACCTTCTTATGATTGGTCCAGTAGCTTTTGCACCACTTCTAGTTGCTTTGCATGGTATCTGCTAGTGCCAGTTCTGACCATTAAACCAGTGTCTCTGATTAAAGTAAGATCTTTCCACTATTTTATTATTTAGTACAAGATTTGGGAGTAATAAGACCATAATGGATTTTATTTGGAAAGTGTATTTGGTGTAATTTGAGAACCGTAAAATATATATGTATTTGGCCTACCTTGTGTTTAATTTATCTCACTTCTACTACCAGCTTAAATTAGATTCATCCTAAATTGAAGTATACTACCTAATTGGCTATATGGTAGGGGTACACAAGTGCGCAACTCTGCTAATGAATCATTTAAAATTAAAGGCTGGTAAAAGTGAGAAATATGTAGGCCTATGTTAGAAGAATTACAGCAAATAAGTAGAGGCTGAAAATTTTCAACATGTCAAAATACAATTTAAATTATCTAAACAAAGAAGAACTTCTGTACGAGATAAGAATAAGAGGGGAAGAAATGAGTGATAGTGATGTAGACTCTTTAAGAAAAACTTTAAGATCTTGTATTAACCAGAATACCGATTTAACAAATTTAAAAGGTTCATACACTTTATCTGGGGAAATAACTATAATTGGGGAAAAGTGTGAACAAATTGATTCTCTAATTGAACAGTGTAGGGAAAATGTGACTAAACTCAAAATAGCTAAAATCAAGGCAAAACTAGTGCATGTACAAAACCGGACTGCTAATCTATTACAATGTAAGCTTGAACCTGATAAGCGAGTTAGTTTAGACAAATTAAATCAGGAAATCTTAAATAGTTTTGAGCAATTTAAAACAATGCATACCTTCTCAGACCAGGAGATGGGGGATTTTGAAGAGGAGCTGAATAACTCTATAGTTGAGAATGAAATAATTGGGGAAAAATTAAATCAGTCTAAATCGGTAGTTCCACCAACTGAAAACTTCACTTCATCTACACCTCAAAAAGTAGAGATTGATTGTTTTCAACAAAATGTGCCGGGTCAAGTCATAAATAATCAACCAAACTCATGTACAGTTGTAAATAGTAGCCTAAGTCCTAGTAGCCTTTTTACAAAGTTGTCAAACCCATTGGAAATTTATTTAAAAAATTGTCCTGTGTGTAATGGTTTAGAAACAAACACATTGTTGCAGTTTTTGAGAAACCTAGTTACTGTCCGAAATGAAACTTCTTTATCTGAGCAAGATTTGTATGAGATTCTACCAATTTATCCTACAGCACCATTAGTGAATAAAATATTAGAATTCAAGAGGGAATCAAAATCAATTGATTTGTTGCATGCTAATATAATCACCACATTTTTGCCAATCACCTTAAGGGAAAAGCTGAAACAAGATTTAATTTTTCGACCTCAAAAACACCTTGAACCTTTGTCTATATATGTGCATGAAATAAAAATAAACCACCAGGTATTAAAGTGTGATTTAACTGAGAGTCAACTTGTTAGTTTTATTAAGAATGGAATACATCCTGATTTGCGCAACAAACTAATATTTGAGAAGAACCCTGAAACATTTTTAGACTTAGATCATCTTTGTATAAGTTTAAATAATGTAACATACAATGATTACCTCAGAAATCAAGGTTTTCCAGTTAGTAACAGTAGTGTTAGGAAACCTTATCTATCAACTGATGATAAGCCTCGGATGGATAAACCTAACCCAGGAGTTCAACGACCTAAAAGTCACTACTCAAATCGTAACAATGAGAGGCCTGTTTGTTTTAAATGTCAGAGAGTAGGTCATATTGCTCGTAATTGTTACAGACCAGATCCAAAAAACTAGTTAAGCCAGGAAAAACACGTAGCCTAGACTACAAATCTGTTTTTCCGGACGGCAAGAAAGAATTCGGAAATAATAAACCTGTATATAGTTCTCATAGTCCCAATTTTAAGTCTGAACTGAGAAGAGTTGTTAAGGATTTTAATAAAATAAATTCACCTGGATTAAAGAAAGTAAAAGCTAAAACTGTAACTCATTTACCCTGTATTTCTGTGGATTTAGGAAACAAATTAAGTGTGGGAGCTTTGTTAGACACTGGAGCTAGTCAAAACTTTATAAGCTTGGATTTATACAACAGATTATTGGTAAATAAATTAATTATGAGTGAAAATACTTGGCAGGGAACCATAGTAGCTGCAAACAATGAACCTTTGAACATAAATAAGCAATGTGAAATTTTGATTAAGATAAAATCATTTACCTGGAAACAAACATTTTTAGTGGTTGAGTTAAAATATTTTGACATGATTTTAGGATACCCTTTTATGTGTGCAAGCATGTTAAACCTAAATATGGATCGGCAAATGGGTTATTTTACATTTAAACCTGAAGATGAAATTAAGTTAATTCCAAGTACAAACCTGAGTGAATTAAGCTTAAGTAGTATTAAAGTAGGAGATGTTGAAATGTGTGAAGAAGCTGAGAAGTTAATTAAGAATTTTCCTACTGTTTTTACAGATAAGATAGGATCAGCACTTGATTTGGAAATTGAGCTTAAAGTGACGGATGATAAACCTGTTAGTATCCGCCCTTATTTTTTAAGTCCACCCAAAGTAGAGAAGATGAAAGCTATAATTGATGACTGGATAAAACAAGATGTCGCGGAAGTTTCCACTAGTCCATATAGCGCCCCTGCATTTTTAACTCAAGATGATAGATTTGTAATTAACTACTCTGAACTCAATAAGAAGTTAATCAATGTAGATTACCCACTAGGAGATATGCAGAATATGTATCAGCATCTAAAAGGAGCTAGATATTTTACAGTCATAGATTTAAACAAAGCATTTTTACAATGTCCAATCGCTTTAAAATCCAGAGACTTAACATCATTTAGTACAATTTTTGGTAAATTCCGTATGAAGAGAATTCCATTTGGATTGAAAATAGGCAGTAGCGTACTATCACATTATTTGGACAAAATATTTAATGACATCAAATTTCAGTATATGATTAACTTTTGTGACGATATAGTTGTATATAGCCCTGATAAGAGAAACCATATTGAGCATGTTACAGAAGTGATTAAGAGATTAGCACAACACGGACTTACAGTAAATCCACAAAAAGTCAAATTCTTTTGTAAGGAAATAAGTTTTTTAGGACATATTATTAAACAAGATAGCATTACTATAGATCCCGAGCGAACTAACTCATTAATGAAATTTCCTGCTCCAAAAACTGTGAGGCAAGTGCGACAGTTTATAGGAATGTGTGGTTATTGGTCTCGATATATTCCAAAGTATGCTGAGATATGTTTACCTCTGTTTGCGCTGAAAAAGAAAGGTGTAAAATTTAAGTGGAATGAGGAGTGTCAAAATGCATTTGAAACCTTAAAGAGTAAGATAGCAAATCCGCCTATACTACAAATGGCCGATTTTTCTAAAGAATTTGAATTGCATACCGACGCAAGCGACCTAGCAGCTGCTGGTGTTTTATTGCAAAGAAATGAGGAGGGGAATTTAATGCCTATTGCTTACTATTCGAAGAAATTCACACCTACTGAGATGCGTTATAGCACTTACGAAAAGGAAGCTTACAGTGTAATATTGTGTGTAGAGAAATGGCATCAATTCTTAGAAGTAAGAAGTTTTAAATTGGTTACTGATTGTCAAGGTCTTAGTTTCATGCTCAAATCTCGAAAAAGCCGGGGAAGATTGTCTAGATGGTTTGAAAGGTTGTTTAGTCTTCCATTCACAGTTGAACATGTAAAAGGTTCGGAGAATATAATAGCTGATGCGTTATCACGTATGTTTAGTGGAGAGAAAGAGAGTGAGACGGAAATTCACGAAACAAATCTGTTAAGCAATATCAACAATGAAGTCTATTTTTGTAATGTGTTAAATGAAATACCATTGGATCTTAAGGACATTAAAGTACATCAAGAGAGCGATGAAGAGTGTAAGAAAATCATTGAAAGCATCAAGAATAAGACTAATAATGAAAATTATACCCTGAAAAATGAAGTTTTATTGTTTAAAAAGAAGATTTATTTGCCCAAGAAACTGTTTAGTGTAATATTCGCATTCTATCACAACTCATTAATTGGTGGTCATATGGGAATTTTTAGGACTCAAAGTAAAATAAATGAAAGTTTTCACCATCCTGACTTAAATGAATTCGTAAAAGGTAAAGTCCGTGAATGTAAGATCTGTCTGATGTCTAAGTCGGAACAACGTAAGTTTGAAGGTCGACTGATATCTGTTCCTGTAACTCAAGCTCTAAACACAGTGTTTATTGACCTAGCTGGACCATTTCCCCGATCAAATAAACTCAATCAGTACATTTTAATTGTGGTTGATGCATTTACCCGTTTTGTATGGTTGTACCCTTTGAAGGATTGCAAGACAAAATTTATCATAGAAAAATTGAAGATAATTTTTGATAGTTTCTCAGTACCCCGAATACTTGTGTCTGATAATGCCAGTTATTTTACATCCAAGGAATTTAAGAAATTCATGTTCAATAACTATGTGGAACACAGAAAGCTAGCTGCGTATAGAGCAAACGGAAATTTGTCGGAACGATATTTGAGGGAGACTAATAATGCTTTACGGAGTTTTTATGGTAATCAACATGATAAATGGGATTCAAATCTGGGACTGATTGCCACAAGTTTGAATACTGCTGTAAATAGTTCGACTAAATCAACTGCTTTTAATTTAATGTTTGCCCATCCTTGCAACAATGCGCTGACAAACTTATGGAATGTTAATGACATTATTTCGGAGAAGTTAACTCCTGATCAAAGGAGGGAGAATTTGGAAAAAGCCATTAATAACGTCAGAAGGAGTATTGCCAGAAATCAAAGAAGGGAGAGATATAGCTATCCTCGGAGAAACCATCCATTTAAGTTGAATATGGAAGTATACATCAAGACACATTATCTAAGTAATGCAGCGAATAAATTCAGCAAGAAGTTAGCGCCTAGATACGTTGGACCTTATGTAATACGCTATTTTCTGAGTGATTCAACTGTACTAGTACAAAATCCTAGCAAGTTAGAAGACGTGAAGAAAATTCATATAATTGACTTAAAGAAGAGTTAAGTAGTGAAGAGGACCAAAAATAACCAATGTATTGATGGAAGAGGAAATATGAAAAATGGAATTAAATGGAAGACTACGTAGACTGAAGCTAAATTGGTCTTTATGAAATGTCTGTAAAATAGAAGTTAGATTTGTTTAGTTGAAATATTAATTAGTTAAGGGATTTTAGCAAGCTAAGAGGGAATTTGAAATTTTGTAAATTAGTACTGTGGGAGTTGTTTTAGGTTCTTAAGAATTTTTCAAGGTTTTAAAGTGTTTTTAGTAAAGAGAGTGTATAAATGTGTATGTATTGGTGAATGTGTGAGTATTTGTGGAAGCAAAAGGTAGTATGAATCTGTATGAATCTAAAATGGAGTCTGAACGTAGTGTATGAGTGGGATTTTTACTAAAGGACGCACAATAACATTTTGATTAATTTTGCACTTGTAAACAGGGAAAATAACACAGAACACAAAACACTTCACACGAAACACACGAGGGAACATAAAAACAGGGAATATAACACACTGGGATAAATAAATTAAGGGAAAACTAAAGAAAAACACAGCACACGCAAACGACATAACTAAACAAAACTGCAGAAGTGAAAGTTTGTTTGTCTGAAGTTGTTGTTTAGAGGGGTCAGTGAACTGTGAGCGGATGTGAAGAGTTCAAATGAGAATTAAATAGGCTTGTTTAAGATCGCTTAAGTAATTGGGGGTTTTAAAGAAAGGTTTTATTTTAAGGTATAATTTTTGTAAATAGGATTGATAATATTTGAATTGTCTTAGGAAAATGAAATGCTTCAAAATGAAAAATTGTGTAAATAGAAGTTGTTGTTTTGAGTAGAGGGTTCTGTAAGGTGCTGTAAACATGTGGAGGCTATTTGAACTAGGAGTTAGTGTTTGTAGAATTTGTTGATAGGTAGCGTTAGTTGAAATTTCAAACGGAGATAGGATTTTATGATTTGTTTTGAAAGGTTTGTTTATGTTCTTTTGTAGAGTTGTTGTTTTAAAATGAAATGTAAAATTAATTTTGAGAAAGAGTGTATAATTTTGTTTATGTAATTTCAAGTTAAGGAGGGGAAATTCTGTACCGTTGGTGGTTAGTTAAAATTTGAAATTAACAAAACAAAATCATATTATTTAACCATTGGCTAGACTAAGATTAAGAAAGAGTGTCCAGCAGTTTAAAAGATTTAGTTTGTAGGGTTGGTAGTGGTGATTGATAACCCATTTCAAGTTTTGTCAGTTAAGTTCACTGGAAAAATGGTCATCTAAAATGTGGTTGCTGTAGAAATTACAGAAATCAACCACATTGATATTGAGATTGACTTCTTGTTCACCTTCTTATGATTGGTCCAGTAGCTTTTGCACCACTTCTAGTTGCTTTGCATGGTATCTGCTAGTGCCAGTTCTGACCATTAAACCAGTGTCTCTGATTAAAGTAAGATCTTTCCACTATTTTATTATTTATTACAAGATTTGGGAGTAATAAGACCATAATGGATTTTATTTGGAAAGTGTATTTGGTGTAATTTGAGAACCGTAAAATATATATGTATTTGGCCTACCTTGTGTTTAATTTATCTCACTTCTACTACCAGCTTAAATTAGATTCATCCTAAATTGAAGTATACTACCTAATTGGCTATATGGTAGGGGTACAACAAATGAGTACAAAATAAAAAATACAAACTTAACTGTCAGAATATTGTCATAACATGTTTAAGTACCGGTACTCAAGGTATTCAAATTGATACGGGGAACGTAGGCTTTAGGTTAAAATATGGACGTATCAATAGTACTATTGTTACTTAAAAAATAGTTTATTCAATACACCTCTCTCTCTCTCTCTCTCTCTCTCTCTCTCTCTCTCTCTCTCTCTCTCTCTCTCTCTCTCTCTCTCTCTCTCTCTCTCTCTCTCTCTCTCTCAATTTTACACATACACTGTACTGTTTTAAATGTCTTCTGTATGAATTTAATGACATTTGGTATATAAAATATCAAAATTATACCCATATGTCAATGCTATTTAAATGAAAATACTGAATTAAAACTCGTGTGTAGCATGTAGCTGAATTAATACATAGCCCGGGTATTTTACATCCCTATTCTTGCACGTTAATAAAATTTGCCAACCACTGATATTTCTGCCTTCGCCACATGGATATTTCTTTCTAAAAGTTAATACAGCATAGATACTTATTAAGACTTTCTCAAACGCCCAATGGCATTTACGAAACATGACATGTTCACAAGAAAGTCTGTTTTGCAGAAGAATTAATTGGTTGTTCAGTCTAAACAGTAAATATATCAAGTTTAATTGGTGCAGTTTCCACAGACACAGTTTCAAGTTGTTTGTTTGTCCCAAAGTTCTTCAAAAAATAATTTAAAACCTATACCTTACACTAGTATTACCATTACTGATATCCGACCATTTACCTTTAATTACAGTTTATAACCTGTCAAACCTGATCGTATTTGTGATTCTTAAAATCAATCGAAATAAAATTGATTTGGGATACATTTAAAAGCTTTCATAAATGTTATCTTATGAAATCATTCAATAATTACTTAGCGATTTCCTTTCTCTAAGGATATAAGAGCATATATTTCCGGACTGATAGATAACAATTGGTTTACAGTGATCCAGGAACATGGCCCCTGATACAATTCTTAATGATTTTTAATTAGGACTCTGCCGATTGCAGGAGCAACCCCCCCCCCCCCCAACCCCAAGTGTCAGTCCATATGTGATAATACTCTGAAAAAAACTCCATATGCAATCCTCATCCAATCTTTAGGCACACATTACCTTTACTTACGGAATATATAAACGATGTATTGTATGATCATACTTCTTACATTTTTATTATTTTAATGTTTGAAACTTTGCTGAAACATGGTTTGAATGCCTTCAAACTGGGCTTTCGTAACGTTTTTTCTGGCTAAGGGAATGGTGAATAGGGAATAGAATAGATCACAGTCAAGAAAAGCTGCACAAATAATCTGACACCATTCTAATCTCAACCTACAGTCATATAGCTTATAGTGCATTATGCTCTTAATAAAGTGTAATATAACGAGTAGTAACTACTACTTACAAATATATGTAACAATATATGTAATATTACTCGTTATAAGTTTATGGATGGTGATCCATGATCACCTGTGTGATTGTTATACATACATTGTGGTAGATGTATAATTCTACAGAGGGAATAAGTCAATATTTGTATTAACATTTTAATTGATTAAGAGTTTACGAGACACTGCTTTTATTAAACGTCCTATTCTTTGATTTGCTAAAAATATACATCAATAATGTATGCTTCCGATCAAGTATCATTTATTAGCTGCACTTTTTGTCCAAAACAAAAATTAGACATTTTAATTTTACCAATAAAATCATTCGTACTTGCCTTTAACCTCCAACGTAGCAGGGATGATGGATGAACGTTTAAAGGAATTTCATTGTGAAATAGTCAATAATGTAGTCGGTTGCTTTGGTATGCGTTATCCGCAAAGCAGGAGCTGAATTCCAACATTGTGCTCGATACAGTACCATGCTATAATACACCTTGAAATGCGTTTAGTTATAAGTACATGGCTACAATTGTATCACTTTGATGAGTATTGTATGAGTACATTTTTTACGGATTATACTCATTTAAACCTGTAGCGCAATTTAATTGATTTATTTATTATTATTATTATTATTTTTTTTTTTTAACCACTGATTTCTACTTATATTCAAAGCATTTCCCTATCATCGTAAAATATGGGCCAAATCTTGGCATGCCATACAAAAAGTACAATTAAATTAAAACAAGTTTTTAATTAATTTAGTGACCTTCCTTGTTCTTTAACTCAAACAAAGACTGTTTACTTCGCTTTGTAGTTTGTTAATTACTGCGTTTCTTCTGGATAATACATCAATCCACCATTTTACTTCAGAAATCCAACATGTTCTTTATGGGTTGATTGGTTGCCATGTTGGTTTTGCGAAATATATAGAGTCGTAACATATGTTTATTGACAAACAATATATACATATATACATCTAAATACACAACAGCATAAAAATACAGAAAAAATCATAATAGTACTAAGCATATTAAACTACAAGATAAATAACCAATTAGGCTGATGCTGTTGTATAAAATTCATGAGAACATAAAACAAGATCAAGCATCAGAAAGAATGTTTTTTAGAACGGGGTTTTCTGTGAAAATTACTTAGCCCCAGATAGTTAACCGTGTATGTAATTGATGGAATATTAATATTATAGTGGTAACTTAACTGCCTTAATATATCTCTACTACAATAATGATAATAGCTTATAGTATATTTCAGTTTTATTATTTAGCATGGAAAAATACATTGTGGTTTTTTTTTTACCACAAATAATTAGGTAATCTTCTTTAGCCAAAACACTCTCATAAAATTCTCCGCCAATGCAAATCTAAGTAAATAATATTTATAAACTTATCTCATTTAGAAAAAACACTAAGTCGTGGAACCTTCTTATTTATTCTTTTGATTCCCAACAATTGCTTTTCTCGGAAATATTTATGTCATAATGAATTCATTACTTCTTCCAGAAGGTGATTAGTCTTGCTTGATAGATTTAAACGTAGTTCTGTAACTGGCATATCCGTTGATGTCGTCAACAAGATTGAGTTTGTAAAAACACAATTTTAACTTTCAAAATTAGATCGTTATTCAGCAAAAGTGAATAAGTACCGTTTTGTATGGGTGTTGAGTTGGTTTATTACTTATTAGAAACGTAAGTCCTTTAGAAATATTTTCCCACCTAAAGTTTAATCGTTTTTCTTTTGACTTTGTTCAAACATAAATTCAACTTTTGTGAGTTTAACTTTATACTTACTATGAACTAATTTCTAAGTACCAGGGAACCGACCATTGTTAAATTTTTTAACAGTTGTATTTATTTTTTAGGGACAAAAACAGCATGAATAAATATCCATTATTTACATTATTTTATGTATATCATGATAATACATTTTGTTTATCGTCTAGAACAAAAATATACAAATTTTGAAAGGTTATTATACTGTCAAAATATTGGGGTTATCTATACAACATTTTACTCACAAGCTTTCATCTTAAGTCATTAAAAAGCATTTTATATAAACATGAATTATTTTCACTGTCCTTAAAAATAAGAAAATAAAAATACCATCATTTAATACAGCATTACAAAAGTAATAGTTTGCGAAATGGCTGTTTAAAATGTTTCTATATATCAGTATATTTTCAATTTGATGGCGTTGAAACAATAAGGTATTTAAAAGTAAAACTTATAAACATATACCATTATGTGTGTGCTGTGATAAATAAATTGAAATTTCTGATTTGGACACTTGGTCAAGGGGTTTTAATTTACAACGAATTTCAAATGCGTTTTCCTCGTAAAATGTATTTAAAACAATAAAATTTTAGCAAATATTAAAAATATTTTAGTTGTACTTGCAAGGTGTTCTTATGTCATTGTAGTTAATCTTTGGTTCCCTAACTAAATTCGTCGTTGAAAGGTGTGCCATACAAGGCTAAATGTTTTATTAGTTTTTCGTAATAGATTCTTTGGCCGTTGTCCCTACATATTACATCAATACAAATTGCAGGTTTTTGCTGGGTCTTTATAAAATATACTAATTATTCTAAATCCATGAATTCCAAAGATAAATCTACTCTTTATAAGTATATTAATTGTAGTAAATCTAAATCTTAAACAAGACAGAATAATTATTGAAAACTGCAAATAAACACTTTGAATATTCCGCGGCATATATATTTAAATTTTATCATATAGTAGAAAATGCTTAACTGAAGAGTTTGGAAGATGACACCTGTCATAGTCCTAATTTTATGCTCTAGATGTTATGTGTGTGGTGTGGTGTGTGTGGTTCAACGAACGGTGTGGTTATATTAATTAAGCTAATGTTTACCCCTTAGAAAGCTTAAAACCCAGGTATCATATTTTATATACTATATCATGCTTTGATGAGAAATATCTGATTGTTTGTGGATTTTATAACAACTTGTAATTAATGAACTAGGGGAACAATTTGGCTGGAACTTTAGGAATCAAGAGTTTTTGAGTTGGGGGGCCGGTCCCAGTAACGGAGGGAACTGAATGAAGAGCTTTTAATGTTGTTCATAAAAACTCGTTTGATGATTTAAAGTCTTATCAATAGACTTGTGGAGTTTTACATCAGAAAATTTTCAGAAGCATAACGATATTTGAACTTGTGATTTCCTTAACTAAACCACTACCCACCATGAAATAATAACATTGAGATACACGATGAAAATTAATGACATAAATTTGGAAACTAATACGATTTATTTTATTTTGTATATTTATCATCTACGAGGGTGAAAAATGAACAGCACTTCTTAACACGAATATTAAAACCGAACGTGTATAGATCATAAACATAAACAAATGACGTCACTGTGCCGAACCTCTCTACTTATATCCGGAACAGCTCGATTTAAATAATATTAAAACACGTTTACTTTTTAGTGACACATAGTAAAAGATCTATGTAGTATGCGAAGATCAATAAAAAGCCTAATCAAATGTAGCCTCTACCAGTCAACCCGCTGACGAAGCCAATCCCTTCCATGATGAGACCGCTTCCCATGCCTGAAACTTTATTCTTTCACAGTTGTGTCACTGATATCCATTATAACTGTAAATCAATTTTTACGACCAGAGGTTCTGTTTGAGTGAATATTTGTTTTTCGTTGTACAAAAAACCGCAAAAATACCCCCTAAAACATATACAATTTTGGAATAACGCAATATACATATACCATATTACGTTTTTAAATATATAATTGCTTATCATTTTGCTGTCATAAATCAATAAAAAAGTGAAAGAATGGTTCTTATTGTGAGGCAGAGAATATTCGAAAACCCCGAGTACAGTAACAGATCTGAAGGATTTACATTCAGTCAATCCCACCTTGTGTCGAGAGAGATTGGGAGAAGCATGGATCAATCTAATGGGATTTTCTTTCTTTAACACATTTTAACCTGTAATTTTTTTATGATTTACAAATGATACTTAATAATAACTTATGAAATGGGTGCTGTTATAGTAAAAATAGTGATAGTCAAAACAAAAGTTCTGGATTTAAATGCGATGGATCTAAAACTATAACCTGTAACGGGTCAATAGCCCCATCCTTCTTTGTCAAAATCCAAGTTGACTTTTGAATTTTATGCAAGGGAATAAAATATTTACTTTGGTTAATTTTTCCTAATCAATAAATTAACTGTTGTGGCTAGCTATCCTTATTGACAATTTAGGAGAACACTATTTTACACGAATAGGAGCGAGCTATATTATTATTATTATTATTTTTTTTTTTTTTGTAAAAGATACTATATAGGAGTTTTATGGGTTGTAATGAATAAATAATGAATTGTTTATGACAAATGATTTTACCAAGCCCAAGATAATACACATAATATAATATAATACAACATATATATTGTAAGCATCATAGAGCTAATACTTCTTGATTTAACATGCAAGATCATAAATAAATAAATGGAGTACAGACATAATCAACACTTATATTGATTTATCTTTTGAATTTATATAACATATTATTGTAAATAATTGTAAATAGAACAAATTGCACACTTTTATTTATAATCCAAATAGTTTTTATGCAAGTAAATTACTTAAAAACCTCATGTGATACGGTACACTAGCGATCCATGTTAGCAGCAGAGTTGTATTAAATAACTAATACTAAGAAGTGAACTGAACATAGGAAAGGCTGAGTCACAAAGGATTTTGACACAAAGGCAATTGAGAGTGACCGTTTACTAAGATATTACGGTAAAATAATTCTAAGCTGTGATATCAATAGCTAAACGTTTAAAAAAAAAAACATAACTGGATAGAAAAACCTTTTTTTAAATATGTTTATTTTAGTGGTGTTACGTGGAAAATAACTATCGTTACCACTTATTTATTTAAACTAAAGTTTCTGTATGCATATATTTCATCCTTCTGCATAAGTTTAATCACTATGGAGGAAAACATGTTCGGCAATACAGGAAACTAATAATGCTGCTTTACTATTTCTCCTACGTAGTAGGTGTGTTTTGCCATCATATTATTTTTTACGGTAAAGCGGAGTAGGTCAGAGAACCATTTACTTTCATTTAAATGTTTTAAAAATAAAAACAGTTTAAAATATATTTGCTGGCCCGTTCTATGTATCAATTGAAGTTGTTTTTATTATAAATATTAGCGGTGATTTAAACTTTTTTAAATTACTGTTTTCTTAAGTAATATCATTTATGAAAACTTGCTAACATTGTAACATTAATCTTAATAGTAAAAATAAATTTCATAACGGGTATACGTCCAAATAACTTAAAATGAATTTACGACAAGAAATATGCAAGAATGCCAGGGACACAAACAAAAGCAGAAAGTGACAGAGACAGACGGTGAGAACATGACCGATTGTTGCTCTGAGGAACAATATTTGTTCTGAGGAACGAGTAATCTTTTTGACAAACATGCTCCAACAGTAACTAAACGTTTGACTAAAACACGTCCGGCACCATGGATAACCCCAGAAATCCGCAGATTAATGGCTAGACGTGATTGTATTTTTAGGAAAGCTAAACGTTCTCAAAACCAAACAGAAATGGAACAATATCGTTATCTTCGAAATAGAGTGAAACAGCTTTTGAGAAATTCAAAATTAAGACACATCCGTATGCTTTTTGAAAATAAAAATCAATCCTCTAGGGTTTTATGGCGCAATGTAAAAAGTCTTGGGCTTGGGAAGCAGTCTGAACCACAGAGAGTGAATGTCCCTCTCAATGAATTAAACGCTTTCTTCTCTTCATATGGTCAAAATATCGACCAACAACATGTTGTAAATTACATAAACGAAATCAGAAACCTCCCTGATCAGGACCTAGGACATCCTAAGTTTACTTTCAGACCTGTAGTGCAGTCAGATGTTCTTAACGCAATTCGTCGGATTCGTAGCAACGCAGTCGGATCGGATGGCATTCCAATTTGTTTTATAAAAGACATTCTCTTTGCTATACTCCCAACTGTCACATGCATTTTCAACACATCACTAAGGCAAAGCGTTTTCCCTATTTCTTGGAAGTCTGCCCTTATTCGTCCATTAAATAAGATCCCAGCCCCGGCATCTTGCCAGGATTTCAGGCCGATCAGTATATTGCCCGCATTATCAAAAGGCCTTGAAAGAATTGTGCACTGCCAAATGACGGAATTTCTGACTGACAACAACATACTTTGCAGCTTTCAGTCTGGTTTTCGAACGGCTCACAGCACAGAAACAGCACTATTACGTGTGACGGACGACATTAGACAAGCAATGGAACGTCGGCAGGGTACAATTCTAACACTATTTGATTTTTCGAAAGCTTTCGACTGCGTAAATCATAATCTTCTTCTGGAAAAGTTAAGGGCCATAGGGTTTTCAAATGGTGTATTGGACTGGCTGGGATCTTATCTGTCAGGCAGGCGGCAATGTGTTGAGGTTGATGACGTACGATCTGACTGGGAGACAGTTACTTGTGGTGTGCCTCAGGGGTCAATCCTTGGCCCTCTACTGTTTGTACTATACATAAATGACCTGAGCTCAGTCCTCACACACTGTAAATACCATATGTATGCCGACGACTTACAGATTTATACGCATTTCTCAGCAAAATATGTCAATGACAGTGTTCTAAAAATCAACGAAGACATCGAGAAAATCATTACCTGGACTGAAAAACATGGACTTAGACTAAACCATACAAAAACAAGACCAATAATAATTTGTCATTCACGTTTACGAAACTCAATTGACTTTGACACAGTGAACTCAGTAACTATAAATGGGACAGCTTTACTTTACTATGACAAAGTGAAAAATCTAGGACTTACTATAAACTCGACGCTTACTTGGGGAGATGCAGTATTAGACATACGTAAAAAGGTGTTTGCATCAATCCACTCACTGAAGAAGTTACAGAATTTTTTACCTTTACACATAAAGTTACACCTAGTAAAATCACTTGTCTTCCCTCACTTCACTTACTGTAACTCTGTGATCAATGACATGACTGTAAATCTCGCTGATGCTCTCCAACGCACTCAGAACTACTGTTTAAGATTTGTTTATGATCTGAGACGTAATGAGCGCATCACTCCTTTTTATGTTGATTCTAAATTACTAAAACTATGTGACCTAAGATCAATAAAAATTCTTATGATAACCTATTCAATATTAAAAACAAAATTTCCAAAATATTTTTTAAACGACTTCAAATTTGTAGCTGAAGAAAGTGTAAGAAATTCACGTTCTGCTTCAGTAACTTTGCGTATGCCTCATCATAGAACGGCAGTTTATGACAGAGCGTTTGTTGTTTCTGCTTGTCGCCTTTGGAATGATCTCCCTCTAGCCATAAAAACCCTTGATAGCCGTTCCCGGTTTGTGACAGCACTAAAAAATCTGTTTTCTGGACGTATGGCCATGGTTGGTATATCCTAGGTGTGCGCTTGGTTGATCACTGACAGGTGTGCGTGTGTGTGTGCTAGTTCTTGCGAGTGTGTGTTGTGTGTGTGCGTGTACGTGTGTAGGTGTGTGTGTGTGTGGGTGTTTATGTAAGGTGGTATGTTTTAAAAGTGTATTGTTTCTTTTTACATTAAATATTGTAAATAGATTATAGTATTTTATTTGTATTGAAAATTGTTTTGTTTTATTTGTATGTTTAGATTTGTATAAACAGGTTAAGTGTAAGAGAGGGCCATGTGGCCCTAACTTTGCCTGAATAAATAAATCATTTTCATTTCATTTCATTTCATTTCATATTTATGTAGCATGTAACATACTGTAGTCAGTGACGGTTTACAGTTTTCTTGATACATACATATTGTTCCTCAGAAAAACAATCAGTTATGTTCCCATCGTCAGTCACTGTCACTGTCTACTGGACTACAGTATGTTTACAGTTTTCATGATACATACATATTGTTCCTCAGAACAACAATCAGTTATGTTCCCATCGTCCGTCACAGTCACTGTCTACTGGACTACGGTATATTTACAGTTTTCTTGATACATACATATCGTTCCTCAGAAAAAACAATCAGTTATGTCCCCATCGTCCGTCACTGTAACTGTCTACTGGACTACAGTATATTTACAGTTTACAAGATACATACATATTGTTCCTCAGAACAACAATCAGTTATGTCCCCATCGTCCGTCACTGTCACTGTCTACTGGACTACAGTATATTTACAGTTTTCATGATACATACATATTGTCCTTCAGAACAACAATCAGTTACGTTCCCATCGTCCGTCACTGTCACTGTCTACTGGACTACAGTATATTTACAGTTTTCATGATACATACATATTGTTCCTCAGAACAACAATCAGTTACGTTCCCATCGTCCGTCACTGTCACTGTCTACTGGACTACAGTATATTTACAGTTTTCATGATACATACATATTGTTCCTCAGAACAACAATCAGTTATGTTCCCATCGTCAGTCACTGTCACTGTCTACTGGACTACAGTATATTTACAGTTTTCATGATACATACATGTTGTTCCTCAGAACAACAATCAGTTATGTTCCCATCGTCAGTCACTGTCACTGTCTACTGGACTACAGTATGTTTACAGTTTTCATGATACATACATATTGAATATTGATTTAGTTGTTTAGAGTGATTACTAGATAAGCGCACTGAATATTAAGTATTTAAAAAGGAAAGTACACTTCAGAATCTATCTAGTAATTTAGAATGATGAGTGAGACATATTAATGAGGCAGATCATAAGAAATGCAATCACTAACTTCGCAAGACATTAATGAGAGAGAAAACTGGAACAAAGCCATTTGTTGTTGTCTCATCATCCCTTATTTGAGTTTAACAGTTATTTTCCAGCACAGCTTAGTCATTACACTTAAGATCCTTCGAATATATTTATAATAAAAAATAAAATTTAAGCAATGCAACTAACAGTTTCAATGAACGAAATATTTATTTTGCTAACTTAGTTCAAAGGTGAAATCAGTGCACTATATACCAAAAGAGATGATTGAACTATATTTGGAATAAATACTGTTTATGCATTATGCACGATTTTCCAGCTATTGTATTTGTGAGTAATTTACTTACTGTTACAATGTCGTATTGCTGTTTTAATTTATCGAAATATTTATTATTTATTTGAGCTAAAAGAAATAAGAGTTTAGTTGATTGAATAATTATTAACTCAATAACCCTTTTTTAAATGTCAGATGAATTATTTTTGTCATAAAATTTACCTGAATATCCCCACTGAAATGGGTTTAATATCGAGAAATTGTTTGTAAGGATAATGCAAAATGACGGTTACAATAAAAGTAACGCCGTCTGACAGAGACATATTTCCTTGCCACGTGTTTGATTGAAGCGAAGTGAGTCTAATATGTTTTAAGCCTGTCCAGATGGGAACACTTTGAAATGTTCATACATTGTACGGGTAAAATAGATTAACGTCTAAACTACCAGTTTATTCTTTTTTCCATATTTAGTTTATCTTATATTGCCGCAACTAGGTTTCTACCTTTTTGCGTTTGTAAAATTTCTACCTTGCTTTTTTAGAATTTCAGTAGTAAAAAATTACAATTCTATTGAGGTACATTAAACGCTGTTTTAAGCTCTAGAAAAAGTTGAATCTAACGGCGAACTTACACAACACTATCAGACTTTTGAGCAAACTAGATCGTAAACCAACAAAGACAGTCATAATTGCTTGTGTATAAGCGAGAAGTAGTATTTTATTTGTAGGTGTGATACTCCCTGTTGTGGATTAACGTCTGCACTTGACTTACTAGTGAATACTACGACTATCCACAGTGGTATCCTGATTTTTATACCAATTCGTTAGTTACAAGACAAAAAAGTGTTTCAGATTCCACTACAAACTGTAGGAACCTGTACTGTAGGCTGTGTAGGCTGTAGGCTGTGGATAGCGGCTAGTATATATACAAAATACATTCCGATTACCAAGTAAAATAGTAATCAATACACTTAGAGACATAACAACGAAAGTGATAGCGCACGGCGAGATTTGATCTGGGTACTTCGGGTTTAAAGAGTAGAACGCTAACCACTACACCGTTATCTCTAGAACGGAATACAGCATTATACTAGACTGACCTTGATAACTCTTAACTAAAAGTTGAAGGGAAAAAAATTGAGATACTGAGGTGATGATGCATTCTGGCAATCATGTTAGTTACGCCCTTCATAATTCGAATTGTATACATTTTACCTTAATAACCAGAACAAAGATTTACCCTTGCTTGAAGGATGCCCCAAAGGGTCTTACGGCCTTCATAAATATGATTTTGCTTATCAAATGTATGTCATAAAATTTTTTTTATTGTTTGGATAAATTGATGTTTTTTTTTTGTTTTTACAAAATTACAATTTTACAGTTCTTAAAAAGTACTGCCGCTTAGATAAAGAAAGGCAACTAAGATATTACTATTTTAACAGATTACAAATAGAATATAAAATATTAAGACAAATGACATTTTGCAAAGACTGATCTAAGAGCATACTCATCATTTGCCACGAGTGAAGGTTGATAACAATACTTACAGTTTTATGATTAAATTAATAAAACTGGGCTGTGGTCCCAGGTACCGATGATCTATAACTTCAGAGGAGTGTAATGGAAAATCATACGAATCAAAGATTTTTCCTTATATTAACACATGACACTAAACTAATTAATTTAAAAGTTTTTCAGCAAGGACAGCTATCTTCAATTTATTCTCATGCAACTTACCTCAAGCTTACAGTAATCGTAATTAACATAGCTATACAAATTAAATTTTTCCTACTAATAATAACTGCCATGGGAGACTTTATGTTTATTCCACAACATAAAGTATATTTTTAGAAATTTAACTGCAATGCTTTGGGTACACTGTTTGCTTAATGATAGTAAAAAGTCTTAAAAGATTTATTCGAAATAAAATATAGTCTCGATTATACGAAATTGCACTTTAAGACAAAGAAACAGTCCAATGAATCGCGTAAACATTAAAAGAAGAAATACTAAATTCAATAACAAAGAACCTCTTTCCACAACTAACTCTGAGTTAACCCCTTGTGATTGATTCTCTTTCAATATTTGTGAGAATCTTCCACTCGTAGGCTCTTCTCTTACTCAAGAATATTCTTTATCGGTGAATATATATATTTTTTTAATTTTTTACGATACTTTTCAGCTAAGATTATCTATATTTTAGAGTGCCAAATTTTATTCATGTCCGTCTGTCTGAGTTCGTTTTTTAACAGAATTCTTATAAACAAACTCATATTAGGAATGACATATTTATAGGGAAAATAATTGTGGAACTGTTATTTAAAATAAGTAGTAAAGTTTTTTTGGTAGTAAGTAGTAGTAGTAGTAAGCAGTATATCCCTTCGATGGTTACAAATATTAGCTATGCAACCTAAAAATCTGTTGTATTGCAAATAAATAAACAAAAGTTAAAATATTTAAAATAATTGTGGTTATCATTAAAAATCTATTGACAAAACTGTATCTGAGTAGGCAACAAACTTACAATGCCAAAAAATATATTTAATTTACTTAAAACAGAATATTTTAAATTTAATCACGAAACAATACAACATTACTGCACCAGGTTACAAAAAATACTACTGAAAAAAATCTGCAAGTTTAAGTAGCAATAACTTTGGTAATTTTAAAATAACCTAATATGAACCACAGAAATTGATGACCTAAACATAGAAATTTAGTATATATAAATAACGGTTTTCTTTTTATCTCTTCTGGTACGTTGTGTTTTATCATAAAGCGATATGTGAAATGAAAGATATAAATTAACAATAACAGATTTACTTGTTTTTGGGATGTTCTTCCCGATGAACATAAATGTACAATGAAATAAAAATGAAATGAACAATCAATTATTTACAGAGACAAAGTTAGGGCCACATGGCCCTTTCTTACACTTACCTGTACTTACCAATACCTTGTATTAAAATAGGAAACTACTTTTATACAGTAAATGTGACAAATGTGTCAATTGAAGGCATTGCAGTACAACATAAAGATTTAACATTACTATTTTCACAGTTTTACGTAATTTCGTACAAAAAACCTACGTACTTTTTTAGCTTCATTTTTAATAATTTTTTTTTTTTTACTTTTATTATCACAAAATATACAGGGTGTTTTTTTAAAAACTTGCATCTTTATTTATGTAAAAACCGCAATAGATAGAAATATGCAGTTTGCGGGAATCATCTATTGACGTAGGGGGCCCAATTGTTTTGAATTCAACGTTACAATCACATTCCCCCCCTTTCCCCCCCTGCCCCCAACTTATTTTTTTTAAATAGCAAGGTACCGCTCGTGACATATCAAATGAAAGAGCATATAAAAAGAAAATGTTTGATGAAAAAAAATTAAAAATCGGTTCATAAATTTGCGAGATATTTCCCCCCCCCCTTCCCCGGAACTTGATTTTTTTTATAGCAAAGTACCCCTTGTGACATATCAAATGAAAGAGCATGAAAAAAGAAAATTTTTGGTGAAATTTATTTGTCATTTGATATGTCACAAGGGCGGGTACCTTGCTATTAAAAAACAAGTTATGGGTAGGGGAAAAAGGGGGGGATTATCACACAAATTCATTAGCCGATTTTAAATTTTTTTCCACCAAAAATTTTCTTTTTTCATGCTCTTTCATTTGATATGTCACAAGGGGTACTTTGCTGTTAAAAAAAATCAAGTTCCGGGGAAGGGGGGGGGGGAAATATCTCGCAAATTTATTAACCGATTTTTAATTTTTTTTCATCAAACATTTTCTTTTTTCATGCTCTTTCATTTGATATGTCACAAGGGGTACCTTGCTATTTAAAAAAAATAAGTTGGGGGCAGGGGGGGAAAGGGGGGGAATGTGAATGTAATGTTGAATTCAAAACAATTTGGCCCCCTACTTCAATAGATGATTCCCGCAAATTGCATATTCCTATCTATTGCGGTTTTCACATAAATAAAGATGCAAGTTTTTAAAAAAACACCCTGTATATTGATAGTTCAAAATTCAAAAATATTAAATTTGCTAAGCTTTTTGTGTTATTTTAAAAAGGCTAACCTAGTAGCTTTTCCGTATGTATTTTGTAAGAGAGACAAAATATCCTATTTAATTTACATTGGAATTTAACTTTGTTCATAATAATCCAATGACAAAGTGAGATCCAGTTAGGGTTAATGGACCTTTGATTAAATAATTTTATTTCAAGGGAAATGCGTCTCATCCATTCTATGAAACACTAATGTATATTAAATGTAATATCAATACTAGTCTGCTATTTGTTGGTTTAACTTGTAAAAGGAGGTCTGTGCTTCTACTTTTGTAAATGTAGTATAAAAAATATTTTTATGTAATCTGGGGAGCGAGCTGGTCTAATGGTAAAGCGAGAGGTTTAGATCTTGGAGGCTCTGGTTTCAAATCTCGTTAACCACCAACAGATCTTTTTCTAATTGATAATGCCGCGACCCTCTAGGCCTAGCCTGGAGTGATGTTTAAAACGTCTCTGGAGTAGAGCTTAGCGTCCTAGGATGTAAAGGTGATACATAATACATAGTGTAAAAGTAGCCTAATATTTTGATAAACCTGTGATGTAGTTCTTTCTCTAGGATTTTGCAAAGAAAAATAAATGCCATGATTTGTGCCATGACACACGTTGCTCAATACGTTAATGTGGCGAGATTTTATCATCAATAATAAAACAACGAGGAACCGTCCGTTACAGAATCAGATACAATAAAGTATAAATCAAATGCTCCAATGAGAGCTGCTCCACTGTCACTTCAGAGTTAGTGTAATGTTTGTCTAATAAAGACAATTTACAACCAAATGGAATATCACTGCAGGGTTCGTTTACAGCGCTACGTAAATTATTTGAAAAAACAGTTGTTTGTAGATATTGCTTCTCTTGATAGGCATTTAGGTACAACAACCAAGATAAGATGAAACGTTCGAGCTACTTAATTTCGTTGTTCTAATTTATTTTGTATTGTATTAGTGAAAAAAGTGCATTGAGATTTATTACTCCTGTCTTAAGAGTTAAAAATAATGATAATTACACAAATACAAACTACTTTAGATTTTTTCCTATAGTGATAGTAAATAAACAAGTAAACATTTTTAAAAGTCAATTGTCATTTAGGTTAGATTCTAATATACAATTAAGACATGGTCTACAATTGTCTCTGGGAGTATTAAAAAGAAAATGTTAATTGGTTCCGGGTCTATGTCTATGTCCATGAAACCTACGGGAATAGCTTATTAACAATATTATTTGTTTTATAAGGATATTCGCTAACAACACAGATATATATTAATATTTACAAAAAACATACACAGTTTATTACCCTCCCTCGGCCCTCGGGTACTTGTAAAACCTAATGTTATTTAAATAGATTTAATTAAAAAACAACTATGTAAATGGAATTTCGCTTAGTATGCAGGTCTGCTGTGGCGGGGGTGATTAAAAATAAGAGAAGAGTTCACATATATAATTTGATAAAACATGAGTTGAAGTTCTCCAATTAATGTTTTCCTAAATTTAATCGTTTGTGAAATATCAATGATATAAGTTAAGTTGTGTTCCTTGTATAGAGCTAAATAAATAAGGAGAAAACCAATTTAAAAGAAATAAAGTAAATTTAAGTAAAAATAAAGTAATTTCGTAATTTGCTTAATGTTAAAGCAAAGTTTAATTCTATAATAATATAATTACTTGAATGACAAACTTATCATCACTTGTTACTTTCGATCAAGTTTGTAATTTACGTTGATTAACTTTACGATACAAATACTTACTTAAATTATTTAAAGGCTCTGTTGAGTTTTAATTTTCACTTCCACAGTGTATAATCGTGTAATGTATTTTTTGTCCACGTACACAATTTAACGTTATAGCTGATTCGTCGTAATTACTTTTAACTTGTCATTTGTATTAAATAAATATTAACCGAATAAAGGTTTTAGCTTTCTGGGCTTCTTAACTTGTTCTAATCCTGTTGTAAAAATATTCCCGCTGCAGCAAACCTGCCGACTAAACAAATTTCCATTTGCCTGGATTGATTTTCAATTAATCTATTAAATTTACATTTAACATTAACATTAAGAAGCTTAACTTATTTTTCATGTCTTTTGTATCATGATATAGTTAAAGAAAATCTGATTGAGAATGCAGTTAACATATCTCTCATGATGTTATCTTTTATTAGATCTAAAAACTACATAACAAAAAAATTGTGGATTCGGATCTGTTAATCCGTGATTACCATTGTATGGTTATATGCAACACGGACGGAGGTGAAATATATATATTAAGGTATACATGAACTAAAGTAATAAAATTGAATTAATTTTAAATTAAAGTATAAAATTAGATTTCTTAAATTTCAAATGTATTTCGCAATTTATTTTATGCTTAAAATTTTAGAATTTAAAGCTGTATCAATTTGGAATTCATTGTCCTACTTCTGGATATTGCTTTATATTAATTAAATTATTATTGTTACCTTACAATATCCGTTTGGTGTTGGTAGATAGACAACTACATGTTTCGTGGCGACTGCCACATCCTCAGGTTATCCTCTTCTCAGATTCGTCATCAATTTAAAAATATAAAACACTGAACACACGTAGAAAAACACATTACATTAAACATTTATTTTGATACCGTCACGGTGCGTGCACGCGTTTGGTCGGGCCGGCGGCGACTGCAGATAACACCATTCATGTACAATATATGTCTCGTTATACTTAACCTGTATCAATTTAACGGTTTACCAAACATCTCTTGAACAAACGGTTTGTATGTTATATGTTAGTGTTGTTATGATTTATATTAAACGTATAGTTTTACTAGTTCAGGAGTCTCACACTACAGGCTGGCTACCTGTGTGCGTAAAAGCATTACCCTCCTCTCCCTTGAAAAAAAATGTTTTACTAGCAGAATAGCCGTTTTCCGTATTATGCTGACGCTTATTTGTATTGCATATTGAAATACAAACCGACCCCTTTTTATTGTATGGTTGTGAAATACAATTTCACGTATAGCTATATGTTTTAAGTAAAGCTTTCATGTTACAAATATAAGAACAAAACTTTTGTTCTTAGGACTTTATAAACAGAAATGTAGTTATATATATATAAAGGTCAAAATAAGTACAAAGTTCATGCCTAGGAAAGCAAGTCCGAGACGTGTAATGCAATTTTTTACCTTTTCTCTATCATATGTTAGTTTTCGAAAACTTGTTCAGGGAATACTGTGCCAGAAACGTTTCCGAAATTTGTAAATTTTATACAATGAAACCACCATAATAACCTCATGCAACTCGTATGTGTGCTCAGTACACTAATTTTAAGTTGTAATTTTAAATTATTCATTGTAGATATTTGTCTGATTGGAGTTTCACTGAAATATTCGCTTTCGTGTCCGATGTATTCCACTTATCGATTACATCTAAAGTCTATGAGACAATAGAATCCTCAAGATAATAATTTTCCTTAACAAATTCCAAACTAAGCACTGTCGATACTTAAAATTGACTCGTTATTAATAAACACGTTGAAATTGGGCATAAAAAGTTAAAATTACAACGATGGTAATAAGTCTACGTGAAAGTTACTAAAAACGTGTCATAACTCTCAGTTGTAAACTGTATAACTAGGTCCGAGTTAATCAGGAACTGTTCCAGGGTCGTTGGTCCAGAAGTGATACGCGGAACCTACTTCAACCCACTTTCGTTACTTTAAACATTAGCTATTTTCGGCTGCACTTTAGTTTAGGTCCGACACTAATACGAATGAAAATATCGATTGTTTAATATTATTCGATTGTTTAAATCGATATATCGTTTGGTTAGTTAGGTTAGGTTAACCTTACCTAACTAACTAAACGATATATCGAATAAAACAATCGATTAATCGATATATCGCTCGATTTTTTTTTTATTCGAATGAGTGTAGGACCTAAAGTAAAGTGCAGCCCTATTTTCCATTCCAGCACAAGTCTCATCAAGAACAGCTGTTGTAGTGTTTATTTAACATCTAATTTAACGTCTGAACTATTGTAAGATAAATTAAAGAAAAGTTCAGACCAGGTTTGTATTTATGGGTTAGATTTAAATAGGTTTAAATAGATGAATCTTTAAAAAAGTCATATTTAAAGAGTTAAAAGTACCTAAACTAATCAGAAATGATGTATAATGTTTTGTTATTTAATCGTATCTGATTTGTTAGGGTAACACATTCAAAACACTTGACTTAGTTTCAATAATTTCCCCCCTTTTTTAATGTCGATTGTTTTGTTTTGTTCTTAGTGTGAGTTTGAGAATTTCTTTAAAAGTCTAGATGGTATTGTGTTTGTAATTTATACATTTTGAGTAGGCTATCTATTTACCCATCCCCACTGACCAATTGTACACAAGGCTACAAGAACTTCATGATTTGCCATGTTATCTTCAAAATCATGGTCGGAGGAGGAAATGTTGTCAAACTCTATGAAAACTGGAGAAACGCAGCTGAGGGCAAGTGCTTTTAAGAAGAGGATAACTTCAGGCTGCAGTACACTCAATCAATGGCGAAAGCAGTCCAACATCATCGTCAGCCAAAGTAGTTTCATCATCAATGCTGTTAGGGAACGCTGGATGGACTACAGACTATAGACACCGAAGTGAGAGACATCGCAGAAGACATGGCTGTGGTCAAACATCTGAAGACCAACGACTGTTCGAGGAGGCTTTATCAACACATCTGCTGAGGAAGTCAGCGAAGAGTTGGCAACTTCTTTCCCTCCTAAACCTTATTACATATTTTTTTAGTTTCAGTTTTAAAGATTTTAATCAGATTTGTTATTAACGTTTTTCTCTCTGTGGACGTATCTATGTACTTGAGACGCTGGGGAAACCGGCTGATGAAATGGGGGGATGTAATTGAAGGGGTCAAATATTGTAAGCAGGAATTGTTTGGCAATGTAGTGTGAGTAGGCTGGGAGTGTTGTTAAACAGTAACATGTTGTGCTGACCTACTGAAGGCTGTTGCTTTAAGTAGGCCAGTGCATTTGATCAGGGGGTCAGTTTTGGTGGGTAGCGTTTGTGTGGTGCACCACTAGGCTGGGCCCTGCTGGGGGAGCTGGAGCACAAGAATATGTTAAGAGTTTTCAAAATTGGGGTTTAGAGTTTTTTACAAATTGGGGTTCAGTTTCTAACTAATCGATTTATACAGTTCCAGTTTACTCACCCTTTAAATTTTTGTTTTTATCTTTCTGTTCTTTGTATTGTTTTGGGTTTTAATAAAGTTGAGTTTTGTAAGCGAGTGCTGAGTTTCATTCATAAGCTACGTAACCAAAGGTAACAGTGTGTATTTCAACATTTTTGACTCCAAGTTTTTAAGCAAAGGGGGGAAATACCGACCGTTACACTAACATTTAATGAAAGTTCAGTTATGGTCGTTAAAAACCTTAATAACAACACTTGATAGTAACACCCTCTGTTGAATAAGTGTTTAATTATGTATACCGGGTGTCCAAAACCACCCGTACACCCCTTTCAAAACGTTGGAAACATTTTCTTACAAACAAAAAATAATACAAAACTTGCTAAATTGGGTACGGTCTACCAAATGGTGATAATTTCAAATCCAAAATCACACCGGAAGTGGCTTTTTCAGACCGGAAGTTGACTTTTTTTTAAATGTAAGCTACCAATTTTGATTACAGAATCGGATTCTACGTTGAAAAATGCATAACTTTTGTATAAAACATTTTTTTGAAAAAACTAGTTTTCTACCTCTAATCCCCTATTAAAGTCAATAATTTTGGGTCATTCATCTGTCAAAGTTACTGGAAACAATAATAGAGAAAAACAAATAACAAAGATTACATAAAGACATATAATGAATAGAATCAGCTGTTTATTGTAAACACCTTAGTAATTGAGTAACAGCTGGTCTAAACATTGCTTAATTTAATTTTTGTTAAAATCATTTGTTTTTACATTTGACCATTCTAATGTAAAAACAAATGATTTTTTTATAACATGTGATAAGCAATGTGTAGACCAGCTGTTACTCAATTACTAAGGTGTTTACAATAAACAGCTGATTCTATTCATCATATGTCTTTATGTAATCTTTGTTATTTGTTTTTCTCTATTATTGTTTCCAGTAACTTTGACAGATGAATGACCCAAAATTATTGACTTTGATAGGGGATTGGAGGTAGAAAACTAGTTTCTCCAAAACATGTTTTATACAAAAGCTATGTATTTTTCAACGTAGAATCCGATTCTGTAATCAAAATTGGTAGCTTACATTTAAAAAAGTCAACTTCCGGTCTGAAAAAGCCACTTCCGGTGTGATTTTGGATATGAAATTATCACTATTTGGTAGACCGTACCCAATTTAGCTAGTTCTGTATTATTTTTTGTTTGTAAGAAAATGTTTCCAACGTTTTGAAAGGGGTGTACGGGTGGTTTTGGACACCCGGTATATATTGACATCCAGGGATATCAATTGTTTAAGAATAAAATTCAGTTTTGTTCAGTGTCAAGAATACGAGTGTTGTTATATCTTACATTTAGTCATTGATTTATTCCATTAGCAAAATCGTCAATTACAAACGACACATAGAATTTTTTAGTAAGTGCTCTTTTTATCTCGTATATGAAATTATTAATTTATTTCATGAGGTAAAAATGAGTTACGAGTACCAATAAACAATAGAGAGGTTATTATTGTTTAGCAGTTCTGTTTACTCTCAGTCAATAGAAGCCTAACCATTCTATGAAATAATACACAGACAAACAACAAACTATTTTTTACACAAAAGATATGTTGTACTGGGATATATATTGATATATGTATTAGATTTATTTAAGTTTCTTTATACTGTATTACAATAGTTTGTTTTACATTTGAGCTTTTCAGGGACTTATGTCCCTTCAAGCCACTAGTTTTATATACAGTTCAAAGCAATTAAAATTATAAAAAAATGCTATTAAAATTTTAAGTTTTTAAATAAAATTTTAAAGTTAAAAATTAAATTTATCAAGGACTTTGATAACCACTACGTTATCTGGAGGTTTCAGTAGCCTCGTTCCGAATAATCAAGAAAGATTTGCAAATATATTCTTATCAGTGAAACGGTTGATGGGTCTGAAAGAGCTGATGGAGATCTTCACTAAATAAGATAGATATCACTTATAGGTTAGTGGGGATGAAAGAATCCATTCCTCTGTATAGTGATTTCCACCCTCTAAATACAAATGATTTTTCTTCATCTTCCCCAACTAGCATTACCGGAAGAAATAAAAATAAGGATTGGTAATTTTTTTATATGGTAAATGTTAAATATGGTACATATTTAATATGAATGAATTAACTGCACTAATATGATAACACTGATATTTTTACCTTAAGTATGTTTATTTTTACAATGAATAAATGATGCGATAAATCTGAAACCAGCTTTACGCTTATGTATTAAGTATATAAAAACAAGTATATAAATAAAAAACTAAGATTTACTCAAACCTTGTTTTATACGTGTTACTCAGTTAAACTTACTATGATACAGTATCTTCATATATAATGTAATTAAAAATATATTAACTATCTGCTACAAGAAAACTTTTTAAAATAAAAAAAATAACTACCTATTTTATTTTAAGTCTAAGAATGATAGCATAAATTAATCCTGGAAAGATTTTATGACACCTAACTGTTGCTTGTTGCCATTAAACCGTTGTATTTTTTGGCAAAGGATATTAAGATAAACCAATCTCTTTTTAGTATCAAGTAGTTTGTGTAAAAACCTTTACCATAGTGAACGATGGACATTGCAGTTGCAAACACCACCGTTAAAGATAACAAACGATTCTTTAATTTAATTGGTACTAGAATCATGGCCACAAAATGTGTAAGGGTTGAATTGTAGATCGCTCTCTTTCAATTGTTAAACGCTCACAGCCCATTAAATGGAATTTATTGCATCGTTTTTAACCTTTTAAAGCAACTTTTACACCTTGTTACGAAATGGTTGTTTTACAACTACGAACAATTAAACCAAGCACTGCTGACCATTATTGAAATTTATGACTTTGGAAACATTGATATAAAGAGTTAGGTTTAAAATAGGTATTTGAAATTTATCATGGGTTGTTCTGAGAGTTATTTTTTCCTTATTTTTGTATATCATTGATGTGTAAAGCTAAGTTGTGAGTCTAATTTAATGTTAACTGGGAGGGGGGGGCGTAAATTAAGAATTTATTCTAATAGAGTTAAAAATTGTGTGTCCGAAGCATAACAAATATTGTACTCTTTCACTTTTTAAAGATTACTCAATAGCTGAAACATTTTTATTTTATCTGAATCTTTGATACAATTTGGCGTTTCATAAAAATAACAATACTAATTTTAAAGTATTTTAAACATCTCTATTGTAGAGCTATACCATTAAGAGTATAATTTACTTACTTCAATAATGTTTCAAAGATCAGAATTCAATGCATTTTTGATTGACATATGTCACTCCACAGAATCAATTGCTTTAAAATGATACCTCAATCGAAATCTGATAGTGTAGCTGTTATAACAGTTCGTTTACATTATTGTTTTACACTATAACAGCAGCATCCTTACGATTGTCAGCCTTAAACCAAAGTTATTAATTTTTATCCTAAAAACGTGAGGGATAACGGAAAAAAATAATTATTATTACTATAACACCTCATTGGTTTTAATTACAGTTTTGTTATGTCAACACAGATATTTTATCTTTTATTAATCGTTTAAGAAAATAATTGATTACGTGTGCGATGACAATTGTGTTCTTATCTACGTACAATAATCGTTTTTTATGATGAGCAAGTAAATTATTTTTATATTTTTTACATTTCTATACATCTCTACATTTGATCTTGAAATGAACAATGTTGAAAGTAAATAGCTGACAATGGTATTGGTAGTTCATCTCTAAGCCCGGTAAGAGAGTTATTGCCTGAATGGTTCCAATAAATATGATTGGTGGACCATTTGCCATGTGACCACTGTAACACATTGCTTAAGGGGGTAATATAATTGGCTGATGTAAAAGATTTTGTGCTTTATGAATCACATGAAACACTGAAATATATTTACAACCCATACATTCACATTCATCAAAGTGCTTAACATATGATAGCTCAAAATCCGGAAAATCTAGCTGACAGGCCGTCTGGCGTTAGGTCATTACTTGTATTTCCATATTTTACACTTAACCATTTTTTATGTTACCATAATTTACGATCATATTTTATTAAGTGGTTGAAAATTTCCGTATACACATTTTTTGTGTTTTTCATCGCTCTCCATAACATTTTATTTTGATGATCAAACGTTATTCAATTATATAAAATAAAAAAATTTTACAATACACAAGTCCTCAGTTACAAACGTTTAACACCAGATAAACATACCAGATCGTTGTTTCAGTTAGTCATCGATTGGGACAACGGAACCATTTATCTTGCCTCTGCGCTCGTCACCGAGTCTTACAGTTGCTTTTATCTGGATTAGGTTTGTATCTTATGGCCGGACAACCACCCTTCTTACACGTTATAATAAAATACCAGTATGTATAAATGGCAATTTATTTATTATAAACACAATACATTTTAACTAATAATTTTGTTGAGTATTGTTGTTACCTGAAAGTACCAAAATTGCGTCTAATACCCACGCACACTTGTAATAAGATATTTACACTTATACTGATGACTCACAAGACGGCCATTAAAGGTGTTGAAGGTTGTTGTATGATGCATATATGTTGATAGATCAGATTGCGGCTTTGCTTCGAAAGTTACTGATTGGCCACTGTCCAGGGCTATGTTACTGCTCCGACAAAAGTGTACGTTAGGTTATAACTGAAAATTGCTGCTTTTTATGGGATTGTAAATTAGTAATTAACACATTCTCAGTGATTGCTAAACGTCAGTAATGTGAGTTAACAAACAACACATTTACGAAAACATGTATTGCTGTATAGTATTGAAACAGGAAATTAGTACTGTGCAATTACGAGGATTTAGTTGCGCAAAAGATGACTCAGTTTTCTAAGCCTTATTATGTAGCAATTCTGTTGTCTAACTCCACAACTCCTAACTAAATCATTAATATCCATGTAATGGTTCGATTAAGAATGAGAAAAAGGTACTTTTCCTTATATTGTTTAAGCTTTATTTCTTTTTACAAACGTAGTACCCGAATTTGTAACTATAGACTTAATAAAAATTTATATTTTAAAGGATTTGTTGGGATTAAACTTAATGGAAGACTTGGCGGAGAAGTCCACTAGAAAGCCGGATATTAAATGTCCGGAAATCTGCAGCAGTTCTGCGTCCATTAATTATCAAGAAATGTTGCCGTTTTATTCGGTTAAGTAAACACTTCTTAACATAATCTTGGAAACTGATAAATATCTCCATGAATTATACAAAACCATTCAGTACCTATATAAGCTACAAGTCCAATGGCAAAATTAAAACATTTACCTAAAGTGCTCTGCGCATAAACATGATTTTGACAGGGCATATTATAATACAGTGATTTACACGCACCATTACCAACGTTACCGCTACCGCTACGTTTCCGTAAAAAATAATATGGAAATGGATTGCTATTTTATTTGACAGCACTACCTACAATAGGTGCATACTTAGAGGTATGCTGTTAGTCAGGGATCTTTTCATTGTATACTAAGTTTTTATGTTTCAGTTAAGAAATTTACTTTGTAAATATGCATTATTTTTAGTGCCAATAAGCCTATTTGAATTTAAATTTTACACCCACTTGTTTATTCCTTAAAGTTTTCTCATTGTCTAGTTTCGCACTACACTACTGAAGGACTCTTCCTCACGCGTACTTTAGTCTTTTAAGAACCCTTTTTTAATGCGATATAGCTTGTATATTTGTTTTGTACTATAATGGACTACTATCAAGAATTTTTAAAATAGCGTACTTCACTTGTGTATTATCTTTATCAGCGTATAATTAAATTACGTCAACTAGATACATAAACCACTTCTCTGTTCCACTGACAGCAGTTTGTATGTGAAGCGGTCTCACTTGGAAGTGATTGGCTTCGTCAGCGCCGGGTTGTCGTGGTAGAGTTCTCTTTCATTTGACACCATTTTCCTTTTTACGCACCAATTTAACATATAACGTGTCAAGTGGTAAAACCAAAAACTACAAAAAATATATTGTAGTCTATGTTGAAACAAGTTTTGGGTTTATTATTATTATAAAACCATAGAAATATGTATCAATTACGTAAATGGACTGTTGGTGAAAATTAAAATATCAATATGTTAAATATCTAAGGTGTTTTTTTTTTATTATTTCGGAAAATCTATTTATATTTCAAGTGTAAGACGTAGCCCAGGCCCAGCGAAACCTAGAATAACAAGTTCGCTGCCCAGGTATTACAGATGTACCATTTATCATATTATATTCTCACCCATAACAGTGTTGTTAGATTTAATGATAAACTTAACATCAAGTTAACATTTCCTTAAAGTAAAAATGTATAAGGTCAAAAACTATTATTAGCTGAAATGCCGGAAGAGAAGGGCGGGTTTTAAACACTTGAAAACATTGCTAAAGTTTACCCATTTTACGAAAAAAATATGGGGTATGTAGGCCAGGGCTAACTTATGCTGGGTCGGTATGAGAAATAACTGTCATCGGTGTTTGATTGATCGAAGCTCTAGAACTAGAATGCTACTCCAACCCTGGTTTTGCAAAGCAGTATATTAAAATTAAGTATATTGCAAACCAAAATCAAGCTGGTTATACATTTATTAAAGGACTACAGTATCAATTGCAAAGTATATTAAATTCACAAAAGATGTGACTTCTAAAAGTTTTTGAACTATATCTTTTCTAAATAGATTTTTTATTGCATCGAATTTTAGAATTGCGAAGAGTGTTCAAAACTGAAGTTTGTGGAGCAGGAGCTAGTAGCAACCACCAAACACAATAACGACAGAATAAGCTTAAGGAAGAGTACATGATGCTGTGCTAGCAACAAGACCAGTAACAGACACTAGTGGTAATGGAGCAGAAGGTTGTAGCTCAAAAACAATAACGGTGGAGTTAGCTTAGAGAAGAGTACATGATGCTGTGCCAGCTACTAGAGGACCAGTAACAGACATTAGGGGTAATGGAGCAGAAGCTTGTAGCTTAAATACAATAACGGTGACGTTAGCTTAGGGAAGAGTACACGATGCTGTGCTAGCTACAAGAGGACCAGTAACAGACACTAGGGTTAATGGAGCAGAAGCTTGTAGCTTAAATACAATAACGGTGACGTTAGCTTAGGGAAGAGTACACGATGCTGTGCCAGCTACTAGAGGACCAGTAACAGACATTAGGGGTAATGGAGCAGAAGCTTGTAGCTTAAATACAATAACGGTGACGTTAGCTTAGGGAAGAGTACACGATGCTGTGCTAGCTACAAGAGGACCAGTAACAGACACTAGGGTTAATGGAGCAGAAACTTGTAGCTCAAACACAATAACGGTGCCGTTAGCTTAGGGAAGAGTACATGATGCTGTGCCAGCTACTAGAGGACCAGTAACAGACATTAGGGGTAATGGAGCAGAAGCTTGTAGCTTAAATACAATAACGGTGACGTTAGCTTAGGGAAGAGTACACGATGCTGTGCCAGCTACTAGAGGACCAGTAACAGACATTAGGGTTAATGGAGCAGAAACTTGTAGCTCAAACACAAAACGACGGAGTAAGCTTATCGAAGAGTACATGATGCTGTGCTAGCTACAAGAGGACCAGTAACAGACACTAGGGTTAATGGAGCAGAAACTTGTAGCTCAAACACAATAACGGTGCCGTTAGCTTAGGGAAGAGTACATGATGCTGTGCTAGCTACAAGAGGACCAGTAATAGACACTAGGGGTAATGGAGCAGAAGCGTGTAGCTCAAACACAATAAAGGCGGAGTTAGCTTAGGGAAGAGTACATGATGCTGTGCTAGCTACAAAAGGACCAGTAACAGACATTAGGGGTAATGGAGCAGAAGCGTGTAGCTCAAACACAATAAAGGCGGAGTTAGCTTAGGGAAGAGTACATGATGCTGTGCTAGCTACAAAAGGACCAGTAACAGACATTAGGGGTAATGGAGCAGAAGCTTGTAGCTTAAACACAATAAAGGCGGAGTTAGCTTAGGGAAGAGTACATGATGCTGTGCTAGCTACAAAAGGACCAGTAACAGACATTAGGGGTAATGGAGCAGAAGCGTGTAGCTCAAACACAATAAAGGCGGAGTTAGCTTAGGGAAGAGTACATGATGCTGTGCTAGCTACAAAAGGACCAGTAACAGACATTAGGGGTAATGGAGCAGAAGCTTGTAGCTTAAATACAATAAAGAAAATTTCAGCATAGTTAATTGCACATAACGATGTACCAGCCACAGGAGGATCGGTAACAAACACTAGGGAGCATAGATTAATATAATAACCAGCCTAGATACAATAACCAATAGTCAAGCTCACTGAAAAGCAAATAATGCTATGCCAGCTACAGGAAGACTAGTATGAGTAATGGAGCAAGAACTTGTAATTCAGATATAAAAATAACAATTCAAATTTAGTGAAGAACACATAATGCTGTGCCAGCTACAGGAATACTGCTACAGGGAGGACAGACACTGAAGGTTGTGGAATAGGAGCTGGTTGATCAGACACAATAACGACAAATAAAGCTCCAAATCGTGATATGCCAGCTACAGGAGGACCGGTAACATATACAGGGTGGGGCAATGAAAGCGCCCCAATTTATAAGCAGTACAAACTCAATAATATTCACCCTATGGATAAAAATAGCACATCAAAACACAGCTTATCTTTTGCCATTTTAACTTAACAAAGTCATTTTTCCATTTCTTGAGAACAAAATCCTGCAAGTGACGTCCTTGTCCTACTTGACATTAGGCACATGAAAACTCCATCAAATACTCCTCCAGCATTTCTTCAGGAATCACTTTAGTTTTTGGACAATTCTTAGCTTCGGTTCAAGCAAATCTGTGAGGGTGACTTTGAAAAACCTCGAACTTCAAATAGCTTATTAGAAACCCCCCCCACCCCCCCCCCCCATAAAAAAGGAGCCAACGTAAAGCTTTCAACAACAACAGTTTCCTGGCAAATCTCTTTGGACTTTGAGTTACTGCGACTCGCACTCTTTGAAAATTTGCTGGTGTACAAGGAGTTTTTCCGGCACCCACCAATTATTTTTAAGGTTTAAGCGTTTATCCTAAATAATTTTACCCAGTTCACCATTGTTTTCCAATCCTGAACAGTGCCATGTTGACCAAGGACGGAATGTGGTCCAAACAATCTCTGAGTTTTGGCGCAAGAACCACTATTTAAAAAATAGGTTTGCACATCAAAATCTCAGTGTTAATAGCCTCGGGCATAATATTTACTAAAATGGCATAGTTTAATTGATGTTTTAAGCACAGCTGATCATTCGTTGTTGCAACAATTAACATGTGACAGCTAAAACAAATTGTGGCGTTCTCATTGCCACACCCTGTACTATAGGTTGGCCGCTTAGAAAACGACCTCCTCCAGCATTGGTTTAGCATTAGCGCGCAGGTTGTTTTCTAAGCGGCCGAAGTATAGGGGTAGTGGAGTAGGAGCTTGTAGCTCAGATATGAACAACTCAAATGTAGTGAAGAGAACATAATGGTGCTACAGGAAGCCTAGTAACAGACACTGGGGGTTATGGAGTAGGAGCTTGTAGCTCAAAGACAAAAACAAGTCAGATTTAGTTAGGACCACGTAGCTACATGAAGTCCAACAGCTACATGGAGCAGCTACATGGAGTGCCATGGAGCAGTGGCTGAAGTGCCAGATTCAGGAGGACAATTAACGGATACTGCGGGAAATGAAGAAGGAGCTTGTAGCTCGGAGGCAAGAGCAAAGAAGCAAGTTTGCTGAAAAGCACACAATGCTGCTCGCAGTTTACCTTAGTTAAATACAATTAAATTGTTAACAGCATGATAAACTCTTTGATAATATGTTTTTATTGATTAGTAAATCATCTTATCTCCTATTTTACTCCAACATCAAAATGTAAGGAGTAAGCTCATAACATTTTCTCTCATAACAATATTTTGCATCCTACAAATTCCAATTACAACCTCTTATCTTACTGAAACCACTACTGATAATAATGAGGAGTCTTCTGCAAAGTATATCTAGGAACTAATGTCATTGAGCAGAAGCTGGTAGCTCAACAAAGCAAGTTTTAGTGAAGAGTAAAATTATGCTGTGCAAGCTACAGGAGATTCAGTAGCAGAGACACGGGGTAATGCGGCGATGGTTGGTGGCGCTATGGTAGAGCTATGGTAGCATTAATCATGGAATACTTGAATTTAATGGAATTCATAAGACTGGTGAATTTGACATGTTTAATTGGTCATTAAATTAGGAAAAGAATCATGCGAGATTTCCATGAAGATTTTCAAGCCTGGGTAACAAGGACATTAGAGCTTTACCAATATAAACTAAACAAGTTAAGTAAAGAACAAATTATGCTGTGCAAGCTACAGGAGGGCCACTGAGAGTCACACGAGACCTCCGTCACCCATCCCTGGGCCGAGCAACAAGCCGGACTTTGGTGCCATAATCAGTACTCCGACCATCATCAATGGCAACTCTGCCCTAAACGGCAACAAGACCGCGACCTCAGAGAGTCCCGAGGTCTCGTCTCACCACACCCTGACCTCGGTTACCGAAAAAGTTAAAGATGAGGAGTCGGAAGACTCGGAAATGGTCAACGGGGAGAACAAAGAAAGACAGCTGATCAGACCTCCGTCACCCATCCCTGGGCCGAGCAACAAGCCGGACTTTGGTACCATAATCAGTACTCCGACCATCATCAATGGCAACTCTGACCTCAACGGCAACAAGACCGTGACCTCAGAGAGTTCCGAGGTCTCGTCTCACCACACCCTGACCTCGGTTACCGAGAAAGTTAAAGATGAGGAGTCGGAAGACTCGGAAATGGTCAACGGGGGGAACAAAGAAAGACAGCTGATCAGACCTCCGTCACCCATCCCTGGGCCGAGCAACAAGCCGGACTTTGGTACCATAATCAGTACTCCGACCATCATCAATGGCAACTATGACCTCAACGGCAACAAGACCGCGACCTCAGAGAGTTCCGAGGTCTCGTCTCACCACACCCTGACCTCGGTTGCCGAGAAAGTTAAAGATGAGGAGTCGGAAGACTCGGAAATGGTCAACGGGGAGAACAAAGAAAGACAGCTGATCAGACCTCCGTCACCCATCCCGGGTTTTGGCACCAATATTAAATTGTCAATTATCAAAGTCAAAATAAGAATAGCCAATTTCAGTACAACATTTCAATCACTATTTATTTACCCATCATTTGAACATTATTAAAAACATGTGACATTTAACCTTCACAAATAAGTTATAGCACAAATATAAAGATTAATCAATGGTCATACATATATATGAAATTAGTCATTAACACTGAGAACAGAAACAGATCCGAAGGATTTATAGTCAGTCAATCCCACCTTGAGTCGAGAGAGATTGGGAGAAGCTTGAATCAATCTTCCAAGATTTCTTATTCTAAATTTATATTTTTAATGCACTCACACTAAAAAGCACGCGTTTTAATCGGATTTAAATAATAATGATTATATGAATTGTTAACTATTTCGTTAAATTGGGGACTATTTAAAATTTGGATTTATATAAGGTTCCACTTCCAGATACATATATCAATTAAATAGGCCACTAAAAAATTACATCGAATGATTTTAAATCTCTTTTAACGTGAACAAAATGGCCGCTACACATGGAATACGCAATTCCGTTAGCTTAAATGATAAAAATTACTGTGAATATTATTCAATATTTTTGTAAATTTTAATTATTCTAAACACAGTTAAAGATATATTGTTTTGGCTAAGAGACAATATCACCAAGGATCGTGACCTGATGGATTAAAGCTGCAGCTTTTGCACATTTCTTCCATACCCTAAATACAAACAATTTATGGGGGTAGTCCTATTTTCAGGTCCGCCATCTCGAAATACGACGCCATCTTTGATTTCTCTAAAGGAATTGAGCTATTCATTGCAAATTGCCTAATATCACCCAAAAGGACTAGTTTAGGCATTTTGTTTATAACATGTTTTGTTCACAATTAAATTTGTTATAGAATGCGATTTAAAAACCCTTTGATGACTTAGATAGTCTTGAAGATATAAACTGTTAAAGTTGAAAATATGATATATTCCTCTACGCTAGGCTACATGTAGTTTTTGCTAGAATTCAGTGATCGGCCTACAGTTATAATTTCAATTTGTATCAATTAACTTTTTAAGCTAGGATATTGGCTAATAGAAAATAGTGTGGAAATAAAATATTAATTTAAGCTATTGGAGTCCATCTGTATCTTGTTGTACAGAATTCCATTTACTAAGTAAACCATGGTTATTATTAACTCATATACTGATAGTTAATATTTTTATAACCACAAGTTTAGAAAGCTATTTGTTAATTAAAATCATATTATATAGCAAACTTATAATTGGGTTAAGAAGCATTTTCACGTATCTTTACACCATGTCTACTCCATTATTTGTTCTATAAACGATTGATAAATGGGTCAGTAATAGTAAGGTAAATGAGCCCTCTCTCTCTCTCCCTTGGCTCGCCTTTGCCTTTGTGTCCCAATCATTTGTGGCTCAGCCTTTCCTATGTTCACTTCTCAGTATTAGTTAATTAATCCAACCTCTTCAGTCCTTAGTCCCGCCTTAGTTAACTCTGCTACTGTCATGGATATGCTGATGTAGATTATTACTTGGCTTTATGAAATCAATATTCTACTCGCCTAGCAATTGCATGTATTAAAACCCCTACTTGAAAAAATAACATTCATATTTATAGTGTGTTGGCTTAGCGACATGACCGTGACCTGATGGATTAAAGCTGCAGCTTTTGCACATTTCTTCCATGCCCTAAATTTACAATATACAAATTTACAATTCATGGGGAGGTACCCGATTTTCAGGTCCGCCATCTCGAAATACGACGTCATCTTTGTCTTCTTTAAAGGAATTGGACTATTCAGTGAAAATTGCCTAATATCACCTAAAAGGACGCCATTTTGTCTATAACATGTTTTTTTACAATTAAATTTGCTATAAAATTAAATAAAAACCACTTTGATAACTTAAATACTCTTGAATATATAAACTGTTAAAAGTTGAACATTTGATATATTCCTCTACGCTAAATGTACTTTTCGCTTTAACACCCAAACGATCTGTTATAATAATACATTTTATTCATAATTAAATTTGCTACAAAAGTAGAAAAAAATATCTTAGGTAACTTATTAGCTATTTACCTTACAAGTGTAGTAAGAGCGTTTTTACATCACGCAGGTGAAGGTTGTGCAACGAGCGGAAGCGAGTTGCATAATTTACCTAAGTGATGTAAACACGCTCTTGCGTAACGTGTAACGTACAAGATTTTACCTGACCCGACAATATACAGGAGGTTACGAACAATATTAATCATTATCCATTTCACTCATCTTCTAACAGTAACGTTCATTTACAAACAAAAGCTAGGTTAGGAAAATTCTTCAAAACATAACAATAAAATTCGTTATTCATTTTATTTTATCCTGAATGCAATAGGTCCATGTGTGCTAAAGCAATGTCTTTAGACAGCTGAGATTTTCTTAATGTTTTTATTTTTGGTTTCTATGGAAATAATTTGTATTGTAAATAATACTGAAAGAAAGAAAGTTAACACAAACTCAAACTCTTAATTTATTCAACTTATTATTAACTTAAACTTAGATTAAATGCAGGTAAACCTATTTACAACTTAAACTAATCCACGGATTCACAATATGGTAGCAGAGCGTGGTTTCCTGCTTTAACCTTTTACAACTTTCTAAACTTAACTTCTTTACTCAAAATTTTTACAACTTCCAACTTTGAACTTAAATGCAAGTAAACCTATTTACAACTTAAACTAATCCACGGATGTCTTAAAAGTCCAAAGTCCCCGCCAAGGACGTTTTTTCTGAACGTATTGCGAAGATTACAACTTCAGACATAAATAATGGACCTAAAATAGTACTTTCTAAAGTACTTCTTGACTCCCCCCCCCAAGGGGATCGGCCCAAATGAGTAGCCTAAGTTGAAAATCTTAAATAAAAGCATAGGTCATGAACAAAAAGCTGATATGGATATGTATCATGATACATATCAAATTGAAGGTCTTAATCAGTAAAACACATTGCCACAATCTGGAGTTCAAAAGTAGGATCCAGTCATAAATGGCTGTCAGTCAGTTTGCCTGAAAACTTAATAAGGAAAACGATATAAAATGGTATAACTTTTTACCCACCTTTTAAATAGCGATTTGTGGTAACGCGTTCTACTAGTAAATCTCTTTAATTTTATATCCATTATGACCTATGCTTTCATTTAGGATTTAAAATCAAGAAGTACTATTTTAGGCCCACTATTGATGTGTGAAGTTGCAGTCTTCTAACTCAATACGTGCAGGAAAACCAGGGGGTGCGGAATTTTAAGACACACCGTTATTGATTTTGCGGAGTATATTTAAAGATCAATACGTGCAAAAAAAATGAAAAATAACCTATATTTGTAACAACAATACTTCTAGCGAATAAAAAAACAGGCCATAAAAAATGTAGTTTTTGAAGTACATTACTTAAACGGACAATTACGTCATTAGTGTCAACAATATTTTTCATTTGAAATTGAACTTACAAAGATTTTTTTACATTCCCTTTTCATTGCCTCAATACTTGATTGTGTGTTTTAGAATTAATTTAATGTAATGGACTGGGAAAAATGCAATCATATGTCATACTGCTGGTGGTGACTTGAGATCTCCAGCCATTAGACCACCCGACGAAGAAAAAAGAAGCTATGATCAGTTTTTACAAATTGTTGCTGAGTTTTAACGATTGCAATGTTTGTCAGTTGCATTTAATGGTTGTATAAATGCTGAAGCTTTACTGGAGAACAGGGCTAAATGTCATAAACACTGTTGACTTAAATTTTTTAGAGTAAAAACTGGATCGTACAAAAGAGAGAATAAATAACAAACTTAAACATGAATCATTGGATTCATTGGATCATGGAATGATGAGGGCCGAAGGTCCACTCGATTGTCAACTAGAAGTATTGGTGAAACATGCATATTCTGTTTGAAAGATGAAGACACTCTGCATAATTGCTCAACATTAGCTGTGGGCCAGACTCTAAAAGATATGATTCGAGACTTGCAAGATGGAGAACTCATAACTCGCATCTCTTGTGGGGATTTGATAGCCATAGGAGCGAAATACCGCAATACATGTTTAACCTCTTGTAAAAATCACTGTTAATACTGTTAATACTGTTCTCATACAGATATGGAGAGAAAAAAGTCATCAGATCACGTGCTGTTAGTTTTTTATGAGGGTTTAAAAAAAACAACACAAAGATGCTTTGCAATAACATTATTATGACTAAGAAGCTCTAGCAATAGCCCAGGTTTCAAAATATCTACGGAAGAAATTTGGAATACAGTCGTTCCTAAATTTTGAGGTACTTTTGAGTCAGACTGTAAAGAACAGTCGGTACCAGAATACCTATCATCTTTTATATCGACACTGTTATATTACCCAAATATAAAAGAGGACACTGGTAAAATTGACAAAACATGTCTTACAATAAGCCAGTTGCTAGTATTCAATCACAAAGTAAGAATGCCAGCTCCCAAAGAAAAAGTGCGCCACAGCAAGGCTACAGACCCTCCTCTACCCCTAAATTTAGGGGTTTATGATCATGCTCACACAAGAAGAAAGACATTGGTGACACTACTTTATGTACGTGGGATTAGTGTAAGCTACGAGCGGGTGTTAGAAGTAGATGACTGGCACACAGCAGCTGCCTGTCAACGTTACTGAGATGAAGATTCAGTGTGTCCTACTCAACTTAGCAAGGATCTATTTTCGGGTGGTGCTCTTGACAATATTGACCATAATTGCCTTCCTCAACAACTCCGTTGGGGTCATTTCATGGAACAAGCATCAGTGTGTAATTCAGTTTCCAAGCACTATGAACCTTGGAGTAGCCAGACCTCATATTGCTGTTCCACCAGCGGAATACAGCACGAAGCCAACGCTACCAGACAACTACCGTATTAGTTCCAGCTGTTTCTTTCAATGCGAATAGTTTAAAAGTGCCAGACATGCCTATGCCGAATACGGAAGGCATGTCAAATATCCAATATCCAAGGCATGTCTTTCATATCTATAAATTGGATATGAAAGAAGAGTTACGTTGGATAAAACATATTATTCTCATTCTTAGTAAAGAAAAGATATAAAAAATGACCAAGTAGCCTGGGGTGCTTACCTTACTAACCTGACTGTTATTGTCTCTGAGCTACACGCTCCTGTTCAATTACCCCCAGTGCCTGTGACTAAGCTTCATGCAGTTAAGCACATCATTATGTTCTCCTCACTACATTTGCGATAATGTTTTTACATCTGAGCTACAAATTTCTACTCCACCACCCCGTATTGTATGTTACTGGTCCTTCTGTAGCTGGCACAGCATGATTTGCTCTTCACTAAATTTGCAAAGTTATTTTTATATCTGAGCTACAAGTTCCTGCTCCATTACCCATAGTGTATTCTACTGGTCCTCCTGTAGCTGGCACAGAATCTTTTGCTCTTCACTAAGCTTGATTTGTCGTTATTGTATCTAATCTACCAGCTATTGCTCTATGAAGCCTAGTGTATGTTACTGGTCCTCCTGTAGCTGGCACAGCATTATTTGCTCTTCACTAAGCTTGATTTCCTGTTATTGTATCTGATCTACCAGTTATTGCTCTTTTTATGACGCCTAGTGTCTGTTACCGGTCCTCCATTATAGTACTGTACATCATTATTCGATCTTCACTAAGCTTGGTTTGTCGTTAATATATCTGATCAAAGGCCATTGCTCTTTTTATGACGCCTAGTGTCTGTTACCGGTCCTCCATTATGGTACATCATTAGTCGCTCTTCACTAAGCTTGATTTTTCTTTATTATATCTGATCAAAGGGTATTGCTCTATGACGCCTAGTGTCTGTTACCGGTCCTCCATTATGGTACATCATTAGTAGCTCTTCACTAAGCTTGATTTGTCGTTATTATATCTGATCAAAGGCTATTGCTCTATGACGCCTAGTGTCTGTTACCGGTCCTCCATTATGGTACATCATTGTTCGATCTTCACTAAGCTTTATTTGTCGTTATTATATCTGATCAAAGGGTATTGCTCTATGACGCCTAGTGTCTGTTACCGGTCCTCCATTATGGTACATCATTAGTCGCTCTTCACTAAGCTTGATTTTTCTTTATTATATCTGATCAAAGGGTATTGCTCTATGACGCCTAGTGTCTGTTACCGGTCCTCCATTATGGTACATCATTAGTCGCTCTTCACTAAGCTTGATTTGTCGTTATTATATTTGATCAAAGGCTATTGCTCTATGACGCCTAGTGTCTGTTACCGGTCCTCCATTATGGTACATCATTGTTCGATCTTCACTAAGCTTTATTTGTCGTTATTATATCTGATCAAAGGGTATTGGTCTTTTTATGACGCCTAGTGTCTGTTACCGGTCCTCCATTATGGTACATCATTGTTCGACCTTCACTAAGCTTGATTTGTCGTTATTATATCTGATCAAAGGGTGGTCTTTTTATAACGCCTAGTGTCTGTTACTGGTCCTCCATTATGGTACATCATAAGTCGCTCTTCACTAAGCTTGATTTGTCGTCATTATATCTGATCAAAGGGTATTGGTCTTTTTATGACGCCTAGTGTCTGTTACCGGTCCTCCATTATGGTACATCGTTGTTCGATCTTCACTAAGCTTAATTTGTCGTTATTATATCTGATCAAAGGGTATTGCTCTATGACGCCTAGTGTCTGTTACCGGTCCTCCATTATGGTACATCATTAGTCGCTCTTCACTAAGCTTGATTTGTCGTCATTATATCTGATCAAAGGCTATTGCTCTATGACGCCTGGCGTCTGTTACCGGTCCTCCATTATGGCACATCATTAGTCGCTCTTCACTAAGCTTGATTTGTCGTCATTATATCTCATCAAAGGCTATTGCTCTATGACGCCTAGTGTCTGTTGCCGGTCCTCCATTATGGCAGATCATTAGTCGCTCTTCACTAAGCTTGATTTGTCGTTATTGTATCTAATCTACCAGCTATTGCTCTATGAAGCCTAGTGTATGTTACTGGTCCTCCTGTAGCTGGCACAGCATTATTTGCTCTTCACTAAGCTTGATTTCCTGTTATTGTATCTGATCTACCAGTTATTGCTCTTTTTATGACGCCTAGTGTCTGTTACCGGTCCTCCATTATAGTACTGTACATCATTATTCGATCTTCACTAAGCTTGGTTTGTCGTTAATATATCTGATCAAAGGCCATTGCTCTTTTTATGACGCCTAGTGTCTGTTACCGGTCCTCCATTATGGTACATCATTAGTCGCTCTTCACTAAGCTTGATTTTTCTTTATTATATCTGATCAAAGGGTATTGCTCTATGACGCCTAGTGTCTGTTACCGGTCCTCCATTATGGTACATCATTAGTCGCTCTTCACTAAGCTTGATTTGTCGTTATTATATCTGATAAAAGGCTATTGCTCTATGACGCCTAGTGTCTGTTACCGGTCCTCCATTATGGTACATCATTGTTCGATCTTCACTAAGCTTTATTTGTCGTTATTATATCTGATCAAAGGGTATTGCTCTATGACGCCTAGTGTCTGTTACCGGTCCTCCATTATGGTACATCATTAGTCGCTCTTCACTAAGCTTGATTTTTCTTTATTATATCTGATCAAAGGGTATTGCTCTATGACGCCTAGTGTCTGTTACCGGTCCTCCATTATGGTACATCATTAGTCGCTCTTCACCAAGCTTGATTTGTCGTTATTATATTTGATCAAAGGCTATTGCTCTATGACGCCTAGTGTCTGTTACCGGTCCTCCATTATGGTACATCATTGTTCGATCTTCACTAAGCTTTATTTGTCGTTATTATATCTCATCAAAGGGTATTGCTCTATGACGCCTAGTGTCTGTTACCGGTCCTCCATTATGGTACATCATTAGTCGCTCTTCACTAAGCTTGATTTTTCTTTATTATGTCTGATCAAAGGGTATTGCTCTATGACGCCTATTGTCTGTTACCGGTCCTCCATTATGGTACATCATTAGTCGCTCTTCACAAAGCTTGATTTGTCGTTATTATATTTGATCAAAGGCTATTACTCTATGACGCCTAGTGTCTGTTACCGGTCCTCCATTATGGTACATCATTGTTCGATCTTCACTAAGCTTTATTTGTCGTTATTATATCTCATCAAAGGGTATTGCTCTATGACGCCTAGTGTCTGTTACCGGTCCTCCATTATGGTACATCATTAGTCGCCCTTCACTAAGCTTGATTTTTCTTTATTATGTCTGATCAAAGGGTATTGCTCTATGACGCCTAGTGTCTGTTACCGGTCCTCCATTATGGTACATCATTAGTCGCTCTTCACAAAGCTTGATTTGTCGTTATTATATTTGATCAAAGGCTATTACTCTATGACGCCTAGTGTCTGTTACCGGTCCTCCATTATGGTACATCATTGTTCGATCTTCACTAAGCTTTATTTGTCGTTATTATATCTGATCAAAGGGTATTGCTCTATGACGCCTAGTGTCTGTTACCGGTCCTCCATTATGGTACATCATTGTTCGATCTTCACTTAGCTTGATTTGTCATTATTATATCTGATCAAAGGCTATTGCTCTATGACGCCTGGCGTCTGTTACCGGTCCTCCATTATGGTACATCATTATTCGATCTTCACTAAGCTTGATTTGTCGTTATTATATCTGATCAAAGGCAATTGCTCTATGACGCCTAGTGTCTGTTACTGGGCCTCTATTATGGTACATCATTAGTCGCTCTTCACTAAGCTTGATTTGTCGTTATTATATCTGATCAAAGGCAATTGCTCTATGACGCCTAGTGTCTGTTACTGGCCCTCTATTATGGTACATCATTATTCGATCTTCACTAAGCTTGATTTGTCGTTATTATATTTGATCAAAGGCTATTGCTCTATGACGCCTAGTGTCTGTTACCGGTCCTCTATTATGGTATATCATTAGTCGATCTTCACTAAGCTTGATTTGTCGTTATTGTATATGATCAAAGGCTATTGCTCTATGACGCCTAGTGTCTGTTACCGGTCCTCTATTATGGTACACCATTAGTCGCTCTTCACTAAGCTTGATTTGTCGTTATTATATTTGATCAAAGGCTATTGCTCTATGACGCCTAGTGTCTGTTACCGGTCCTCTATTATGGTACATCATTAGTCGATCTTCACTAAGCTTGATTTGTCGTTATTGTATATGATCAAAGGCTATTGCTCTATGACGCCTAGTGTCTGTTACCGGTCCTCTATTATGGTACATCATTAGTCGATCTTCACTAAGCTTGATTTGTCGTTATTGTATATGATCAAAGGCTATTGATCTATGACGCCTAGTGTCTGTTACCGGTCCTCTATTATGGTACATCATTAGTCGCTCTTCACTAAGCTTGATTTGTCGTTATTATATTTGATCAAAGGCTATTGCTCTATGACGCCTAGTGTCTGTTACCGGTCCTCTATTATGGTACATCATTAGTCGCTCTTCACTAAGCTTGATTTGTCGTTATTATATCTGATCAAAGGCGATTGCTCTATGACGCCTAGTGTCTGTTACTGGCCCTCTATTATGGTACATCATTAGTAGCTCTTCACTAAGCTTGATTTGTCGTTATTATATCTGATCAAAGGCAATTGCTCTATGACGCCTAGTGTCTGTTACCGGTCCTCTATTATGGTACATCATTAGTCGCTCTTCACTAAGCTTGATTTGTCGTTATTATATTTGATCAAAGGCTATTGCTCTATGACGCCTAGTGTCTGTTACCGGTCCTCTATTATGGTACATCATTAGTCGCTCTTCACTAAGCTTGGTTTGTCGTTATTATATCTGATCAAAGGCGATTGCTCTATGACGCCTAGTGTCTGTTACTGGCCCTCTATTATGGTACATCATTAGTCGCTCTTCACTAAGCTTGATTTGTCGTTATTATATTTGATCAAAGGCTATTGCTCTATGACGCCTAGTGTCTGTTACCGGTCCTCCATTATGGTACATCATTAGTCGCTCTTCACTAAGCTTGATTTGTCGTTATTGTATATGATCAAAGGCTATTGCTTAATGACGCCTAGTGTCTGTTACCGGTCCTCTATTATGGTACATCATTAGTCGCTCTTCACTAAGCTTGATTTGTCGTTATTATATTTGATCAAAGGCTATTGCTCTATGACGCCTAGTGTCTGTTACCGGTCCTCCATTATGGTACATCATTAGTCGCTCTTCACTAAGCTTGATTTGTCGTTATTATATTTGATCAAAGGCTATTGCTTAATGACGCCTAGTGTCTGTTACCGGTCCTCTATTATGGTACATCATTAGTCGCTCTTCACTAAGCTTGATTGTCGTTATTGTATATGATCAAAGGCGATTGCTCTATGACGCCTAGTGTCTGTTACTGGCCCTCTATTATGGTACATCATTAGTCGCTCTTCACCAAGCTTGATTTGTCGTTATCATATTTGATCAAAGGCTATTGCTCTATGACGCCTAGTGTCTGTTACCGGTCCTCCATTATGGTACATCATTAGTCGCTCTTCACTAAGCTTGATTTGTCGTTATTGTATATGATCAAAGGCTATTGCTTAATGACGCCTAGTGTCTGTTACTGGTCCTCCTGTAGCTGGTGCAGCATTATGTGCCCTTTTCTAAGCCTGCTCCGTCGTTATTGTGTCTAGTTACTAGCTCTTGTTATACTACCCCCAGTGTCTGTTACTGGTCATTATTTGTCGATTATGTAATTGTTGCACTTCACTAAGCTTGATTTGTCGTTATTATATTTGATCAAAGGCTATTGCTTAATGACGCCTAGTGTCTGTTACCGGTCCTCTATTATGGTACATCATTAGTCGCTCTTCACTAAGCTTGATTGTCGTTATTGTATATGATCAAAGGCGATTGCTCTATGACGCCTAGTGTCTGTTACCGGTCCTCTATTATGGTACATCATTAGTCGCTCTTCACCAAGCTTGATTTGTCGTTATCATATTTGATCAAAGGCTATTGCTCTATGACGCCTAGTGTCTGTTACCGGTCCTCCATTATGGTACATCATTAGTCGCTCTTCACTAAGCTTGATTTGTCGTTATTGTATATGATCAAAGGCTATTGCTCTATGACGCCTAGTGTCTGTTACTGGTCCTCCTGTAGCTGGTGCAGCATTATGTGCCCTTTTCTAAGCCTGCTCCGTCGTTATTGTGTCTAGTTACTAGCTCTTGTTATACTACCCCCAGTGTCTGTTACTGGTCATTATTTGTCGATTATGTAATTGTTGCACTTCACTAAGCTTGATTTGTCATTATCATGTCTGAGCAAGAGACAAAGTGTTGCAATTGTGTGCCATTTTGTGTCTCGTCACATGTAGTTAGATGTCACTTTAGTCTAGTAATTTTTGCCTGAAACAAATATTTAGGCTGGGTTAAATCTAAGGTAAGTTTACTTATACTGCTATCTTATATGCTTTTAGCTTCTGTATATTTTCTATCGTCATTGGTAGCCTATTAAACAGATATAGGACCAAAAAATCTGCCATTCTTAGCCCATACACAGTATTTGGTATTGGTTTTCTGTATAACATTTCTCGTTTGTACTGGCCTTTGAGATTTGGGTTTAACTACAAATTTTTCATGGTTTTATACTTTTTTCAACGCACATATAAGTAAAGTGTATAAGTAAGTGTAAAGTGTATAAGTGTATATAAGTAAAGTTCCTTTGGAGTAAGAAGTTAACTTTTTTAGGCCTATGCAATATTTATTCTCGTCTTGGTTTTTGTTATCTATTCTTTAAAATTTGTCATGAGCTGTCTTTAATCCATGATCGGAGCTATCCTCGATTAATTTGAGCGATTATTTAATCAAATCAGATTTTTGAACTGCGAGCATCCGAACAACGCTTTATATATTGGTCTAAGATCTCAATGTATATATAGAAGTTTTACATTTTGCTAGGACATATTAAAATTTTTTATCATTTAAATAAAATTACGTTTCTTCGTTTCGTTTTTCGTTTTCGTCTAAATGATTTACTTTTATTCGGGCTCTTGGTATAATATGGAGAGTTAGATGAGCTTAAGCGGACCCTGAACTTCAGTTTCAAAAAATTTTCCAATATCTTATCGTAGACAAAATTAGTGATTCCTTTAAACACATATTTCGGGAACTGTTTATTTCGTGATATATCTTACTGTTACGGTAAATAAGATTAGTTATTGTTGATTATGTTATAAGAAAGTCGAATTTATATAGATATTTCATAGTTGGCGACACTTCTTATGGACATCATATTATGAACGTTAGTAATTACGAAACTGTGATGACCACCAATGGGCAAAAGCAAGACATACCGAACTTAACAGGGCTGGTGAATTGTTTCATGAGTGTAAATTTAAAGTACACATTGAACAATGAACATAGTGAATCAATAATTGAATTTGGTTTCGGTAGCATCATTAACCACTTTCTGTTCACAGGTAGTTTAGATGATGGGCACTACAGCGTCCTTAAATATCAAAGTGACAGATCTTCAAGCAACAGTAAGACCAATGCACAGTCTTGGGGGTACTGACAAAAATGTTCTACCTTCCCTATCCCATATAAAGGTGATCAGATTGAGGTCACAGTTCATGCAAAGAAGCGTAGGCGCAATTCAACCTCAACAGAAATACGTGAGAGACATGTCGATGTTACAAGAAAGACTGGTGCTGATAAAACATTCTTTAAGCCGTCTTTACGCTGTGCTATTTCAGACGAGATACCAAATGAACGTGCTTTCTCCGTAGGTGGCCTTCAGAAGGCTGAAGACATTGCTCTGCATTGTATTTTGAAGAGGAAACAATACACCAGCTCTTAAGTTTGTGTTGCTGCGATGGTAAAAATAAGTTACCACCAAAACAATTCCTGATGAAATTAAAAACTATTTACTTGAAATGATGAAAAATCCAAATCCTTCTGAGAAAATATAAGGCAGTGCAATTAATAATGCAATGTCATTTATTTCTTAAATAGACCTACCTCCGATTTGTGGTTCTTATACCTTCAGAATCCATGGCATGGCCCACCATTTAATTTCGCCTTTATATCCCAAAGATTGACAAGGTGCTTCTTATGGCCAGTTATATTCCTGGATTTGCCAAATCTAATGAAATTAGGATTTCCCACGACCGACGCTAACCTAAATTTGGACATAAATACACCAAATGATTTAAGTATTTTGTTAGCCAGATGTAACCTCTTTGTTCGCTCTTACAAAACTATGCTTTAGAAAGTCGAAGACTCAAACTTTATGCAAAGAATGAGAACCGCGTTCCTCTTAATTTTGTTATGTTGTTCTATCATGAGCCATCTGCAGATAAACGTCCTAACAACGACTCAGCTGCCTTTGAAATTGCGACTATTTTCGAAACGGATGATTCTGCGCCACCTTCACATAGACATAATATTATTACAGTTTATAAAAATAAAGGTTTAAAATCGATTATGATAGTATGCACTTTGACCACATGTGTTATACTTTAATTTGGCTCTGCGGCGAAAGTGGAAGGAACACGTCAAACAATACGGAAAACTGTTACCATGCATTCTATATTATATAAAGGATTTCAGTTAGGGAAAATGATTGTGCTGGAAACTTCAATCCTATGGTAAGCGCTGGAAAACTTACTCAACAGCTTTTTGTTGACCATTATTGTCGTATTGAAGGAGGTAGACTAAAATACATTCGAAGAGAGCAAACTAAATTGCGTGTAGACACCTATGTTTGTTTATCCGATGCTTTACGTACAAGGGCTCAACAGGATAAGTTAAGAGTAGGTCGGATTGTAGTTTAGCCATCCTCTTTAATTGGTAGCCCAAGAAATATGATGCAGAATTATCAAGACGCTATGACATTAGTGAGGAATTTTGAGAAACCTGACTATTTATAACATTTACCTGCAAGATGAACCTTAAAGATAAAATAATAGTTTTTTTTTTTATCGTTACGTTTCATCTTAGACTTTTGTCGATATTATAGACATTGTAGTCTTAAAGGGTAGCGACTATTTGAGTAGCGATTTACTACTTACCTTTTGTAAACGTGTCTTTAAAACAACTGTTAAAAGAAAACCGTGTAAAATTCAAAGGCAATTAAGATATTTAAATGTTTTACTATCTCTCTATATTGAAAGGATCATTGTTATATTTTTAACAATTCATCACACTGGCATTCCAATGCATTCTTAGCATGCTTAAAGTGAAGGAAGTGATTTACGTTATGTGACTCAAAATCTAATCAGTGCAATAAGACAGTTTATAATATTATCCATCCTGTTTTACATGGTTTTAAAAAAATCTACGAACAATACACACTAATAAAATAGGACACCAGTAAAATAAACGACACCGTTTTTATGCACAAACTTATTCATACAAATGCAACTAAATAGCTCAACATTTTCCCATGAGTAACTGCATTTGCAAGCATCAATTTTTCCCTTAAATACTAAGAGCAATGTTACGACAACAACTGAAATAACAAATAGTGCAAATTGACAGTGTCGGAAAGAACAGCAGACGGTGACAGAGACAGACGATAGGAACATAGCCGATCGTTGCTCTAGGGTGCAATGGAAACTACGTTGTCAATAATTTAGCCTACTGGTGCGATCTTCATAATAGTAGGCATAAATTGGTATTGTTAATTCCTTGAACATCAAGAATATACATCGAAATAACTAAAACTGCGAATTTTGTAGTATCAAAGGAAGTACAGAGAGTCTTTTTGAACACACAAAGTAGATTTTATTTTCAAAAAGTAAAAAAAAAAATAAACACACAATCGTGTCATGAATGTATCTAATACTTATTACTATACTATTATCTATTACTTCTTTAGTATCTATAATCTATTACTTCTTATGTAATTGTTACTTAAATACGAGTAACTTGCAAGTTTTGACTGATAGTGTAAAACTTAATAAGAAGAAATTTAAAATTTTACGATTTTCATGCAGAATATCTCGACAGTTGCCAATATAGACTTAAAGTATTTTAAAACAAGGTGGAGTAAAGCATCAAACTTCAAACTTGTGTTTGGAAATTCTAAATAACGTGTTATGCGCCATTACTTGTTAATGTTTTTCCTTCTTGGAAGGAAGGACGTCGGAATGTAGGTTGATGCTTGTACAGTACTGCTTATCAAGAACTTCCATGCTGTTTAATATTTTTCAAGGTGATTGTTACTTAGTGTGTATACTTTTCTTATGAGTTTCTTTTTTATTACGTGGCTCCTATTTCATGTCTTCACTTATTGTATACATTAAAATCTAGATAATATCACTCGTACAGTTTACTAACTTAATTTTCTCTGTAGATTTAATTTACGGTCAAATACATTTTTGAGCGAGCTCATGGAAATCGAGCTTTATCCAAATTTTGTAATCTCATCACGCTATAACCGCTTAACATATTTTAAACAAGCTTATCAAGCTTATTGTGGAAAACTGTAGGAATAAATTGGTTTTATTTAACTAAGCTGTGGTCTTAACTAAATCAATTAACAGAGTGGTTATCAAGTCTTGACAAGGTGTCTTGAGTTGATTTCTTGCAACTGACATTTATCAAGAAGGATGAAAACAGCTATGCAGGTAAACTAATTTTACATTAATTTAAAATTATTTTAAAGCGGGTTTTTCTACAACATTATTTATTATTTCTAATTTATGATATAACCCAGTTTCAAGAACAGTTTTAATCAATTACCTTTTTGGTTTTTGTTGCCTTGAAGTTCTTTATGATATTTTTTATACCTGATGCGCTCACCCCGCGCTCGCAACACACGCCCGCCGCGCCGCGAGTGTAAACAAACGCTAATATGTGAACCGGTACAGTGACTCTGTGTATATAAACAGTATATATTAGAATAAACGTGTAGGATAGTGAACTCTGAAGATGCCACAACCTGTGGCGAAATGCGCATCAGGTATAAAAAAATATCATCAAGAACTTCAAGGCAACAAAAAACAAAAAGGTAATTGATATTATTTCTAAGTAACAAAAGATACACGAGTTTCCTAAAAAAACTAATAAAAGTACTAGAAAGGCTGGTATATAATATTTATAAATATTAATCAGTTATTAATTAAATCTCTGATTTTCCAAACATCTCACATTCGAAATAATAGTAGATATTAGACAATTTTTTCATTAATAAACTAAATATGGTAGGTAGGTGATTTTCATTCAGAGTCAAGCTTTTTTATGTGGTTTATCAAAAGGGAAAAATGATCGGATATTTCGATGTCCAATGTTAAGTTCATACATCACATAAATATAACTTCTCTAGACACTTAAGTTGACTTAGTTTTAATGTAAAACGTTTAATTTGTAAACTAAATGTACACAGTATTTCGAACGTATACTTGGAGATTTAAACATATTTATTAACCTCATTGTTCCACAGTAACACTGTATATTTATCCATGACTATAGATATAAGAACTAATTCAAAATATTACTCTACATTAACATTTTAGCGAGTCTTTTAAGTGATAACACCTAACGAGACAATTGACGATAAACTGTGGATTTAATGAGAGCACAATAGGTTCCTATAACAACATTTAATAGTAAAAACTTCCAAACA